>NC_050579.1:100825790-101132040 GCF_011100635.1 Trichosurus vulpecula
ACAAAAGGGGATCATAAAGAGTCAGACATGACATAAAAATGACTAAACAACAAGATATCACTCCCCAATATGTGTTGTTTCTAGGCATAGAATATAAGCCCCTAGAGGACAAAGATTGTACTTAAACTTAATAAATGTTTCATTCATTCATTAAATACATTCCCATGAACCATCTCTTGTAACTAATATTTAGAAAGCATTTCAGCAAAACTAATCAACACAACAACAAGATCTAATAGGATATATAATGCTGCACACCTATAATCTCCTATCTCTACAAAGAAGTAACTTTAAAAAAATAAACAATAAAATTTTGAAGAACATCCAAAGAAAAAATACTGAAAATTTTACAGATATTTGCAAAATTACTATACTTAAAATTGTGGGGTTTTAAATTTTTTTTGTAAATAGAATTTTTTTCAATTACATGTAAAGATAGTTTTCAACATTCATTTTTTACAAGATTTTGAGTTTCAAATTTTTTTCTCTCTGCCTCCCTTCAATCCCCCCACCCCAAGACAGGAAGCAAGCTGATACAGTCTATACATGGGCAATCATGGAAACATATTTCCACATTAGTTAGCTGTGAAAGAAGAAACAGAACAAACGGAAAAGCCATGAAGAATAAAAAACAAAAAAAAGTGAAAATAGTATGGTTCAATTTGCATTCAAACTCCATAGTTCTTTCTCTGAATATAGACAGCATTTTCCATGATGAGTCTTTTGGAATCGTCTTGGATCACTGTATCGCTGAGAAGATCTAAGTCTATCAAAGTTAATCATCACATAATGTGGCTGTTACTGTGTACAGTATTGTCCTGGTTCTGCTCACTTTACTCAGCATCAGTCCATGTAAGCCTTTCCAGGTTTTTCTGAAATCTACCTGCTCATCATTTCTAATAGCACAATAGTATTCCTTTACATTCATATACCACAACTTGTTCAGCCATTTCGCAACTGATGCGCATTCCCTCGGTTTCCAATTTTTTAACCATCACAAAAAAGAGCTGCTATAAATATTTACGTGCATGTAGATCCTTTTCCCTTTTTTATGATATCTTTGGGATACAGACCTAGATGTAGTATTGCTGAATCAAAGGGTACATACAGTTTGATTGCCTTTTGAGCACAGTTCCAAATTGCTCTCCAGAATAGTTGCTCCATTCACAACTCCACCAAGAATAATTAGTGTCCCACTTTTCTTGCATCTTCTCCAATATTTATCATTTTCCTTTTCTGTCATATTAGCCAATATGATAGGTATGAGGTGGTACCTCAGAGTCATTTTAATTTGCATTTTTCTAATCAATAGTGATTTACAGCATTTTTTCATATCACTATATATCTTTAATTTCTTCATCTGAAAACTGCCTGTTCATATCCTTTGACCAATTATCAATCAGGGAATGACTTGTATTCTTATAAATTTGACTCAGTTCTCTATATATTTGAGAAATGAGGCCTTTATCAGAAACACTGGTTATAAACATTATTTTCCATCTTTCTGCTTTCCTTCTAATTTTGATTGCATTGGTTTGTTTGTCCAAAACCTTTTTCATTTGATGTAATCAAAATTATCCATTTTGAATTTCATAATGTTCTGTATCTCTTGTTTGGTCATAAATTCTTCTGTTCTCCATAAATCTAACAGGTAAACTATTCCTTGCTCTCCTAGTTTGCTTATGGTAGTATTAGCCTTTAGATCTAAATCATGTACCCATTTTGACCTTATCTTGGTATACAGTGTGAGATGTTGGGCTATACCTAGTTTCTGCCTTACCATTTTCCAGTTTTCCCAACAGTTTTTGTCAAATAGTGAGTTCTTATACCAGAAGTTGGAGTCTTTGGGTTTATCAAGCAGTAGATTACTACAGTAATTGACCACTGTGTCTTGTGTACCTAAACTATTCCACTGATCCACCACACTTTTTCTTAGCCAGTACCAAATACTTTTGATGATTACTACTTTATAATATAGTTTTAGCTCTAGTATGGCTAGGCCCCCTTCCTTTGTAATTTTTTCATTAATTCCCTTGATATTCTTGACCTTTTGTTCTTCCAGATGAATTTGGTTATTTTTTCTAGCTCTATAAAATAAATTTTTGATAGTTTGATTGGTATGACATTGCATAAGCAAATTAATTAGGTAGAATTGTCATTTTTACTATATTAGTTCAGCATACTCAGAATATACTACTATATTTTTCCATTTGCTGAGACCTGCCTTTATTTGTGTGAAAAGTGTTTTGTAATTGTGTTCATATAGTTTCTGGGTTTGCTTGGCAAGTAGATTCCCAAATATTTTATATCGCCCAGTTATTTTAAATAGAATTCCTCTTTCTATTTCTTGTTGTTGAGCTTTGTTGGTAATATATGGAAATACTGATAATTTATGTGGGTTTATTTTATATCCTGTGACTTTGCTAAAGTTGTTAATTATTTCAAGTAGTTTTTTAGTTGATTCTCTAGGATTCTCTAAGTTAAAATTTTGTTGTTGCACATGATGTTGCAGATCACCCAAAGAGCAACAGAGAAGTTCATGGTAGCCATGAATAGGCTGTAAAATACATTACCCATGAAGAATCATGCTGGGAAAGTGGTCATCAGAGATCTAACATTAGAAAAGTAAATGGTCGTGTAGCAAAAACAAAGAACAGTTAATTGACTGAGAACTCATGTGCTCCATCTATATCCATGGAATTTCGAGATCTAGAAAACTCACATGCATACATGCATGCACGCACACACACACACACACATATACATATAGCCAACATGTTATGTACACTGTGAAAAATTTACAGGAGGATATGGATAAGAATCAGAGGATGAGGAGGAATATATGGATTGCAATTTCTACCCTATGGAAGGAGTTCCCACAATGATGAAATCACAGATCCAGCAAAGTATTTTATTAGAGTATGAATACTCTAATAAAAGGACACCTTTGTTAAGAATACTAATTGAACATAAAGCTGTGAATGTTTATTACATGGGTTGGGTTTGTTTTTTTTTTACTTAATAGAATTCCTCATCTCCACATCATCAAAGCTGTCTTGATGTTGGTCAGGATATAAAAGTATTCAATATTAAGCATTAATTTGATCATGGGATTGATGATCATTAAAATGAGATTAACTTGTTTGGTTCAGATGATTAAAACCAACATCCTTAGTTCAACTGGCTAATAAACTGACAAACTGACCCTGAGGAAGTTGTACTTTATTCAACTGGTGGATTTATTTTACTTTTCCTATTTATTCATTTAAAAGGGCTTTGGTGAAAGTTAATCATCTTCAAAGGCATTTGATCTTCTTCAGTGAAAGTTATTAATAAGTATTTTGTTATTTTCAGTCATACTTTTTGCCTTAGGGGAGGTTCAGAATTTCTCTATTTAGGATTATACATTATAGATAGGAAATGATCTGTCTGAAGTGAAATTTCTGATGCTTAATTACAGGAAAAGCAGAAGGCTTACTACTTAATTAGTGGCTATGAGTTCTAATTCCATCTCTAATGTGGTGCTGTGTAAACACGCAACCCTGTGCCTCAATTTCCTCATCAGAAAAATTAGAATAGATGCATAAAATCTATCTGATAAGTTAGTGGTATGATGGAAATTCACAATTTCACATACAACCTCCTTTTTTGTTTTTCTTTGAAAACTTAAATGTTTATATTTGCTGACCAGTTTGTTGATAACAAGAACAAAGATTTTAAGCTATTGTTTAAACTTTCAAAAATATCAATCTAAGTGGCTGAGATGACAAGAGGTTAAAAAAAATCAAGTAGCATGAATTGTCTATTGTTTCAATAGGAGCAGTTAGGAAATGCTTTCAGGCCCTCCTGAAAAGAGGCAAGATCATAGCTATCTAGAACTGTAAGGATGATTGTTGTTGTTCACGCTTTTTCCAGTTGGGTCCAACTCGTTGTGACTCCTTTTGGGGTTTTCTTGGCAAAGCTATTGGAATGGTTTGCCATTTCCTTCTCCAGTTCATTTTACAGATGAGGAAACTGAGGCAAACAGGGTGAAGTGATTTGCTCAGGGTCACACAGCTACTAAGTATCTGAGGCTGGATCTGAACTCACAAAGATGAGTTCCTGACTCCTGACTCACCATTCTCCTCTGTGCCACCTGGCTGCCCAGGGAAGGATCAGTAGCAGCAGAGTCAGGATTTCAAACCCAGGTCCTCTAACTTTAAATCTGGTAATCTTTTTTCACTTTATCATACTCAACAATATCCTGTCTTAGCTAATCTACTTTGGGCTCTGCTGAGATGTAACTAAACTTATAAATGACAAATGATACTTTAAAAATCTTTAATCTGAAATATTCTTCAGAGGAAAAAGGAGTGTCAATACTTGGAACAGTAGTTGTAACATAGTAAGTGCTTTAAAATTGCCTGTTGACTGCTGGGTGAAATCAGAAGTGGATAATAAACATTCTAACAGAGGGTCTTTTCATAAAGATCTGTTTTAAGGACAGAGATGGGGGCCTGTTACCTTATCTGCATCTCATTGTCCAGTAGAATTGCCTACGGCAATGAGTAGTTAATTAACTTATTCAGGGTCACACAGCCAGGAAGTGTCAGAAAGGAGGCTTGAACCCAGGTCTTCCCAGCTCCCAAGCTGGCTCTCCATCTACAATGCAGTGAGGCATTTTTTTTAAACTTCTACATTTTAATCGTCAAAAACCCAGGTTGCAAATACAATAGAAACAAGGGGAATTTAATGGTATTCTCATAGCAGATACTGACTTCGACTCTATTAACCATAAAAACAACCTGCCCTTGGGTTTAAAGTAACCACCTTTTATTTTTTTCAAAATATCTGTAATAAAAACATACCACGCAAACTTCTTGATATAATTACATTAAAATTTAATAAATCTGCTTTGAAATCTCATTTCCAGGCTGTTTTTATCATACCTAAATGATTATAGCAAAATAATTGCATTGTTATCATCCAAATGCTTCTCCAAATTTTAAAAGACCCAGTGAGGAAGCCTCAAGCATGTTAGCAGAAGCTCTATAAGGATTGACAGAATCACAGAGACACAAATCTCAAAGGAGAAGACATGCATAGGTCGCAATCTGCATCAAAGTATCCATGCCACTGAGTTCAATTGTGGACCTATGAAAGTAACCAAGTTAAAGCCAATTTTTTCCCATAGTAGGTATTCAACAAATACGTATATTGTATTCATTTTTTGTTTGTTTTTTTTTGGGGGGGGGCAGGGCAATTGGGGTTAAGTGACTTGCCCAAGGTCACACAGCTAGTACATGTGTCAAGTGTCTGAGGTTGCATTTGAACTCGGATCCTCCTGACTCCAGGGCCGGTGCTCTACTCACTGTGCCACCTAGCTGCCCTGTATCCATTTTTTAAAATGTATTGACTCATCATTGTCTAGATCTTTCTCACAAATCCACCGTCCAGACAATAGCATGTTTAAATTCATTAGACACAGCCATGCAAACATGAAAAAAAAGCAACATTTTTGTCAGTGGGATGGTGAAGCTCCCTCATGGAATCTGGATCTCGGCCTTTCTGTGAATTGAGTGGAACGAATGGGGTGGGGACCTTTCGGCCTGGCTCAGGGCTTCTGATTGACAGCTAGGCCTAAGTTTCAAGTTACTAAAAATCACCTGAACTGTGTCCTTGCCAAATATGGGAAAAAGAGTCTTTAAGGGTTTGGCATTGGCTAAAATTGTACCTGGAGTAGTAGATTTCCGCGAAATTGTGAGCCTGGACTCCACCAATAAGAGTAAAAGACCAGCAGTGGTGGGCAGGAGCTCGTTTGAGTATAAGGCTGGGTTTTGCCCTCTGGGCCCCGCCTCTCCCTACCAATTATCTATTGGTTCCAGTTTGGAGACCGCCCTTTCCCTCGGGATCAAAATGAAGAAGTTTTTCTGTTCCTAAATTTGAGAGACCTCTGATTTTTTTTAATTAATTGCTGGTGGGTGTCTCACCTCACACATTTGTAAGATCAGTCTCTGCCTATGCTTCTCAGAAGACTCACCTTTACAAAAATTATCCCTTAAAAGACAATACAATCAATTAAGCTCACTGCTTAGAATGGCTTTGCCCCTACATTATTTATCACTGCCCTTTTTAATTTATCATAAAGAAATTCACTTAAAGTCAGAAAGGATCAGAAAAAAATAAAACAAATAAACACTGATTTAACACAAATTAGTTTGCTTAAGCAGCCTTTTTCTGATAGAGCTAGTTGGAGAAAACCCCAGAACCCTAAGCTAAGTAAATAAAACTTCAATGTTGTTTTTTGGTGTGTTTTAAAAATAACCCTCAGAAAGCACATTTTTGAACTAGACAATACCGAGGGGGCAGCTCTAGACTCCATACAGTCAGAGAATAACAATGTTCTTTGTTCATGTTATTAGCTAAGAAAAATGACTAGTTTTCATTCTCTTTGTAAAATTATACAGTTAATTTGTGCCTTTCCCAATATAATTTGCTTTCTGAACATATTTGTATTTCGTTCTTCTAATATGTTTCTCTATCATACAAAACATTTAATTAGATAATAATAATGTGGATGGGCCTTCCCTGTGACTTTTAAAAAACTGACTACCTTGCTTTTATTCTTTTCTCATTTTCCTTTGATCTCTTAGTTCAAATAACTATTTACTTTGCAGGTAAATGAGCGATCCTGCAATTGTAGCATGTATACTTTTTGACAGGGATTATGTATTGATAACTGCTTTGCCAAGGAAATGAACTCTCTTCCAAAGACTGAGACAGTCAACTTCTGTGAGTCAGGGCCAAATAATGGAAAAATCAAGGACCAGTAACTGCTAATGTCTTGGAAGTGTTGTAAGGTACGAAAATAGGTTTTCTTACCTCTCCATTTTTCCAATGTTGGGGAGTAAATTACTGGAGTAGGGGAACTCATACAGTTTATAATTTATTGGAACATGGTGAAAGCAAAGATTTTCCAGTTTTCTTGGGCACCAACACTTGAATTGACTCACCCTACAAGACTCATAGCTTTCTTCTCAGCAGCTCTTGTAAGGCCAGAAGACCAAGAGATAAAAGTAGCCCAAAGAAACCAAACCAGAAAATCACACTCCTAAATTCCCAGATCTATTCCAGAAAATACTGCTAATTGATTAGAGGATATTTCTGGAATAAATAAAAAGCAGAGACATCACCTTACTGACAAAGTTCCATATAGTCAAAGCTATGGTTTTTTCCAGTAGTAATGTATGGCTGTGAAAGTTGGACTACGAAAAGAAAGCTGAATGCAACAGAATCAACAATTTCAAATTGTGGTGCTAGAGAAGACTTCTGAGAGTTTTTTTGGACAGCAAGGAGATCAAATCAGTAAATACTTAAAGAAATTAATTCAGACTATTCACTGGAAGGACAAATACTAAAACTGAACCTCAAATACTTTGGCCACATAATGAAAAGATAGAACTTGTTGGAAAAGACCTTGATGTTGGGAAATATTGAAGGCAAAAGAAGGAGACAGCAGAGCATGAGATAGATAGATAAGTGTCACTGAAGCAATGAACAGGAGATTGGACAGACTTTGGGTCATGGTGGAGGATAGAACAACCTGGCATGCTATGGTCCATGGAGTCACAAAGAGTCATTCATGGCTGAATGACTAAACAACAAAACTTATGGAATGTTATCAGACAATTAGAAACTCACAGTCCAACCCTTTCATCTTATAAGGAAATGGAGGTCCAAGGAGGGGAAATAGCTTTCCCAAAATATATGGTAAGTAGTAGGTACCTAGCATACTATTCCAAAACTTTTCTCATCTCAAGGACTCAACTGAACACTCAAACCTCATATTAGAGCAGATGATTTAGAATCCTACTTTACTAAAAGTATCTTTGTCTCTCTGGCAATGAGCATTCAATTCCCTTCCTGCATTCCTCAAAGCTTCTCAACACCATCACCCATTCTCCTAGGTCTCAGGTCTCGTCACAAAGACGCTGTAGTCCTATTCCCCAATAACACTAACATTTTTCTTCCTATACCCTCAATCTCATTCCTTCCCACCTCACCAGGCCCTTGCTCCTGTAATCATTACTCCTCTCTCTTTCATCTTCAGTCTCTCTATCCCTCTCTTTAATGCCTTCTTCCTAACTACCTGAAAATGTGCTTTTCTTTTCTCAACCCTAAAAGAGCTTTCCTTTGATCCATCTATATCCACTGAATTACCATCCCAATTCTCACATCTTCCTAAAATATATAAAGGGGTTAGGGAAGAATGAAACCTAGTTGAGTAGAAAAGGAACAGATCATAAATAGAATACATTCAAGTACATCTTTTGTTTGGCCTCATCCTGAAACTTTGTGCGCCTATAGACAGATAAAAAAATTATTTGAATTCCATTAATTACATGTTATACTATATAAACAAAACCACACAGATATAATTCCTACTTTCTAGTAGTTTCCAAGCTCAAACCAAAAAAGATAGAAACAAACATGATGGCAGAAGAAAATTAATCTAGAGGTCATGTGACTAGCAAGATGGTACTCAGCCACTTTCTACAGATCTCTTCAATACTCTGAATCTCCAACAAAGGAATTATTTGTCAGGTGTTATACATCTGTTAATCTATTAAGTACAGCTAAATCCCACAGATGACAGAACCTCCAAGAAGGTAAAATCCTTATGAGAACACAAATACCCTAATATTAGAGGGCTTCCTCAGCTCCCCTCTGCCACCAGCTTTACATGCCCACAGCAGTAAGCACAAGCAAATCAGACAAGCTCATGCCTGGCACCTGCCTTATAAACCCCCTACTTCTACAGTGCCTACTTTTCGTCAAAAAGCATGGTTTTTAGAAATCTGAAAATATACTACAAGGCCCCAACTTAATGTGCTCCCTCTAGAACCATAGAGACTCCTAAATTCACAGTCTGCCGAATGACATCTATGCTTGGCTGAGTATACTCTTGCCAAGGTCTCTGCCAGATCCTCTCACACGTTGGGCTAGCTGCTTGATGAGCATATTTATCACCTCTTGCTTCAGGCTTAGCAGTAACTCAGGGGAAATGGATTACTCTTTCAGAAGGGAAGAGACCCTTAGCCTGAGGTAGGCAAAAAGCCTCTCCAGGTCTGACCCCTTAGCGCATTAGGAGAAGGTGGGAGAGCAAAAGTTTTGCCTTTCCTTTTGAAAACTCTTCCAGGTTCAAGACTAGACTCTCTCAGTGAGAGACTTTTCCCTAATGTTATGACTATCCAGTTGATTTCCACCATTTTCATTTCTGGAGGCTAGGCCATAACCAGGTAATGACCATTTTTCAATAATCACCAAACAGCTTGGAGGTTCAGGGCTCTCCCATTTTTAAAAAGCTCCTATGTTCTCTTGTTGGTCTATGTTAACAGTTCTCAAGTGTGGTCTGGGGTAACACTGGGAGTCCCTGAAAACCTTTCAGGGCATCCATGAGGGTAAGAATTATTTTGATAATAGATATTTTCATTTCTAATATAGTAAATATTGATGGATATGACCCACAAAAACAAAAATATTTGTGGAGTTTTCAATAAGTTTTTTATTTTTTATTATTTAATTTTTTTTGTTTTCAACATTGATTTCCACAAGATTTTGAGTTGCAGGTTTTCTCCCCATTTCTGCCCTCTGCCCCACCCCAGGATGGCACGTATTCTGATTGCCCCTTTCCACAGTCTGCCCTCCCTTCTATCACCCCACTCCCCTGTCTTATCAGCTTCCCCCTTACTTCCTTGTAGGGCCAGATATGATTTCTATACCCCATTGCCTGTATCTTATTGCCCGTTGCATGTAAAAACAATTTTTAACATATGTTTTATTTCACATTGCTGTCTATCATGTGAAATAAGTCTAGAAAAGTAATCTAGACTACAACGCCAAGCTGAGTCTTTGTATATTTAACCTAGAAGTAATATGGAGCCACTGAAGATTCTAAGCAGGGTAGTGACTGTAAGGGCAAGTAAAGTGGTACTTTTTGTTGCCTTTTGTTTTGGGTGCTTCTTAGCACTAAGGTATCAAATGCCTTTGATTGAGTCTTGCCTTTGTTTGGAGAAAGGCCCACATGCTTGTTGCTAATTAAGTCACCAGAGTGTGAAACCCTGGAGAGGTGTGAAGTGTTCTGACCCTGAAGAGGTGTAGTATATATTCTGAGGTTAGCATTTTGTTTCAGATCACTCATTGGAAGAGTGTTAGTATGGAGACTCTGGGTAGCTGTTAAGGGAGCCCTTGGCTTTGAAAAACCCAGATGTTGGTGCTTTTCCCTCTGGTAACTATGTATAAATGTCTTGGTCAGACAGCTAGAAATCTGTCTGTTGATCTGTTTATATTTTCTCTGTAATTTGTTTGTATTTGCTCTGAAGTTCAGGGTGCTGACTTTTCCCCTGAACTAAGTGAATGATAGATGTATGTTTAATTAAAGTATGATTGTAAACCACCCCTCCCCAAAAAAGTATGGTTTTTGAAGTGGTATATGGTCATGATGAGCTCAATGATTTTAGAATGGCATGGAAAGACTTGCATGAAACAGTGAAAGTAAAGGGAGCAGAACCAAGAGAACATTATATGCAATAACAGCAATATTGTTTAATAACGACTTTTAGGACTAAGTCATTTCAACTGTTATAAATACACAAATTAAAATAAAGGACATATGAACAAAGATTATCCAAAAGATAAAAAGAGCCCAGCTTAATGCTACCTCCTAATGTAAGGCCCTTCTTAATTATCCCAGCCCCAAGGCTGCTAGTGCTTTACCAAAAATAAATAGATCGTTGAGTTTTGCATATGTTTACATATGTGGTGGGTAGTTCTTCTCCCTAAAGAATGCAAATCTTTAAAGATGGAGACATGCTCTTTCCTTTTCTTGCATCTCCAATGCTTAGCACTCAGTGAAAATTAGGTGATTCACTGATGCAAGCATAAAAGAAAGTATGAGTGTATAGAATGGGGCTAAGATTGACAAAGAAAGTTCTAAGTCCCAACTTGAGTAGGGTGAAAGGAAGTAGTCTGTTCTGATCAGTCTAGGAAGGTTTCCTAAAGCATCTGGGATATAAAGAGCTTAATTACCCACTCTAAAACTGAACTCCAGATTTCCAAATTACAAACAGACATGCTGAAGGCAAGGCTCACCATAGATTGCCAACATAAACAAGGATGCTCTATGATGTTCCCTTATACAAAAATAGGAGGCCAGCCTAGGACTATTGCTACCACACAATCTGTAGATGATCAAATAAAGTACAATGGCTAATTAGGATTTTATGTTCTTTCTTGCCCAACATACTTTTAATCAAAAAACACAATGCCAATAGGGGTGCCATGCCTCCTTTTGGTACTCATATGACATCATTCTCATTCAGTCAAACATAAAAGCTAACCTTAACTACAGAAAGGAAGTGGTAGTTGGGGGAAAAGCATAATAATTCCATCAATTTCTGTTTGGTGGCCCACTCTGGTTGTTATTAGGCTACATTCCTGGAATATGAGCACAAACGGAAATCTCAACTGTCTACATCCATCTGACTGGCACCTTTATGAACTGAACTTTGCTCACACCCATTGTTTATTAGCTCTCACCAAAAAAAAGGGCGACGTGAAGATAATCTTCAGTATAGAGCTGGGAATAAATCTGCAACTTCAAAGAACAACTTGTTTATTTTGAACATTTATTATTAAAGCTTATTAATCAAGGTCACAATCCAGCACAGTATTATACAATTGAATTCTAATGTTAAAACCTCTCAAACTCTGACTGGGAGTTGTTCAAAAGGTTGTTGCCCCTGTGAAAGCCCAAAGCAAAGAAACAAAACCTCTTAACTATAGAAGTTCAGAAAAGGGAAAAAAAAAAGCTGGGGTGAGACTCTTTTCCCACCCCCACCTGGGCTCATGTATTGCCAAAATCTATGTACAATTGGCACAAGCCCAAACCAAAAATTCTGAGTAGGTCTGATACTCATGTTCCTCGCTCTAAAGGCATTTGTAATTCACAACTGAGCTTGGCTCTTGGACACAGTATCTCTATAGGGGTTGTGTTTTAGGTTTATTCTCTCTGCTGCTCCCTCTCCTCCACCAGCAATTTTTTTTCTTTTAATGTTGCATTTCAGCCTCTGACACATACGAGCCTCTCAGCATCCCAGACAAATTTCCAACTCTAGAAATTAGCCCCCCAAAAGTTGTTGGATCTGCAGTGGTAAGAAAGTTTCCTCGCCAGGAGCTCCTATGGCCGCAGTATTACAGGTCAAGTCTAAAAATGGCATTCAGTAAATGTGAGCTACTATTACTGCAACCAGAATTTCCAGTCAGTTGTTAGTCCCAACAGGGCATGACAGTAAATTTCACACAACGGTACTCTACAGTACCAAGTCACTCCCCCAAAGCAAGTTTGAAAACTTCTCTAAAAAAAAGAGAGATTTATTAGAAGTAGGTTAAAAGCTCCCTCTTTTTTCTATGCAATATTTCTATTTCATTCTGTTCAGTTCAACAAACATGTTCCTATTATATGGAAAGTATTCTAGCTAGGTGCGGATTATTAAAAACGTAAATATAGTTCCTTCTCTCAAGTAAATAGTCGTAATAGCAATAATAATGCCTAGCATCGATGTGGCACTTTAAGGGTTTGGAAAGTGTTCTATGTATCTTACCCCTGTGAAGTAGATGCTCTTTTTAGCCTTATTTTACAAAAAAGGATAGTGAGACAGACAGAGGTTAAGTGACACGTCCAGGGTCACATAGCTAATAAATGTCTGAGGCAGGATCCAACTCAGATCTTCGTGACTCCAATGCAACATTCCAGCTACTAGGTTACTTAGCTGCCACAACAACATATATGGGGGATGATGTGGCTTAAATAATTATGATAAAAAGTCAGAATATAATAAACGTAAGAAAGACACAGACAAAATGTTGTGATAGATCTGAGTAGGGAAGTGGGAAGCCTGGGGGATCAGGGAAGGCTCATGAAAGTAGCATTCCTTGGCTAAATCTCTAAGTAAGAGAGAGATTTCAGGAGGTGCAGATGGGTGGGGGCTGGTGTAAGAGGTGAGAGGGAGGAAATATTTCCCCCAGACAAAATGCAAAAGGACACCCTCAGTGCAATATCAATCATGGTTCTAGACAGCTTGAAGACGAAGCACACTGACTGAGGTGATGGAGTCAAAATTAGAATAAGACATTTTTGACATGGCCAATGAAGGAAATTTGTTTCCCCTGAGTATACATATTTGTTACAAGGGTTTTCTTTTTCTTTTTTTGTGTTGGGAATGGGGGAGAGGAACTGAGCAGAGGGATAGAAAACCAATGCTAGTTAATTATAAAAAATAACAAAATTAAATTTTTAAAATGCAGCTTGCACTGATGCTCTTGGCAGCATTAGAGATAATGAGTATGACATCCGAATGCTCATTGCCTTGTATACCAGAACCAAAGCAAAATGGATGGAGCATGCCACTGTGGTGATGACATTACAGTTGTAGGATCAACAATGAGGCAAGAGATGGACCGCCAGGCAATCATATTCATAAATGGTCTTATGAGATACTGCTGAACCAAAAAGAAAGTATCTAATTTATTATCTTGGGGTTGATACAGAGATCTCATTCCTGAATCTGACATTTGAAACCACCATTGTCCATGATTGTAGAATTAATAAAGTTTGGTCATAAACTTTAACCAGTACTTTTCTTTTTCAAAAAGCTGATATAAAAACTCTTCTTTCTATAATAATGTTGAAGTACAACAGTAACCAGATCAGATCTGCTGACACATAAATTTGGGAAGACATGTAAAAAATTAAGTCTATCTACTTTGGTAAACATGCTAATTCTAAAACTAGATCAGAAAAAGAGAAAAGTGACAATAAATGAATGAGTGAACGAACGAACAAAAAAGCATTTATTAAGCACTCATGTGTACAAAGCACTGTGCTAAACAATGGGGTTACAAACAGAAAAGTATCATGGTCCTTCTATCAAAAGGTTCCAACTACTCAATTCTTTGGGGCCCAAGTCCGTAGGTAGACTCACTCCTTCAGAAAACGAGGCTAATGCAGCTCTGACTTTCCCAATCGTCTTCCTGTGCCCAGATTCTACACCTAGCCTATACCGACATCCTTTAACGTCACGCGCTTACTATCTACACCACTCACTTGATACGCTACACTGCTCTCTAACATCACTCAGGGCTGTGTTGATCCTTAATTTTGTTACCTAGTTTTTCAAGAGTATATAGTAGAAAAAATGTTGGATCTGGAGTCGATAGATAGCTGGGCTCTAATCCTTGTTTCAGTACTTCATAGTTGGGTGTTCTTGGTTAAATCATTTAACAGTCCTAAGTTTAACAGTTCTGTTTCCTCAGCTATAAAATGGAGACGTTATTTATACTAGCTATTACAAAAAAATGCTTACCAAAGTGCCTGGTATATAATAAGCACTTATAAATGCTGGCTATTGTTAAATAAGAACTACTATTACTATTACAATTATTCCCATTTTCACCTCACCTCTTTCAGATGAATCAAGATTAAAATATTCCCGGGACAAGTTGCTATTTTGCTAGTTAAAAAAAAATTAGTATCTTGTGGACTAGTGCACAGATGGATAATTAGTAACAGTATTGAGATATAAACTCACTTTCTACTGACTCACTGAAAATATCTTTGAGATAATTCCATTAGCAGAAAAGATGCCAAGGATGAAATATACCTCGTTCTGTTCCCACTTGATTTTGATTTCTCCCACAAGATCTCTATATTTTTAAAGTTTTTCATTCCATGTAGATTAGAGATTAAGAGAACGGTAGGGTGGCATCTAATAAAAATGTTGTTCTTAAATTTTTTCTGGATCAGTGTGGTATAAGGCAGGAAGACGTAATGAGGCATCATTTCCAGTACAGTTTCACTGCTGCTGTTGTTGTTCTTCAGTCTTTTTAGTCATATCTGATTCTTCCTGACCCCATTTGGGGTTTTCTTGGCAAAGATACTATACTGGTTGCTGCTTGCTTCTCTAGCTCATTTTACACATGAGGAAACTGAAGCAAACAGGTGAAGTGACCTGCCCAGGGTCACACAGCTAGTGTCTGAGGCCAGATTTGAACTCGGGAAGATGAGCCTTCCTGACTCCAGGCCTGGTGCTCTATCCCCAGCTACCTAGCTACCCATTATAGTTTAACTACAGAATTCTTAAGGACATTTTGGGTTTATATTTGCAGCACAGAGGTTTGTCTATTAATTTATAGAATACAGCAAGCTCCCACTGTATAATTCTGGTCCCTTGGTCATATCTTACAAGGAAATAGTAAATGCTTTTTGCAATGATGTGTTGCACAGTTTCTACCATTTCACTGCATAATTTGCATCTATCAATAAGTCCAGGCTCTTTAAGGAGAAATATAGGTAAATCACTTTCAGTTTCATCTGATAAATCCTTTTATTATTGTTGTTATCTGACTCTCATATTTTTAATGGAGTTATTTTATTACTATTATTATATAACCTCTCTCCCACTAAATTGCAAATTCTTTAAGGGCAGGCCTCAGGTATTATGATTCCTAATGTCTTCCACAGTGCTTATCATAGTGCTCTTTTCCTAGAAGAGTGCTGAATAAATACTGGATGGATAAATGTCTGGTACAAAACTGTGAATAAGTAAGATTCCAAGAAGATATCAAATGCGGAAACACTGTTTACATGAAAAATTAATGTAGAGGTAAAGAAGATATACCAAAGACAGCTGCCAACTCAGTAAGTGGTTTAACCACTGGAAGAGGCCAAAAATCCACCCTGGATGAAAACTCTAATTTTAGTCCCAAAGGCACAAAGCAACAAAGTTAGGGAGCATATGGTGGCAATGCTGCACTCAAGAGTCTGTTAATTTAACACTAAGTCCCTGACTATGAGGATCTTCAACATTACAAGGGAGATTAAACTATCTATATAAATAGCCACCATATAAAGTGGACTGTGATAAGTATATGTAAGTATGATAGTTCACTGGAGGGAGAAATCATTTCTGGCTGAGAGAACATAGACAGTTTCATAGAAAAGGTACCATTAAACTAATTAATTAGGTTTGCCACATCCTCTATGAACTGAATAGGACGTAGACTGCAAATGTCAGCTCTTTTCCCTGCATATCTCCTGGCTCAGCAATCCTCCTTGTTCCTTTTTAAGATGTATTTAACTCCTTTCTCTTTCTTTACCTTATTCTGGGATTGGAAGGCGTTCTAGGGGAGTTGCTAGATGTCAGATTAGGGCTGAGGACAGAAACCTGGAGGACACCCACACAGCACAGGAGACAAAGATTGATTAGGTGACTAGTTTCAATAGAATTGGGACAGAAGCCAGTAAGGAAGTGAACCACTTCTTCAGGAAGCATGGCAGAGATAAGACAGTAGCTAGATGAGGTAAAAAGGTCAAAGAAAGGCTTTTTAAAAAAAAAATGAATAAAGATATGTGAACATGTTAAAAGCAGACAGGAAAAAACCAGTGCAATAGAAAGGCCTGAATATGCATGAAGGAATAGTTTGGTGTAGTAAAAGCCTGAAGAAGATAGCAATGCATGGAATCCAAGGCACCAGCAGGGGAACTAGCCTTATTTTGAAACAGGAAGAAAGAAGTGCACATCACTGATGAGAAGGGTTTAGGAGTAAAAAAGGAGAGTTGATGGGGGTTCCAGAAGTCAAATGTTCCCAATCTTCTCCATGTCAAAAAAGGTTAAATCTTCTGATGCATTTACTTTTCAGTGGGGAAGGAATAGCAGAGGTGTTGTTGGGAGCCTGCTAAGAAAGTAAAACTTCAGAACAACTCATTTAGGAAATAAAACAAGAAGAAAATAAGGGAACAGAAAAAGCACTGCCAGGTGGAAATGAGGGCCATCAACTTACAGTGGGTAAAATCAGCCCAATTATGTTTTTTTTTTCTTTCTGTAATTCTCATCAGTCTAAGTTCAGGAGTGGAAAAATTTGATGGTAGAAATTGTATAGGGTTGAAATTTACCTGGTCAGGAATAAGGGAAGGTATGGAGGAGGAAAGGATTCTCATGTGGCAACTAACCAAATGTAAAAGTGGCAGGTTATAGTTTCAATGTTAGCTATGGAAGCAAATGAAGCCAGAGTGAGTAAGATGATTAGAGAAAGGAGTCAAGGTACTAGAGGTCATGAGTGGGGTAAACAACCAAGTGCTGAAATCACTGAAGGCATGAATGACCTGGACATCAAGAGATGATGGAAACAAAAACATTTATAGGACATCACATTGTACTAGGTACAATGAGAAACCATGAAATGGGAAATATTCCTTAACTAAAAGAGTTTGAGGAGTACAAGATAGTAAGAAAGTATTTAGCACCTTACAAATTGAATAAGTTCTAGGGAAATTTCCAATTAGGAGGGAAGAGAATAGGGTAGGATTAATCACAGAAAACTTTTTAAAGGAATTAAGTTTTCAGGATTTCCTGGGGTAAAGACAAGATGGCAGGGTAGAAAAAGCACTCAGCTAAGCTCTCCCAATATTCCCTTCAAAGCAACTTTAAAATAATGCCTCAGACTGAATTCTAGAGTGCAAAGCCAACAAAAGGTCAGTTATACATTTGTCCAGCCCCAGATAACTTAGGAAGTTGGAGAGATCTAAGATATTAGGGTAGAAGCTGATTTAAAGCCCACATGGGTTAAACACCAGTGGTGGGACCAGATGGTGGAGACAGAAGTAGCAACAGCTTTGGGAGCTCTCAAGCCAGAGATGGTAGGGGGTCCTGGCAACCAGTCAGAAAGAGATTATGGGGGACCCCGGTGCTAACAATGGACACAGGACCAGGACCAGATGCTATCTGGCAACTCCACTGTTTATGCCCACTTCTTGGTCATAGTTCAAGGGCAGGGAGGAGCACTTTCTGTCAAGAGGGTACAGAAGCCCCGAGGGGCAGCATCACTTCTGTTCCCAAGGAAGTAGGGACCCTGAGGAGTAGTATTGATTGTAAAACCAAGAGATCAGGAGTAATTCCTGTGTAAAGACCAGAATGCAGATCAGGAGGGCAGTGACTACATCTCTCCTCAGATCACACCACCTTGGAAGAACCAAAAACTAACAAATACCCAAAACTAGCTCTAAAAAGCAGAAAAAGATTGAAGCTTGAGACAGCGCAACTCATCCCAATGCTGAGAACAGAGCCCAACTTTAACATAAAGTTCAAAATCATGAAATAGGGCAGAAAAATGAGCAAACAGCAACAATAAAAAAGAATCTAACATCAAAAGCGACTGTGGTGATTGGGAAGGTTAAGACACAAACTCAGAAGACAATAAATTCAAAATGGGATAAAAGAAAGGGGGAGAAGGTAATAAAAAAACCAAGGCAGATAAAAAGGCAGTGGTCAGAAACAAAACAGAATTTAGAGAAGAGACAAAATAAAAAAGAGAGAGAGAAAAGAATAAACAGAAGAAAATAGGATGGAGAGAAATGTATAGTTAATAATCATAATTGTGAATGTGAATGGCATGAACTCACTCCATAAAATGGAAAAGAATAGCAGAATAGATTAGAAACAAGAATCCAACAATATGTTGTTTACAGGAAACACCCTTGAAATAAAGACACACACAGAGTTAAAATAAGGGGCTGGAGCAAAATCTATTATGCTTCTGATGAAGTAAAAAGGCAGAGGTAACATCATAATCTCAGACAAAGCAAAAGCAAAAATGGACCTAATTAAAAGTGATAAGCAGAGAAACCACATCTTGGCTAAAAGGTACAATAGACAATGAAATTATATAAATACTAAACATACATGCATTAAATGAAATAGAATTTAAATTCTTAAAGAAAAAGTTAAATGTATTATAGGAGGACATAGTAAAACTATACTAAGAGGGGACACCAACTTCCCTCTCAGAACTAGATAAGTCTTTGTCAGATATGTTGTAGTGGGGATTCTTTTTCAGGTACAGGTTGATGAGAGAGCCACTGAGGTCTCTTTCAACTCTATAATTTTGTGATTCTCCCCTTAAAAGCACTACACAAATTCCCATAAGCAGTCCAGCCCTTAATAAATGTTTTTGTTATGGAGCTACATAACATAATAGCAAGACTGGGTTGGTCTGGATCTGTGGTGTCACTGGTATAGGAAGGCATAGAAATTCCTTTCAGTCACTCCAAGCAGCCTCTCATACTTAACTTAGTCATTAAAGAGTTGCCTGGATCACTAAGCACATGCTCACAGAGCTAGTATGTTTCAGAGGAGGGACTTGAACCCAGATTTTTCTAACTCTAAGACTGACCCTTCTGCCCATTCTAGACTATAGTGTAGCCTCTTGAAGTCAAGGACATATTTATTTCATCCTATGCAATCACACTTTCTAGGTAGTGCAGCAGATAGAGCACCAGGCCTGGAGTCAGAAAGACTCATCTTCGTGAGTTCAAACTTGACCTTGGACACTTACAAGCCATGTGACTCTGAGCAAGTCACTTAACCCTGTTAGCCTCAGTTTCCTCATCTGTAAAATGAATTGAAGAAGGGGCAGCTAGGTGGTGCAGTGAGTAGAGCACCAGCCCTGGAGTCTGGAGGACCTAAGGTCAAATACGGCTTCAAATACTTGACACACTTACTAGCTGTGTGACTTTGGGCAAGTCACTTAACCTCAATTGCCCTGCCATCCCCCCTCCAAAAAAAAAAAAAAGAAAATGAATTGGAGAAGGAAACAGCAAATCATTCAAGGATCTTTACCAAGAAAACTCCAAATGGAGTCACAAAGAGTCAGGCACAACTGAACAACAATAACAATAAAGCACATTTTCCACAACTGAATATCACAACAGCTACATAGTCAACTTTCAGAAACCACTTTTCTAGATAATTAATAAGTCCTTATTAGTTTGCTTTGAACAACAGCTGTTATAAAAACACACTGATATTTTCTGACATGTTAAGAGCATTTCCGATTCTTGAAGCTCCTGTTCAAAGCATGTAACTACTTCTTCAGAATTTTCTCCCCTAAGAACAAGCACAAAACTTAGTGTACACACATACCAAGAAGACACACCTCTCTCACATTATAATGTGGTGTATCTTGTTACAGTCAGTCTGTGATCCAGACAATCCTTTCCAACAAAAAACACACCCAAACAATGATTCCCCAAGTGGAGGAAACGGTGTGGCCCAGGGATGTCAGCCAACATTCATACTCTGGAGTTTCCTGAAACTGAAAAAGGTTCTATGCCATCCTTTTTTCCCCCAAATTATTCACTCAGGAGAAACAAAAACCAAATTTAACTAATTTCCTTAATTAAAGAGGGACCCACTGCTAGATACTGAGACTAAATCCTTCTACTCATTTACAGAAACCACCTGAGAGTTGCATGATTGAGATTAAATACCCTTTGGCATCCTCTGAAGGTAGCCAAAACCTTTCTAGGGAAGCAATGTTACCATGGAATTACTAGATCAGATGAATGCCCAAGCAGTACAATAACCCAGGATGCTTTTTGTCATCCTAATCCAGATACTGTATAACAACAAAATACTTTGTTCTTACTTAACTGGAGTGCAAAAACTAAGCACCCAAGAATTTCTGATACCACTCTTCTATGAAATGGAATCCCTGCCCTTATCTCACTTACCATCCTGATTCACTTTGCAGATGAAGAAATTGAGGCGTAGAGAATTAAACCTTCTCATTGTCATAAAGCTAGCAAGCGTTAGAGCAAAGGCTTAAATCTAGATCTCTTGGTTCTAAGGCTAGTGTCCTTACCATCATGCAGTGAATGATGGCATCCATGTGCCTAGCATTATGCTCTACTACTTAATATATGCTTATTAATTTTTAATTGACTAACATATTTCTTGGAGTATTTTTTAAAGTTTTGTTGAACTCTATTATGCCACAGCTATTTCCCAATAATACACCCACAATTCCCACACACACACACTAGATTTTCCCTTTTCATAAAAAAAAAAACAGATAAGCAAAAACCAACTGACCTAGTAGCCACATCTGGCAGCATATGCAACATTTAAAAATCATAATTTCCCATATGTATTGAGATAGTGCGGATATATTTTATCATCTGTTCTCTGTAACTACTATTAGTTATTGTCTTTAATGTGAGTTCATTTGCCTTTAGTGTTGTTTTCACTTACATGATTGGTTTCACTATAATATCCTTTCTCCCCAAAAGTTTTCAGATGTGATCATATGAATCTTCTCAATATCCCTCTACTATAAGCAGCCACACACACAAGAATTCTCATTTGATTCATGAACGCACTAAGGCACAAAAGCTTTCCCCAACGTTGTACTCAGTAAAGAGCTGCAAATACAAACAGAGAAGTCTTGACTTCAAATCCAGCGATCTCTTAGGCACTGCCTTCAAAAACTAGTCTCTGATAATTATTACAGTTATAGATTGTAGTGAGCTTTCATTGTCTTCTATGGTATATTATTAGAAGCATACTTCAAAATTTCCAAAAATCTGTGATTAGTGACAGGTGTGGGCACTTTTCTCGATGTACTGGAAAACCTATCCATGTTTTGGCACATCATCTTCATGAAATGCTATGAGAGTTTCTTTTATGGATTACAAACCTTGCTGGAGTGACCTGGATAGCAGCCTTGTCCATGGAACTAAATGTTAAGTGGCTGTACAAGATGACCACAGAGGCTCCTTCTAATTCCTGATTCAATGATTTTTTTTTTACTCTTCCATTCTCTCTCCTTTTTTGTCCTTTTCTGGATGTCACTTAGTTCCACTGCTATCACCAACTGCTCAATTATTTCTGAGTACTGTTATACTGAATTTTCCTTAATGGAAGTACATTATAAATATCCTGATTCCCAAAAGACAGACATGTCACTTTATAGTAAAACTTATATATGCAAATCTAGCTTTGCACAAGAATAATTAGATGATCATTCATTTCTCCCCCCCGCCCCGCCCCACCATTGTATTCTTTTATAATATCAAGATTCCTGGTCCATTCAAAATATAGTTTGGTTTGGGATTTTTTTTAAAGGATTTACACCTAATTCTTTAGGAACCCATCTACAACATAAAGCATGATTTGGCATATGAACATGAAAATTTGTTATCTAAAATATGAAGAATCTATGACATAGTACTTAGTCTACTATGAAATAACTGCTACTTGCTAGCCATAAAAAAAATTTAGATGTTACATTAGGAAGTTGGGCAGCTAGGTGGTGTAGTAGATAGAGAACAGGGCCTAGAGTCAAGAAGACCTGAGTTTAAATCTAGCCTCAGACACTTACTAGCCATGTCACCTTGAGCAAATCAGTTAACCCTGTTTCCCTCAGTTCCCTCATATGTAAAATGAGCGGGAGAAGGAAATGGCCAACCACTGTAGCATCTCTGCCGAGAAAACTCCAAATGGGGTCATGAAGAGTCAGACATGACTAGAACAACTGAACAACAACAAATATTAGGAAGCAGAATCCTAGACTCTTAGGGATAGAAAGTACTTTTGGGATCATTTAGTCCAACCCTCTCATTTTATAGAGGCCCACAGAGATGGTTTGCCAGGGTTGCACGGCTAGTAGTGGCTGAGCTGGGCCTAGAACCAAACTTTCCTGATTCATAGTTTGTTGTGCTTATCCCAAAATCATAGTTGCTGTTTTATGGCCATTAGCAAAACTTACTGGTTTGGGGGGGCCGGGAGTGGGGGGGTCTATGATTTAAATAATTATGGAGGCAGTCATCTAAGTCATGTTTTAATTTTTTTTATTTAATGAAATTGCAATGAGGCTATGGTTAAAAGTTTATTATTACTCCTTTAATAAGGACAAAAAGACAAAAAGGAAAAGCTCAACAGCATGTTTAGTAAGAGAGAATGTTTTTTATTTAATTTTCTAAATAAATTTCTAAATAAATGTAGCTTTTATCTGAACAGTATCATATAGTATTCCTCATATAAGGTCCTGATTTTCATGTTTAATTTTCATTGTATAATACTGTACATGCCAACAGAACAGGAAATAATGCTAAATCTATACTGACTCCAAATCTTAGTCTAGAAATTATTGTTTTGAATCGATGACGAACATCAGCCCTCATCTCATCATTTACTGCTTATAAAAGGAGAGTACAGAAAATATGCCAGTCAATAGTATTGAAGTAAATAAATTATAACCTTTATAAGGTTTAGAAATCCTCATCTCAACTCCCAGACCTTCTAGTGAGTCATGGCCCCTTGAAGAAGTCTGGCTACATTCCCTCAGGACCCTAAAGATATCTTTGAGGGGTTGGGAGTGTCTTTTTCCAAATCTATCAGTCTGAGGCCTCATCCTGTATGCTCTCCCAAATATTAAACTTTCACTGATTAATGCCCAGGTACATCTAGTCAATTAACATCAATTAACTTCTACAAAGAAATATTGATTAATTGTGAGAACAGAAGTACAATTTTCTCACCCCTCCCCCAAACATCTGGGGTCCTGCTCTCCCTTATACTAACTTAGTCCCTGGGGAGAATGGGCTGAAACCTAAAGCAGTTTCTACATAGCATTTGACTCCTACAAGTTCTCGTCAAAGTCAATGTAACCACTGGAAGAGCTAATGCCTCAGCTACTGCTGGTCTTGGGTCAAACAGCTCACCCTCTTCAAAGCCTTTTTTACATCTCAACTGTGCTCAACTGATGGCAAATCCTGACATGAATCCCAGCTCCTACATTTCTGGAACACATTACTCTGACCTTTCTAAGCTCATAAGACCATACCCATCTCCAGCACTCCTTCACCTAAAATCAGGAAAGAATACACACAACAGAAACAGAAGAAACAAGAGGGCCATGTGTTCATGCAGCCTCAACTCTCTCCCTTCCAAGGGTTTAAAGCAATCCTTGCCTCCTTATTTAAGGCAGGAAAAAGAAACCTTTTCAAATATATTCTCAGTTATATTTTTACACTTATGCAGCCAAACGAATGGCTCCTTTTTTCTGTCAAAGGGACCAGAAACAGGATACCTATGCAAGCCTGGAATCAGGGAACAGAGCCCTTCCATTCTACCTCATCATGCCTTTCTGGAAGCAGGTCCCCCAAGCCCACTTCTGTGTGGGCTCACATCACATACTCTGAGGATGGGGCTCCACTAGCCAGACCCCCAATAGAAAAGTGTCAACTTTTATTACGTTATGTAACTCTTGACTGCTACAATCTTTTGCTCCTTCTACTCAGTTAAGCATTTATTAACATTGGTGCTGTTCAGCTATTCAGTTGTCTCTAACTCTATGTGACCCCAAGGACCAAATTCATAGAGTTTTCTTGGCAAAGATACTGGAATGATTTGCCATTTCCTTCTCCGGTGTGTCCCCATTTTACAGGCAAGGAACTGAAGCAAGTAGGGGTTAAGTGACTTGCGTGGGATCACACAAGCAGGGTCTGAGGCCACATTTGAACTCAGATCTTCCTGACTCCAAGCCAAGTGCTCTATTACACCACCTAGCTGCCCTACTCTATCTATAACTAGTTTCCTTCTAATTCTCTTCCCCAAACACTGACTTCCCATTCCGTTATTAATATTACTCAAATGTTAATTGGAACATATGAAAAAGGTACTGCATATATTACCTCAAATAATTTGCATGCCATTTAAAATTATAATGGCATTCACCATCTAAAACATAAAGAAACCAATAATGCTCAAAAATATCTTCAAGATAGATAAGTACCGTATTTCCCCATGTACATAAGACGCACCCTTTTTTTGAAAACTTTGGGGTCTAAAAACTGGGTGTGTCTTATACAGTAGATTTTTTACTTGCATTTCCCACTTTTTCACGCTTGTATTTGTGCTCATTGTTGCACTCATTTTTGTAGATTTTTTTACTGGCATTTCCCGCTTTTTCGAGCTTGTTGTTTGGCATTTTTGCATGTTCTGCCCAGAAATGGCTCAGATAAGATTTTCATACAGTGCTGAATTCAAGTTAAAAGCTATCCAGTTTGCAAAAGTGAAGGGAAATCATGCTGCTGAATGTAAGTTTGGTCCTCCTCCAACTGAGAAAACAAACCAAGACTGGCTACGGGAAGAAGAAACCCTACTGAAAACGCCAGGGCAGAAGAAGGCCATGAGAGGCAACAGTGAAGAAACCAACCACAGAAGTTTGTATCTGGGTGAAAAGATCCTGAGATCGTTGTCAAGTCATTTAAGAAGTGTGGCATTTCAAAGTCATACATGACAGTTATATGAGATTCCATGCCATCTTGGGGAGGGAGGGGGGAGGGAGGGGAGAAAAACTGGAACTCAAAACTATGTAGAACCGTGCGTGGTAAACTAAAAATAAATAAAGAAATTTATAAAAAAAAAAAAAAAAAGAAGTGTGGCATTTCAGATGCCATAGATGGAACTGAGGTGGAAGCAATATATGAAGACAGTGATTCGTCATCAAACACAGATGAGGACAAGCTAATGGATGAGAGTCTTGACAGTGATAAGGAGTTGTATGAATTTTATGATGAATAAAACTTGAGTTCAATAACTTTATGTAATACATTTTTTTTCAAATTTCGGGCCCCAAAATTAAGGTACATCTTATACATGGGAGCATCTTATGCATGAGGAAATACAGCACTCTACAGCAGTACTAATGAAAGACAACATTGGATAGCAAGGATTATCACTGTGTAAGACTGCTTCTTTGCCATTTCCTTAAACATACAAAAACATCACATACACACATGGCCCCTTAACTCCTTCCATGGAACACAAGCCAAAAAATAAATGCATCTTATGGGTTGGCGATTAGGAGAGTCGTGGGAGTTACATTTTTAAAAAGAATGGTGAGGCCCCAATTCAGGAAGTACTGGAAAGCATTTTAGGATTCACATCTTAACCAATTTTCTCAACTTCTCCCCACTCATTACTCTAAGAAGGAATAGCATCGCTTCTAGGATTAATCCAAAACACCAGCCTAAGAAGAACTGTAGTTTCTCTCCATTTCATCTTTGTGCTTTACACCATCCTAAGAGATGATAATAATTTAGTGTTTTGAGGTTTTCTGTCATTTGTTTGTTTGTTTGTTTGTTTAAGGGCAGTGTTTCATGATGAATAGAGAGCCAATCTTAGAGTAAGAAAGCCCCAGATCAAAGTCCTACCTATATGAATAAGCAATCAATTTTCTCAGCCTCTTAAGTTGCAGACATCTGCAGATCTACCTTGGTAGAGGAGTTTTCCCACATCAATGAAATCACAGGTCCAGGCAAAAATCAAAATTCAAACCTCAAACCTCATTACAGGTTGCGGCTAAATTATGCAGACTGATGTTGATAACATCTCAACAAGAGTTGAGGCAGCAGATATAGAAGCCACATAGAATTCAAATTACAGTTTCCTTTGAAAACGCAACTCTTCAAAAAAAAAACCATCTGGGTATTGCTCCTTTAATCCCTCCAAAGATTCATGATTTAATCAGTTGGGGCACTGTTTTCATTGATTTAGAGCCATCTTCATGAGTTACCTGGTAGCCACACTTCTTGTGAGGAGTCTCACTGAGAATAGAATTGGTTGGTCCTCAGACGACCAACGTTCAGTCCATTGCTCTGCCCCTACTTAGAGGCCTTTCATTTTCACAGAGCCTGCTAAACCTCAGGTTCTCCTAGTTTAGCCTTTATAACACTCTAATCACCTACCAGGCTTGATAAGGCATCAAAGCAGCAGCTTGGTAGCATTCCTACTAAATGATTTATCTGATTTTTAAACAGAATTGGGAAAAGGGGCAATTAGCTTTGAGATTAAAAACAACAACAAAAATTAATTAACTGTATACAATCCAAAGACTAAAGTAAAAATCAATTCTCAGTTTAAAAAAATCTTCAAATTGGTATGCACTTTCACTTCTGGGTTACAGGAATCAACTCTGCTATGATCAGAGGTTTTATCACACTGATGCCTCATAGGATGAAAATAATAAAGTTAACATTTTATATCAGATTTTGTTGTTAAGTCAGTAAGTAGGGTCTGACTCTTCATGACCCCATCTACAATTCTGTTGGCAGAGATACTGGAGTGGTGTGCCATGTCCTTTTCCAGCTCATTTTACAGATGAGGAAACTGAGGCAAACAGAGCTGAGTGACTTGTACTGGGTCATACTGTTAGTAAGTGTCTGAGGCCAGATTTAAATTCAGGTCTTCCTGACTCCAGGGCTGGCACTCAATGTACTGTACCACCTAGCTGCCCTTTATATCAGACTTTACATATTACAAATCACTTTCTTTACAACCTCCTGAAGTCATATAGAATTTTTCCATGCTATAGATGGTGATGGTATACAGGAGCTCACTCAAACTGGCTCTCAGGAGATAGTTCTTCAATTTTCAGTGTCACCATTTAATACATCAGAAATTAACAAATATATGATTCAAGGCTTGATTTATTATTTTGTTGATTGTCTAAAGAAAGTGATGAAAAAATGCTGATTATGCAGATTGAACTTAAAAGTGTCTCCTGTATACCATTTCCACCAGAGCTGACTGTTAAACATTTACCAACACATTGATGCATGAGGCTCTTACTATGTGCAAATACAAAAAATACAGGGCAGCAACTATCAAGGGACTTGCAATTTAGGAAAAGGGAGAGGCATGGGAAACATGAAAATAACTATAATTTCAGCTAGATCATGTCAAGTGCTACTTTTGTTGTTGTTGTTCAGTCATGTCCAACTCTCTGGGACCCCATTTGTAGGTTCTTGGGAAAGATACTGGAGTAGTGTGTTGGTAAGCAAAATGGGCTCCTTAGCACTTAGTTCAACAAGTGCCCTTGAAGAGTTTGGCTTTTGTTTGCTTTGAGTAATTCAGTGTATTTCATTGAGTCTTACTAAGTGCTAAGCCCCAGGCCCAAACCCCTATTAGGTGTAAAACCTTAGTGGGTGTGGATTGGCAACTAAGGTGGGGCCCAAGGTGGGCCTAACTCCAGGGAGGGCCTAGTTTGGGTTTAAGTCCGCCTCTTTGTGACGATTTTGGGTCACATGGGTGAGTCGCATGTGTGACTCACCCCTAACGCTGAAAAAGATATAAAACCTGGGGTTGGCCTCCTCTTCCTTGGAGCTCTTTGCTGCAGCAGTGGTGGCGCGTGACTCTGGGCCAGCCCTTGTTCTGAGCTCCCGGGCTGAACCTACATGTTGGTAACTATGAATTGTATTGGGTCTGTCTGTTGATGTTTGAATTTGTTTGTATTTTGTGCTGAAGTTCAGGGTGCTGGCTTTTTCCCCTGAACTAAGTGAATGCTGTCTGTATGCTGGATTAAAGTAAACTTGTCAACCCCTTCACCTTGCTTTCCTTAGTTAAGCAGATCAAAAGAACCTGTGCTGGCTGTGGGTGTACACCCCCACAGAAGCTGCTAGGCGGATTGTTGAAACAAGTAGTTTGCCATTTCCTTCTCCAGTTCATTTTAAAGATGAAGAGCTAAGGCAAACAGGGTTAAGTGACTTGCTCAGGGTCACAAAGCCAGCAAGTGTCTGAGGCCAGATTTGAACTCAGCACAATGATTCTTCCTGGTTCCCAGCCCAGTGATCTAGCCACTGTACCACCTAGCTTTCCCAAAGTGCTCTTAGAGAAAGTTATATTGAATAATAAATTGAGATCTACCAGGAATCTTAGAGGCCAAAGAATCCAGCATCTCATTCAAGAATCTGAGGCCCAGAGAAATTAAGTGAGTTACCCAGGACCACACAGCTAGCAAGTATCTGGGTTGAGGTTTGAACTCCATCTCCTTGGCTGAGCCTAAAACTCAGTCCATTCTGCCACTTAGGTGGTTGAACAAGTTCAAGAGACAAGATCATATGTCCTGTTAGGAGAATCAGAAAAGCTTCATGAAAGAGACAATAATTGAGCAGGCTTCAAACTACATGGCACAATAGAGTTGGAAGATTGGAGTTTGCATCCTCATCTGTGTAACACTGGGCAAGTCAGTATTTCTGGGCCTCAGTTTTCTTGTGTATAAAATGTGAGGGTTGAACTAGATCAGGGTCCTTAACCCGCTTGTGTCAAAAGACTCCTTTCATACTCAGGTGAAACCTATTGAACCCTTCCTAGGCTGATGATTTTAAATATATAATATTGAAACATAGTTATCAAAATATTTTTTAACTTCACTCCAGGTGAAGAACCCCTGGACCAGACAAGTTCCTTCCAGCTCTAAATCCTATGACCTCTATAAAATTTACCTTTAGTATGAAACCCTGGAACTCAAAAGTCTATTCAGATGGTACAAAGTATTATGTGTAGTACAGTATAACGGCTGCAGTGCTGAATGTGGAGTCAGCAAGAACTGAGTTCAAATCCCCATGAGATTCTAGCAGGCTAATCTTGGTCATCTCACGTTTTTGAGTCTGTTTCCTCATCTGCAGGATGGGGATAACAGAAGCACTTCACAGGGTGTCTTGACTATAAAATGCAATAATATAAAAGAGCTTGCAAACCGTAAAGATGTTTATAAATATGAGCTATTATAATTATTAATAGACAATCTGTTGAGAAAGGTCTAGAGCTAATTATATCAAGAACTCCTCTTCTGTAGAGAATAATTATTACAACTACTCATACTGAGTAACTTTCCCAAATTGTTCATTCATGGGGCATATTAAGGTTATATTTTCCTTTAGATAACCTTTTGTTTTTTTTAATACAATTCTATTTTTTATTTTTTTATTAAAAAAAATAAAAATAGCCCTTTTTTGACCAGCTATACCTTCAGATTGAAGGAAAAAAAAGGAAAAAAATCAAAGTAAAAGAACCAGCCTGACTTGTAGTTAACTTTATTCTTTTCCTTTATTATTAAAAATAACATGAGGGGCAAGCTAGGTGGCGCAGTGAGTAGAGCACTGGTCCTGGAGTCAGAAGGACCTGAGTTCAAATCCAGCTTCAGACACTTGCCACACTTGCTAGCTGCGTGACCTTGGGCTAGTCACTTAACCCCGATTGCCCTGCCTTCCCCCCCTAAAAAAAAAATTAAAAAACACCAAAACAAACCTTGGGAAAGGATCCTTTTAAATATTTATGATGTTTCTTTTTGAGTAATACTATCATTTCATATATCAGAATTATGCTAATGAGTGATAATAAAAAGTGAGCACTGGTAAAGATTCTTCAGAGCGAAATAATACTCCAAACAAGGTTAGGCCCTGCTAAGGTAATGGACATGCCAAGACTTAGCTGAAAGTCATAGCAGACAAACTCTCTGGCAACACACAAATCTACTGATTGCTGTAGCACTAATGACATGCTGCAAACGAATAAACCTGGCAAGCAAGTAATAAGGAACAGTGGACAAGGAAAGAAAAGGGGAAAAAGTGAAGGGGAAAAGAAAAGAAAAACAGAGACCCAAGTTGAAGCGAACTACATTATCTTAAGAAAAATAAGGACTTCAGCAGAGCCCAGGGTGGGTTCTCACTGTACAATCAGCACATCCCACTCAGCATCAGCATTAGTCACCATCAATTGTTAATTACAGCTACTCTTCTCCATGGGGGTAGCAGTAACTTACCATCACTATTTTATAGGAGGAGAAGCTGGAGATCAGGGAAATAGAGTGCCTCAGTTCCAAGATTACACAATGAATTAGCAGCTAGAGCAAGACCTCCCAGGTCTACGCCTAGCCACAGCATCTATACTCCTTTTTTTATGGGTCCTTCTTTCTCAAGCATGCCCTAACAAGTTCTATTTATTATTCTATCACCCAAGCTATAAAAATATTCTGGAGCATCTTCACCAAAAAGCTCTCACAATTTCTGCTGCCTTCTCATCATTTATCTTCCTGATATCCCCTTCTTCTTTTCTTTCCCCTCACTCTACAACTTTGTTGTTGTTGAGTCATTTCAGTCGTGTCTGACTCTTTATGGCCCCATTTGGAGTTTCTTGGCAAAGATACTGGAGTGGTTTGTCATTTCCTTCTCTAGCTCATTTTATAACTGAGAAAACTGAGGCAAACAGAGTTAAGTGACTTGCCCAGAGTCACACAGCTAGTAAGCATCTGAGGCTGGATTTAAACTCAAGTTTTCCTGACTCCAGACCCAGCATTCTAGCCACTGCACCACCCTAGCTGCCCCCTACTCTATAACTAGCTCCCTTCTAATTCTCTTTCCCAAACACTCCTGACTTCCCATTCCCTCTTTTCTTACTATCTCTTAGAAGAACCATGTTATGTTAGGAAAAGTTCTAAATTTGGAGGCAAAGGACCTACATTCAAATCCCAGTCCTCCTATTTACTACCTTTGTTTGTGTCTCTAGATAGGTCACTTAACCTCTCTGGACTCTCAAATTCCCCTGTATGTATCTTCAAGGTATCCTTTGCAGCTCAGGGGCAAGTCACTTGACATCTGAGCCTCTTGTTTCAGCATCTGTAAAGCAAAGGAATCCAGCTGGATCAGGCATTGTGAACCTGCAGTCACAGGAGTCTGTGAACTTGGATACAAAAAATTTTACAACTTTCAACCTCTAACTGAAATTTAGCACTTTCTTTTATTATGAATGTTGGTGACAAACCACAATAGTATTAGCAGGACTCGTGACTCTATCAATTACAGAAATCCCAGATATATTCACATCACATTACAGTTGCTATAAATATCTCAAAATGTCCTTTATGCTCGACATTACTCTGAAATAAATGGAATTAGTAGATCATCGCTAGGCTGCATGTGATCTCAATCTTCCTTTCTACAGAGTCTACTTCAATACAATTGGTTTTCTTTTAATCCTATGTATTTTCTTAAAAAACTTAAAAACAAAAAGAAGACCATCCATAGACTTTATTCAACTGCCATTGGGATCCATGACACTTTTAAAAAACTTGAGACTAGATGATCTCTATTATACCTTCCAACTCCAAATCCCAATTATTAATTTTTTCAGTTGTTTTTTTTGTTTTGTTTTTACTGATTAAAAATTTCCTTATTCATTTAATGCTTTATTCTTTTTATGAGATTCTCCAAAACTTTTTTTGTTTGTAAAACTGCAGCAGGCAAAATGAACAAATTGAGCTTTTAAAATTAACCAGTCTTAGGCACCCTTATGCCATGGATTGAGTAACACAGAATGGTGAACTGTCTCTCCACTGCATGAAAACTGAAAGTGATTTTCTAACAAAAGGAATGGCTATCATACTTTTTCTGTTTGGAGCTATTACTTTTTTTATCTTTATGATGCCTGATGGATTAATTATTATCACATGTATTACTCTTATAGTACCTACAACTATATTTATTCACATTTTTATCTTTTTTTTTACCCAAATATTTTCCATTCTGAAATGGAGAAGGAAAGATAAATCATGGGAGCACATAGGTTATTATCTGTTTTTCCCCTTGGCTTATAAAGAAAAAAGGAATTAAGAGCTGTCTTTCAGTCTTAAGTGAGAGATATTCATATATATGCTAACACACTTACTAAAAGAGAGACTCAGAAAAGGAAGGTGGAGATAGAGGGACAAAGTGATATAGGGACTTACCAAAAAGTGGTTGTTTTTAGGGATTCTTTTCTCCTTCTCAACTTTCAGATTTAGAATTTAAGACCAGAAAATTCCCAGAGCCCCAGATGACTGATAAATGATCTTCCAAAAGCATCAGAGGTACCCTGCTCTCCATAAGGCTTGTTTCCTGGCTAAGCCCCCAGCAGCTTCAACAATTTACTGCTCGCCAAGTAACAGACTGGAGGAGTCAAGGCTGCAAGAGATAAGAATGAAGAATAGAAAAAAAGCAGCTGGACAAGAATAGAGGAATGGATAATGACTCTCTTCCTCTAACCTTATTCAGTGGGATGAAACCCATGCTGCTCATTGCCCCTGCTGATAACAAAGCACAATCTGCTTTATGTTCAAAGTGTTCCCTAAAGAAAGTCCTTTGCCTCCAGCTGTGAAAATAATTGATGTCTTTAATAATCCTGAGGAAACAAGCCTCTATTGGAAGCATGGTTACATTTTTCAATAAGAGAAAAATTATAGGTAGGGACAATTGTGAGGGATAAACATTTTTTCCTCTTAAAACTAAGATGGGGAGAAGATATAACTATAGTGTTTTTGTGATAAATCTTATTCATAGAAGTTTAACTAACCTTTTAGTATCTAAGAAGCTGCATGTAATGAGTAATGGAGTTACGCAGGTCAACACTCTTAGTATGGGTTCCATAATATAATACAGAATATAGACTGAATATAGACCATACCTACCCCAGAAAATCACAAGCCTAAATAAGGCTTGTCATCAAGAGGCAGTTAGATGGCCAGTGGGTGCTAGACTTGGAATCAGTAAGAAATGAGTTTGAATCCTTCCTCAGGCACTTACCAGCTTGACAAGTAACCTAACGTCTCTGCCTCAGTTTCCTCATTTGTAAAATAAAGATCATAAGAACACCTGCTTTTCTGGGTTGTTCTGAGGATTAAATGTGATACCACACATAAAGTGTTGTGAAAATCTAAATTGCTTAAATTAATGCTAGTCATAACAATAATAATCATTAATATTAGCATCAATGGATATCTAAACTTTTTTTTAAGGAGATCTACTGCAACCTTTTATGGATGTAGTTTATGTTCAAGGAACCCTATATTCAAGGCAATATGGTACCAGAGACTTTATTGTGCAAGAATTTCTTCAGTGCCTGAGATTTTAAGACTCTTCCTTTGTACTTAAAATGTCAAAGTATCCTTTAAAAAAATATTCAGTTACATTAGAAGTAGAGGAAAGATAATGGCCAAGTTCACATTCTTAAAGTATCAAGTCTTCACAATATAGAGAGATAAACAAAAATACATCCATGCAAAGTACTTAGTCCATAGGTCTGTGTGACAAAGTCCATGATATCATTGGCAAAGAAGTTTGTACTCCTCATGCAACCACTGAGATGTCTCTGATACTTTGGAAATTCTTTGAATCAAAACTTACAGCTTGATATTCTAGGAACTGCTTCATTCTGAGCACTGACTTTGTTTCATTTGAGCTTACTAATCAATAGACAAAAACAAAAAAGTTAGGTACAAATGATCTCACTAACCAGAAAAGGCAGCTTTGCCAATAAGTGTGTAACATCACCTTCTCCCCCCTCAATACTCTGCAACCTCCCCTGAGCTCCTGCTTCACTCTCAAACACCTCTGCACATTGTGAATAGAGTAACGTTCCTGGAATCACCAAGATTTCAGTCCGGATCCCACTTGGGGCACTAACCACAGACAAGTCACATCTCTGAACTCAGTTTCCTCATATGTATAATGGGATAAGAACACTAACTTCATGTGGTTGTTTTGAGAGCCAAATGAAATAACACGTAAAGTGCTTTGCAAATCTTAAAGAGCCATATTATATTACTAATAATAGCTGTTGTCAATATTACCCAGACACTGAACCAAAAGTACTGTTTCTGCATTAGAAAAGAATATATGTGTATGTATGTATACATGAACACATATATAGTTACTACAGATAGCATATATGTTCTTTTTTAATGCTGAAATAATGAGATACACACACATGCAAACATGTCAAATAGCCAAATTTAACTTGGCTCCAGGACGAATTGTGTTTCTTAAGAAACAGAGCACATTTATTTAGAATTTAGTTTGCTCAGCTTTGATATCACAAATGGAATGTGCAGCATCAAACAATGGAGAAGTGTGCCCAGCTGAAAAATAGAAAGAACTCAGATCTCAAAGCAAAGAAAGGTATTTTTAAGATGAATAATATACCACTGATGGGGCAGGAATAACTTTTAAGTCATAAATTTTGAGTTTATTATATTCCAAAGGAAAATAAGTCCTATGACAAAATTTGAGCAAAAATAATTTCAACTGAGATTTTCATCCAATACTGATTATAGCATAATCTGATTTATAAAAATTATGATTAATGTGGCCTATTGATTATATCTAGTCAGTTTAGATATTTTCAATAGAATGCTACATGAAAAATCCACTAAGGATATTTTGCTACACTGTTCTAGGTTCCCCTATACATATGGACAGAATAAGTCTAAATACCTCTCAGCAGAAAATAAAATGGGATAGAAATATCTGAAGGTCTTTTTTTAACCATTATTCCCCAACTAAATCTAAAGCCTTAACAAGCTACGTTAGCAAATTATAAAAAGGGGGGGGGGAGTTCAGAGTTAGAAGGGTCTTCAGAAGCCTCCAGTGCACTGTCATTTTCAGATCATAAAAGAGAATGCAGAGACTATCTAACATAACCTTATTTTATAGATGAGAAAACCATGGCTCAGGCAGAAGACACTTGTCCTGAGTAATCCAGGTTGTGAGTGGTAAAGCTGGGATTCAAATCCAGGTTTAGCAACTCAAAACCCAGTGTGCTGTTCCACCACTGGTCCCCATTCTAGGTTACCACTAGGTTGCAGCATGACTTTGGCTACAGTATCCTCCTAGGTCTCACTTTCATCATCTATAACATGGGAAGGTTGGAATAGTTATTCTCCATGGTCCTTCCAAATTAAAAACACTAATAATTCTATAGCAGTGCGATAGAGTGATGGATCCGTAATCAGAAGATGTATAGTTGTAATTCTGGGCTCTGAACCTCATTAGCTGTTGGAAAAATTACTCTATCACTCAGGCCTCAATTTCCATATCTGTAAAATGAGGTTGAATCAGATGATAAGAAAGTTCCTTTCCAGCACTAATAGTTGGTAAATATGATTCTGTAACTTTTCTGTTCATAAGTTTTCTGTCCCAAGGACTTTTTTTTTTCTAAGGAGAGGGTGAAGGGAGGGGAGGGAATTTGTAGTAGTAATAGTAGTAGAAGGAGGAAGAAGAGGAGAAGTATTTATTAAGTGCCTACTATGTGCTGGGCATTGTGCTAAATAGTTTACAAACATCATCTCATTTCATCCTCACAACAATCCTGTAAGGTAGGTGTTATCATTATCCCTATTCCTTTGAGGAAACTAAGACGGGCTGAGGGTGAGTGACTTGTCCATTTTCACTCAGACAGTAAGTATCTGAGGCTGGATTTGAACTGTGGTTCTTCCTTACTCAAGGCCCAGGACTGTATCCTCTTCATCACCTTGCCGCTTTAAGGAGGCAGTGTGTTATGGAGGAAAAACACTGGTTTGGGGGTCAGCAGTTCTAGGTTCAAATTCTACTTGTGTCAGTTTTGTTCACCTGCAAAATGAGGGAGCTGTCCTAGATATCTTTTATGATCCTGTCCAGCTATGTATCTATAATTCTATGAGGATGACTTGCAGAACAGTTATAGCTCTGCATTGGTAAAGGAAATTTACTCACAAGAAGCTCCCATATGCCAACGAAATCACAGGTCTGGACCAAACATATATGTGTGTGTGAATATATATGTATGCATGTGTGTATATTTATATATGTGCATGTATATATGTATGTGTATATATACACTAGACACACACATATATGACGCCAATTCAAAAGGAATTTTTGTTTATTGAAAAATTCCCATCTTGGGCAATGGTCCTCTTATTGCAAGCAATGCTCGCTATCGCAATAAACTCAGTAATTGAGAAGTGTCTTGGAGCCCATTGTAAGGCCTTTTCCTCTCAACAGCAAAGAGAGTTCTCTTTGTAACTTTTCATGACAACTGAGCACAGAATCGGGAGAAGACACAGAATCTAAGTTTCTGTGGGACTGCTTCCCACCCAGCTATTTCATTGCTTAATTGACAGGAAGATTTTGTTCAGAGTAATTACCATTCCTGCTGGGTTTGACAATAACACTCTCCATGAGGTCTCAGGGAACATATGGAAAGGTTATAAGACTGAAGAGTGTCAGAACATTTTCATTCTGATCAAGGCCTTTAGAAAAGTTTTTTTTCTTTTAAACAATAAACACAAGCTTTCACAGTTCTAGCTAAGGTTGCTGAGATGCCCATGTATGTATCAGAACTTTGTGTTAGATACCCAGAATATTTTAAATTGTTCAATCTCAAACTGCTGTTTATTTTGAATTCTTGGCCACCTCCCATCCTATCACAAAAGATTATCAGAGTCTCTACAACTCCCATAGAAAATAGTAAATTATTCTCCATGTGATAATAGTGTAAAGGTCACCAGAAATGACTAGGAACTCCAGATTCTAGTTTAGACTGTAATTATATTATCATTTTTGGAAATAAATAGCTTTGTCTCTCTGGTCCTCAGTTTCCTCATCTGTAAAACTCGACATGACGACTTCTAGAGCTCCTTTAGGTTCTGAAATTCTACCATTTTGTTTCCTTTATGTCATGTACTGTGTGAGATGTCAATAATATTGTTCAAATTTCTCACAGTTGATGAAAAATAGAAGAAAAATGAATCCCAAATGCCAATACAACCACCTGCTGAGTCTGCCAGAGAGGCTGACCCTGCTGGGAAGAAAACACCACTTTCCTCAGCATGGGATCCATGCCTGAGGACAGTAAATAATAAAGATAATTATGTGATGCAACTTAATTAGAAACCTGCCCCTAGCTACATTCATTAGTTATGATTAACCACTGCTAGCACAAAAAATTACATATTCATATTCATATTATTATTCTAGGCGTGCAAAAAAGTGAAAAGATAACTAAAGCAGATCCCCTGAATCAGGAAGAAAAAAAAGACAATTTTTTTTTAAATCTGTAGCTTTCATTCTACTCAAGTACTAGATTCAAAGTAGGGAATAACTGAGTATAAGTGGATGTAGGATTACCCAAAGCCAGTCTTCACCATCTAGAAGGCTGTAACAGGAAGAAGTATTTTAAAAGTAGTCTGTTTAATAAGAATAAGAAAACAATATCTATCTCACTCTACATTCTCTCTTCCTCTCCTTCCCACCCGCCAGCAGGATTAGGGCCGTATCCTCTAGTGATTAGTAGTGGAGACTTTGCCAATACCCAGACTCCAGTGCAAGACAGAATACGGCAAATGGCTCTTGCATGACCAGATTTGGGGAAGGGAAGAGGGGGATATGGAATTTACATATTCAGTGTTAGAGTCTCCCTACTCACAGCAGCTGCTGCTGTCCCATGTCTCAGTCACAGCAGGACATTTTTTCTCATAATCTCAGCATCCCTAAGCTTGTTCTCAGTGGCTGGCAAACGCTGATGCTATCCAACTTCCTTTGCCATATGCACTATGTCTCCTTTTTCCAAGAGCCTTTCCTTCTACAACATTCGATGTCCAAGCTTTGTGGTACAATCACCTAGGTCCCAGGAACACAGTCTCATGGGAAATGGAGTTCTGGGAACTTCTTTCTGGCCCACCCTCAAGGTCTTGTGGAAAATGTAGTCTTTCCCTTAGAAATGCCCCTAGCAGATGATGCAGACTTCGTAACAACCTGGAAAAACCTACACGACATAATGCTGAGTGAGCGGAGCAGAGCCAGGAGAACGTTGTGCACAGCCACAGATATATGGATTCCGTGAGGACCAACCCTGACATACTGCGCTTTTCTCAGCAACCTAAGGGGCAAGGACAACTCCAGGGGACTCACAATGGAGAATGCTATCTTCATCGAGACAAAGAACTGCGAAGTTTGAATACAGACTGAGGCACACTACATGCTCGCCTTTTCTGCTTCTCTTTGTTTTTGTCTTGGGTTTTGTTTTTTTTTTTTGGTTCTGTTTCTTCTTTCTCATGATTCATTCCATTGGTCAAAATTCTTCTCCACAACTTGACTAGTGCATAAATTAATTCAATGCGAAGTTATACATGACAGTTATATGAGACTTCATGCCGTCTTGAGGAGGGAGGGGGGAGGGAGGGGAGAAAAACTGGAACTCAAAACTATGTAGAACCGTGTGTGGTAAACTAAAAATAAATAAAGAAATTTATAAAAAAAAAAAAAAGAAAGAAATGCCCCTAGCATTGGTCATGGGCAGAATTACTACTTAGGCCACCCTGCAGCACTAGAAACGAAGGAAATACCCGGAGTATGTGGAGAAGGTATTTCTGAGTGTGACGCGGTTGATGACAGCCTTTTGAAAAATTATACTTAGGCACCCAAAATTTATACTTACACCACTGTAGAATTCTTCATACAACTAAGATTGATAATTCACCTTTATATGGTTGTTTAAAGTCTACAAAGTACATTCCTCCTAACAACCCCGTGAGGTAAGTAGTAAGAGTACTATTACCTCCATTTTGTAGGTCAAGAAACTGACACTGCAAAGTTAAGGCACTTTCCTAGTCATGCAGCCAATGTCAGAACAAGGATGTGAACAAAGGCATCTCCTTACACACTATGTCTGCTGCCTTCTATCAGACAAATCCTTGTTAAAGTGCTTGGGGCTATAAAAAATAAGGAAGGATTCTGAACATTTGGGGAAATAAATGCTTGTCTGAATTCTAGTTTTATCCTCACCTCTCTATTGCCTAAAAATTAAAATTCATCTCCCTCATTCCTCTGGACAGCTAAAGAACCTAAAGTTTGCACTTCTAGAAAACAGAACAAAACATGTCTGTCTTGTAAATTTTAATAGCCAACACGTTATTCATAGCTTGTTCTCCCTAATATTTTCTGTTAGATGAAAATGAAGAAAATAACTAATTATCCTACTCACCTACCATAAATTTATATATACACCAGACAAGTAAAAATGATTATTTTCAAAACTGAGGTACATATTGACAGCCAATCTGCTTGACAGTCCCGATTTTCACCCCTAAGTTGAAACAAGCTTAGAATTATAGAATGTTAATGGCAAGAAGGGATCATCCTTTTATTTTACAAATAAGGTAAACCAAGGGCCAGGTTGCATGACTTTCTCGTGTTTGTAGATGATCTGGGGCAGCCCAAGTCTCTTTTGGATCCCAGTGAAGTGCTTGTTTTATGTCAATTTAGAGAAGCATTTCTCAAACTGTGTTCCCATAGATCCCATAAAGCAGTTCAAATATTTCCTTAAAGAAAAACTATCATGGCTGACAAGTACTTCTTTGACTTCCCTGTCAATGTTGTTTGTACATGGACTCATTCTCTAATGAAAGGAACCACCGGTTTGATCCTAAGCAATTGTACTGGCACCAAATGGCTAAAAACGATCAAATAACACCTTTAGGGCTGAAGAAAAACAGGTAACCCATTCTATAGATGGTGAGACGTAATAGGTTTCTTTCTTATGATCCCAGTATATTACCAAATTTTTGACATAGTTCTGTTTCTAGCAATACAGCAAAAGCATTCAAAAGCAACATACAGTAAGTAACCAAGTAAAATAATTTAAAGATTGCCTCCAAATACAAAGTAACAAGGAAAATGAAAACTGTACAAAGATAAGACCTCTTAATCATGTTTGGGGTATGCTTTTAGGACACAAACTAGGACTATGAATTCAACCTTTTTACAGGAAGAATTATGTTATAAAAAAGATCTCACTTTCAGGTTTGCTTTCAAGAACAGCACCTATCCTAGGTATATAATAATAAATGGACTGTTTTGCTCACTCTAGCATAGGAAGTGTTTAATGCACTCTGAGTACTCTGAGTTATGGCTCAAAACAAAACAAAAAAAAAGGAAGGCACTAAATCTATGACATATTCTTGAAAAATGCTCCTGTAAGCATAATACATAATGGAAACCAATGGGTGGGGAACACAAAAGAAAAAAGTGAGTAAAATTTATACTGACAGCACTTCCATTACTACCCTGGGCTTAGGGGCATCTCTTAAAGCTTCACCAGGAGAGTCTTATCCAAACAACCCTGCACATAGCTAAATTCACCCAAGGGACAACTGCTCTGGATACACACACACACACACACACACACACACACACACGTTTGTATATGTATGTGCATATATAATATATATGAAATACGTATGTCATATATATATACATACATATTTGTGTGTATATATCTCCTGGATACACACACATATATATAAAACGCCACTGTATCACACATTTACTGTATCTGAGGCAATATGATGTATCAATTGCTTAAACAAGAAGCATTTATTCAACCTTATTATGTGCCAGAATTTGTGCTAAGTACTAGAGAATCAAAGAAAGGTACAGAAAAAAATGGCCCCTGCCCTCAAGGAGCTCACGTTCTAATCCAAAGTACAAACAACTATGTACATAAAAGATATGTTCTATATAAATGGGAGGTAACCTGAAAAGGAAGGTATTAATAGTGGGAGGTGGAGAGGTAAAGACCATTTAGAGAAGTTGGGATTTGAGCCGAATCTTGAAGGAAGCTAGGTGAGCCAAGAGGTAGAGATGAGTAGGGAGAGAATTTCAGGCATGGGGGACAGCTAGAGAAAGGGCACAAAACTGAGCAATGGACCCTAAGTTGGAGAAACAGCAAGGAGGTCAGTGTTGCTAAATCACTGAGTGCAGAAGAGAGTAAAATATAAGAAGACTTGTAAAGTAGAAAGGGGCCAGGTTGATCCTGGAAGTAATAGGGAGCCAATGGAGTTTATTGGAGAGAAAGGTGGATAACATAGTCAGACCTGTGGTTTACATGTGTTACTTTGGCTGCTGAGGATGCAATGGAGTGGGTTGAGAGTTGATGCAGGTCCATCAACCAGCAGGCTATCACAATTGTCCAAGAGGGAGGGAACAAGGGTCTGCACGAGTGTGGGACTGTGAAAGGAGAGAAGACGAGAGAAGAGGAAATGTAGAAGAGATGTTGTGAAGGTAGAAGCAATAGGACTTGGCCAAAGATTGGATATGAAAGGTTAAGGGTGAGGAGCTAAGAATGATGCCCAAATTGCAAGCCTAGGTGATTGGAAGGATAGTAGTATCTTTGACAATATTAGGAAAGTTCAGAAAAGGAGAGGGTTTGGGGGGAAAACTAATGGGTTCTGTTTTGGACATTCTGAGTTTGAAATGCCTACAAAACATCCAGTTATACAGTGGATAAAGCACTAATCTTGAAGTCAGGAAAATGTGTTTGAATCCTGCCTCAGACACTGCTAGGCAAATCACTAAATCTCTCTAAGTCTTAGTTCCCTAATCTGTAAAATTAGTGGGCTGAACTAAATAACCCTTTCAGCTATAAATCTAAGATCCTCTATTCTGCCAAACTGCATATGGACCAAAGAACCAACAGGGACAGGAGGCAAGGGTGACTGACTATATAAGAAGTGAATGTATTCAAAAGAATAGACTGTGTCCATGCACATTCAGGAGCTCAAGCTGCCTTGACAGAAATGAGATGCAATTCAGTCGGAGGAAATAGGAAAAAAAATAGTTTTGTTGACAATCAACCAATAATAGATTTGTTAAATGCAAAAAAAAAAACACCTCAGCAAAGCTATTAAATTTGGCTTTCAGCTAACTTGAAGGGGGAAGATAAAAGGAAGGAGAGTGAGGGTAGGGAACGTCATGAGATACTTTCAGTTGAGGACATTAGCTAATTTACTAGAAAGCATCTGGCTGTCAGTACACCACTTCTTTTCTCTTTTGCAAAAAATTCAGTTTTCCAATTTATACCTTGAGTCCAATATCACACTGAAAAATGTCATGACTCCTTTAGATGGAAAGGATAGGGGAAGAAGCCAAGAAATGAAAATTTGAAATATTTCTTAATTAAAAAAACAAACATTTTAGATGAAGGGTATTGTTTACATGCCATGTTTATTTATAATAAAGTTTGTCATTTTCAAAAAAATTAATTTGAAAAGTTATGCATGAGTAGGAAAACCAAACTTGTGAACAAAATAGTTAACTATTTTGCTTTATTCTATTACAGAATTCGCCTCTTCTTCCAGTGATCATGTATATATACTTCTGTATATATACTAACTGTATAATACTAACATTTGTATTCATTCCTACTATGGTTTTTTCCACCACACCTTCTTTGGCATGACTCTAGTCCCAGCCAAGCATAACCCAGCCAAATTCACTCCATAGTAAATGATCACTAGTGAAATTAACTGATACTAAGCAACATTGATCTCATTCCATCATTCCAAAGATGAAACCAGAGTAGGCAAGAGTTCTATTCAACACAATTAAAAACAAGTTTGAAAAGCCTTTCTCCACCCCTACTCTTTTTTTCCAAAAAGCCTACAAAGAATCATTCTTCTTCTTTTCTCTCCTTTTTGTGGCATAAAACATCCTGCTTGAGAGACAGCTGAAATTTGACAGGTTTTAAGAAGCTATTCTTTCACCTTTGCAGACATGAATACAAATTCTGGTTTTGTCCAAGGTGGGACAATGAGCTTGACAATTGTCTTCCAGTACCCTGTTGGCACTCAAGAATAGTTGGCAATCTGGGCCTTATGATCTACATTTAAAAATAAGAGCTTTACCCATGTTGAAAAGCTAGACTGGCATCTGTCCACACCATACTATGCCATTCCATGTATCTTTCTCCCTCCTGGGACAATACATCCCCTGACAAAAGGTGAGTAGGAAGCTATTCCAATGCTACTGCCTCCATTTTCTTCATCATGAATGAATACGCATTATGTTGCTTATGAAAATCTCATCTCTAATTAAAATTGTACTCTCTTAAGATTTAAAAAAATACAGAACAGGACCCTACTCTTTCTTACACTGAATAGCTGCACCTCATTAAATTTCTTCTTCATAACACTCAGCAAATTGTTTCCAATGACTCCATCTGGTCAGTAGGCAGAGCTCCTTACAATGACAAAGGCACTATAACAACTCCATTAAATCAGTGAACTGACACTGACCGATTCCCTGAGGGAATGTGATTCCTCTGATCTTAGATTGATGAAGTATTTAGCAAAGTAAGGAAACAAATATAAAGACTCATCAGAGGAAAACAAAAAAAAAAAAGAGATGAGAAAGTAATTATAAGTCTGAGAGAAGAAGAAAAGATTATGTATCTTCTCTGACAGGAGACTGGCCCAAGGTCACAGTTATTATGGAAATTTGATACTTCACAGAGAAGCCCTCTAAAAATTCTTAATTCAACAGGATGTGAGAATCAATTCAAAGTGCACTGATTTTGGTCAAAGGTCAGACGTTCCTACTCCTCTATTTTGTTGCCCTGCTTATTTAAAGATGTCCAAGACTGATCCACACAGCCCTAATTCTTCAGTCCCACTATATTTCCACCAGTGTCCAAACAGATAACGGTAAGAACACACATTCAATCATGTTCTTACCTTAGGGCTCTCTGCTCCAAGAGGCTGCTCTGTAAGACCTCATGAACCTAAAAGTAGAAAATTATTCTATTTACCAAAGAAGCAAATACAATTTTGAAAAGGAAAAAAAATTCTTGTAAGAGAATTAAAACATTGTTAGTTGAGTCAATAATCATTTCTGATTTTGGTGCTTTGCTAATCTGACTTCATGATGAATCTGAACATAATAGAACTTGCAGCCTTCATTCAATATTCTAGTCTCCTGCTAAATTCCTATTCAAGTACACTTTAAAGTATGTGTGTGCATCCGCGTGTGCATGTGTGTGTGTGTGTATGTGTGTGTGTGTGTGTGTACTACATATTTTCAAAGAACCTGAGAGTAAAAGATAGGAGGCTTTCTTTTATTTTTTTAAGGTGTAATGGCTTTCTGATTCCAAGTAAGTGTCACTTGCTATTACATTCTTAACCATTCATTGGCCAGCCATCCCAGAAATATGATGTTCTAAAAGTCATGGTGGTCGTGGGAGGTAAAGCTGGGAAGCTAGGTTGATGCCAGATTGTGAAAGCATTAAAATGCCAGGCTAAGAAGCATGGACTTTAGTGGATTTTCTGCTGGCTCACAGTTGGCAACCTCTTCCTAACATAACCAAAATACCTTATTTTGATTTAAACCCATTCCATTTTGACAGCTAATTGGTACAGTAGATAGAGTGCCAGGCCTGGAGTCAGGAAGGCTTGAGTTCAAATTGGCCTCGGACACTTACTAGCTCTGTGACCTTGGGCAAGTGTGTTTGCCTCAGTTCCCTCATCTTGAAAATGGAAGTAATATCACCTACATCCCAAAGTTGTTGTGAAGGTCGAATGAAATAATAATTATAAAGCCCTCTGCATAGTGCTGGTACATAGCAAATGATATAAATGTTAGTTATTATAATTAACTCAACAAATAATATAGAATCAGCAAATTCAGAGCTGGAAAATACCATAAGAGATAATCTAATTTAAACCCTCACTTTAGAGAGGAAGGGTCTTGATGCCCAGAGGAGGAAAAATGACTCTGCCTAAGGTTCCACAAGTAGCAAACGACAGAGTGGAGATTCAAATTCAGTTGTAAACTCAGTGGGCTTTTTTTCCCACTACATGACATACAGAAAATGTTTGTTTACTTTTCAGCACTAAGGATACTTCAAAATAAACAGCAGGAGTCTAGCTATTTAGATGAACTCTAAACCATATCCTATGCTGTTGGAAAAAGGTTTTGATCTAAGGCTCTAGCAAGGTTCCACATTTTTCTTTGTGGAGCAGTTAAGATGGAGACAGCAGAAAGGGGGCAGAGGATGGCAGGATGCAGGGAAAAAGTCAGTAACTTTTACTTCTTAGCCCAAAGCCCACCCATTCCCCAAATGTTGCCAAGGAGATGCACAGTCAAGGCCACATAAAGGGAGAAAGGGGAGGCTGGCATTCTGCCCCTCTCCTTCCCAGTTCCAGCCCCTTCAGACTATCAGTACTCCTAAGCAGAGAATATTCAGAACAAAGGAAGCTGTCTCTTCACTAAATGACTTAAGAAATAAGAGTGGAATGAACACTGGCCATAGAGGGCAGCTTGGCAGATGCTAGGGCAAGGGCAACAGGAGCTGAAATGGTCAAATTCTTCTCCCAATAACAGGTGGGTTGTGTGGAGAGAGGGGATAGAAGGAGAGATAGGGAGATAGGGGTGGGGGGAGAGAGAGAGAGACAGAGAGAGAGAGACAGAGATAGAGAGAGACAGAGAGAGACAGACAGAGACAGAGAAAAAGAGAAAAATGTGGGGGAAGGAGAGAGGGGGGGGGAGAGAGAGAGAGAGAGAGAGAGAGAGAGAGAGAGAGAGAGAGAGAGAGATGCGTAGGGGGCTTTACAAAGTTTGGTGCCTCAAAATCCCCTTCTCAAATAAGAAATGACTCATTGGCACAGAAACAAAAAACAGAATCTGACTCTCCCTTCCAGCTGGATAAGATCCTCCGCAAATGAAAAAGAAAGAGGAGGTGAATAAGGACTTGCTGAGTGCAGGAAAAAGCAGGAAGAGGAGGAAAGGAGGAAGAAGAGGAGCAGAGAAAAGGAAAAGAAAGAAGACAAAGAGAAGAGGAGGAAGAGGAAAGAAATAGGAAGTAGAAAAGAGGAGGGAAGGAAGAAGAGAGGAAGAGAAGAAGAGGAGGAGGAAGAGCAGGAGGAAGCAGCCGCAGCTAGGAGTTGCTATTGTTATTAATAGGACAAAGTCCGGACCTGTGTCCCTACTCTGACCTATGCTGGCTGAAGACACCCTGGGCGAGTCATTTAACTCATCGGTGATCTAGACACCTCTTTAAGTCTGTAAACTGAAGTAAAGGTCCTGGCCAGCACTGGCAGCTGTTTGCTATACCGATGAAAACATGGGTCCAGATCTCATATTAATAACAACAGCAACTTATCATTCTACAGTGCTTTAAATTTTTCAAAATACTTTCCTCACGACAACTCCGTAAGGTAGGTGGTGCGGGTATTAGATTATCCCCATTTTATAGATAAGGAAGCGGCCTCAGAAATTAAAAGCCTCGTCCATGGTCAGGGGTTTCTTGCATGTTAGGAAAGCATCCGGTTAAGAAAGATTTCTTTCAGGGAGGCGCATACTCGGTGATTTTTTTTTTTAACTTAACAACACCGTATTCTTAAATTTTCAGGTTTTATTGATACCTTTCAATAAGAGGGAGGCCGGGAGGAAGCCGGAAGTACCCCGGCTGAGGCGGCAGGAAGCTGTCCTGAGCCTTGCCCTAGAAGGACGGCCCAAAGGCCATGCCAGAAGGCGTGAGTGACCCCTCAGCTGACTAGGGCCGTGCCCTGGGCAGGCCAACGTTGGTCAAGGCCGGAGTGGGCCAGCCCCCCCCCCCCACCCCGACCCCTCCCGGGCACCGGAAGATCCAGAGCTGGAGGAGACGCGGCTTCCAGGCCGGTGTCCGTCAGCCCACGAGGAGCCGCCTCACTGCTCCATACATGCTCCCCAAGCCTGAGGCCACCAGCCCTTGCCCCAGGCCCGGAACAGCGGCACCGGGCTGTGCTCTAGGACTACCCCCCCAAGTAAAGCCAACCACGGGCAGGAGCTGCGGATAGGAGGCTCCCGGGGGCGCTCCCATAATGCACTTCAAGAACAGGCCGAAAGATCCGCCCCCGGAGCGTGAACCACCACAAGTATCCCAAACTGGCGAAGAGGACCAGGTTTGAGAACGAGCCATAGCGCTTGTGGAAGAAAGCAGGCTTAAAGCAGACCCCCAGATCTATGTGAAGATGCACCTAAGCGCCTCCAGAGTGTGTCTGCTGCAGCATTTTAATAAATATTACAGAAACAGGGGAAAAAAAGGCAGACACTTGGGTTCCTTCCTGGTTCTTATTTCGGAAGAAATTTCCTGGGGAAGGAAGAGGGGGGATGAGTGGGCTTTAGAAAATTTAACCAAGAAAGCATTAATTCTAACCGTCTGGGTTGAGGTTTAACCCACGTCGCAGTGGGGCTGCGCAATTCTGCACAAACTGCAATTCTGCCTCACTTTAAAAAATTCACGCACAAATCAAGTTGTCATTGGTCCTCTTCTGACTTGATCCACCAGTCTCTCCACTGTTCCATGCTGGAATTTTTCACCAAAAAACGTCCAAAGGGCCGAGATCTCTATATGAAGAGTATTTCTTTCTTGAATTACTTAGATATATACATTTAGAAAAACTTTAGGGGCAGCTAAAGGTAGCTTCGAAAATATTGCTTATCAGTGATTCTGAAAATGAATCTTTGGCATAGAGAAATTAAAATTCATTTGTCAAGGTGGAAATATTAGTGTCTCAGGATTAATTATACACAAGTTTCTATTTCGTTATCATTTCAACAATTCTGGACTCAAATGCATTAGTTACAGCACTGAGTGTGCATCATGGTTTCCCACAACCAATTACCATTAAATTAGTGATCCATTTTTATTTACTAAGGTCATGACATTTTGATTAGCCTGTTTTTCTGATGATTCCATTTTCTCCCAGACATTTTTATAGGCTCATTTCAGGACTTTCTCAGCTTTAATTTTCCTGGTTATTTATAAAAGCTAACAAGCTGAGTGGGCTCTATTTAAAAATTCAACTTAATTAAATTCAAATATTAGTGAAATGGCTATTTTGTGCAAGGCACTGGGGATACACAGATGAATAAGACGCAGGTCCCTGTATTTAAAGAGTGGCCATCACTTTGGGCAGATGTCAGGAACACAGATAGCTATAAAACAAATGATGAAGAACATAGAGTTGGAAGGTAGCTTAGAGGTTATCTAAGTCCAACTTCCCTATTTTATTGGTGAAGAAAATAAAGCCAACAATGTTAAGTGACTTGTCCGGGATTTTACAGGGTAGTAAGCAGCGGATCTGAAATCAAACTCCAATCCTCTGAATCCAAATTCAGATTTTTTTTCCATTGCACCATGCCGATTCCTCAATTAGACTGGAGTAACTAATCCAATCCTTTGTTGACCTTCCATGCTTAGGATAGTGTTCATCAAAATAGGCTTTAAGTTTAACTATGGAATTTCAGAATTTGGGGGGATAGCCAGGGCCATCCCATTCAACATATACCTGAAAAGGAATCCCTTTTATAATACAGCACACAAGTGGTCATCCATCCTTTGTTTAAAAACTGCTAAGTAAGGCGGAACCCACTACCTCCAAGGACAGCTAACTACACTTTTAGATACCCCTAATTATTAGGAAGCTTTTTCCTTAGTTTCTATTTTGGATGGAAATTGCTTGGGTAGGGAGCAGGGAGGGCAATTGCGTGACCTGGGGCTCTAGACAATCTAACCAAGAAAGCAGTTGTTTTTTTTTTTAACTATGAAATATACCCACATGAAGTTACTCTTGTAAATCACAATGTCCTGCAGTTTGCTACTTCTGTGATCTTGTACAATCTCATAAAGTCCCTGACACTCAGTTTCCTCATCTGTAAAATGAAGGGGGTTAGACAAGACCTCCAAGGTACTGTCCAGCTCTAAATCTACGATCCTAAGTCAAACGTAGAAGAAATGTCACTTGGTGAAATACAATCAACTTCCAGTTATCCATGTGTGATCGCACATACGAAGTTTGCTAAGTCTACCCTACCAGCCAAAGACGGTGGACCTTCCCCTATAATATATTGAGGTTATCATGAATGTGTTTCTAAAATAACTTTTATTGGTACCTTTTTTAATGTCATAGTCATTTCTGGACCGCTCTGTGTCATTCTCCCCTTCCTTTCTTCCCTTCCTCTCTTCCTTTCCCCCTCTCACACGTAAGAACCCTAACATTTAACAAGGAAAACGATTAAGGAAAAACAACCAACAAAATACCTCGATCTAACAGTATAGACAACCCCCACCCCCTATTCCTCCACCTCAGGGGTGCCAGCTTATTTCTTCTCTGGTGTTAAGACAAGCAATGACAATTGGCCATAGGCTGCCTTTTGGTGTTTTTCCCCTATTAACATGACCATAGTCATTATGAATACTGTTCTGATTCTGTTTAATTCGTGATACATCAGTTCAGTCTTTCCAAGTTTCTCTGACTTCTTCACATTTGTCATGTTTAAAAGCACAACAATATCCATTTATATTCATTAGCACAATTTATCCTGGTGCCTAGTCAAGGTGCACTCATTGTTTCCAGTGTTTTTGCTACCACAAAAGTGCTTCTATGAATATTTTGGTATACAAGTATCTGTATTTCTACTTTTGACTTCCTTGTTAAATTTGGCCAGCAGTGAGGTTTCCAGGTCAAAGAGCATAAACTTTTCAGTCACTTTTTACTCCATAATTACAAGGTTTGTTGTTTTTTGGGTTGTTTTTTTTTTAAGAATAGCCTAATCCTAGCACTACTTCCATCTCTTATCTTTGTCAATTTGCCAAGTATATGGTAAAACTTCAAAATAACTAATTTGTAATTACTCCAAATCACTAATAATCTTTCATATGTTTTTTTTATAGAATACAGTTCTTTTTAAAAATTGTTCATCCATATCCTTGGAAAAATTCTAAAAAATTTTTGATAGTTACAATTGGGATAAACTTTCTCCTACTCTGACCTTAAGAACTAACTTGCCCATTTTACCCATCAGTGGATATCATGGTTGGAGGACAGAAACTGGACCTATGATTTCTCTGGTAGGGGGGACTTCTCAAGAACTCTTTCTGCCAGTGAAGATTGGTACCTTCTCTGAAACTGAGAGTCTTGGAGATTGCCTAACAGATTAAGTCATCTGCTCAAGGTCACACACTCAGTATTTGTCAGAGATGGGACTTATTTCCAGGACTTTTTGGCTCTAAGGGAAGTTCTCTATAATACCAAAAATATAACAACTAACATTTATCCAACATTTTAAGTTGGGCTAAGTGCTGTCCTCTCACAACCCTGAAGGTAGAGAGAACAAGAATTATTATGCCCATTTTTCAATGATGAAACCCAGACCCTGAGAGGTTAAATTATTTGCCCACAATCACAAAGACAGTAACTATTTAAGGTAACATTGGAACCCAGGTCTCCTGACTCCAAATCTTGTGATCCACAATGGCATACTGCCTGTCAATAATATTCTGGGCAGCATACCATACAGCTTGAAAGATAGGTAGCAGTCATCTGGGCAACCCCATGTGTAGTAATCCCATGAATGAGATCTTGCATATTCAAAATCATTTTAGGGTACGAGGGAGTGACTATGTCCCTATGCATTGTCATACTTCTCAGGTGCTCTGAGGGACAAACATACCCAACCTCAAGCTTTCAGCCTGATACTAGCTCATTATATATATATATATGTGTGTGTGTGTGTGTGTGTGTGTGTGTGTGTGTGTGTGTGTATACACATACATGGAATATATACTATATATTTAACTATACCTAGTATTATATATAGTATATAGTATAATATATACCATACTATAGTATATATGTACAGTAGTTCATAACCTTATTTATATATAGTATCATATGTGTATATACTATGTAATACTATATAAAATATTATTTTAATATATAATGTAGTGTATTATGTGGTATATAGTATATAAATTATATACTCTAGAGTATGTCATATAGTATATATACCATAATATTCTATATACTACATGTGTACTACACTATTCCATAGTATAGAATAACAGTATATATTTACCATATAATACTATATAGCATTTGTCTAGTATATATTATATTCATATTGTATATACTTCATAAACTATAGTTTATAAAGTAGTAGAATATATTATATACTAGTATACTATAGTACTGTACAATATAACTATATATAATATATAATATATAACGTATACTATATAAACTGTATATACTAATATAATATATATTAATAAACTACATACACTGTGCATGTATACTAACATACGTTTTACTAATGCTATAGTATTAGTATAGTATATACTACATAAACAATAATATATACTATATCTCATATGCTACTCTATAGTATATATATTACAATATAGTATAATAATAAATTTATGTGCTTATGTGTATTACATATGTGCTTAAATTTATAGTGCTTATGTATATCCGGCACAGTGATCCTCACAACAACCCTGGAAGGCAGGTGCTATTATGATTCCCATTTTAGAGATGAGCAAAGTAAGGCAAACAGAGGTTAAGTGACTTGCCCAGGATCACACAGCTGGTTCATATCTGAGGCCACATTTGAACGCGGGTTTTCCTGACTCCAGATCTGATTCTCCACACACCCAGCTGCCTATTATACAAATAGGTGTTATTCTGAAAGTACTTAGAACACAAAATTTCATAATAATTTACTCTGAACCCCCATCCAGGTTTATAAAAACCAGGGGAACTTCTTTTTCCCAAAAGCTCCCATTTCTCTCTCAGATAAACCCCAGTCTCGTAAGCTTAGAGACAAACATCAGTGTTCCCAACTCCATAACTCATTAACAGCAACAAGGTAAAAGGACATAGACAAATATCTCCACAACGTATGTGCTGTGAGAGTGGTCACAGCTTGACCCACCTCTACCTGCCAATACTAGCCAGTGCAGATTCCTCCACAACACTGGGACCTCAGTCCAGTACGGGTGGATGATGCTCCAAGTCTCTCAGGAATTTTCCACAGAGAATAAGCCTTACACTCAGTTGTCTCACAAACGTCTCTTCAGCCTCTCTCAGACAGAACAGCTAACTTTCCATCCCTCTCATCTTTCTCTCCTCTTTCACACTCTTCTTCCTGTTGAACAGTTAACTCTCCAAACTTCCTCAGGAAAGCATTTCTCTCGGTCTTCTCTCAGGATCTCCCACAGGCTCCAAACATGATGGTTCACTAACCTGGAATCACTGAGGTTCTATTCCCCCTCTCTTAAGAGTACAGTAATGATATTTAGAGTCTCTTCGAGTAGGGCTATTTAAGCTGGGGTTATACATAAAATGATATAGCTATAACATTTCAAAGTGTGTGTTTACCTTCATGTGAGAGAGAGACAGGAGTTAACTTCCCTTGGGAAAATGTTAGCAATAGAATTTTAGCACTATGCCCCTTCTTCCCTCTCCAGGGTTATCAAAGCAGCCTGAATAATTTTCAGATGATCAAATACTACAATAAGAAGCTGAGTTTGTTTGACATGGACCACAGCCAAGCCCAGAAAGAGCGCTCTTATGGCTCACCTTGACGTTAGGACAACCTGGGCCCCAAAGAGAATAAAGATTCCTGGACAACAAAGACAGCCAAGCAAAGGCTAGACCAATTATCTGAGACACGAAACAAAAAATTCTTCTGGTCCACATTGGACTTCTGGGGCCACTTCCAACCAGGAGAGTTTATGATTCAAAATCAAATGAACCTAAAAGTGGCCTTTCTAATGCTAAGGAAGAGCACCAGAAAACAAGGAAAATTTCCAAACCGGTTTGACCTGATTTGCACTTAAGATCTATTGAAGATGACATGCCAAAACTCCAATATATGTATGATTCATTTAGACTATCTAAATGATTGGTTGGTCCTGTCATTTAAAATTTTTGCAGTATAACTTCACCCTGAGACAAGAAATATAATGAAACATGATCAATCTACAGTAAATTTCTTTAGTTTATATACAAAAATCGATATTTTATATTTTCACAGTTCCATATTCCACAAAATGTTGCTCATCCTGTATGCAGAATCAAAATGAAGAAATGAACCATAAAATCGCAGAGTTCATCAAGGACTGCAAATAATGACTCAGTTTCTCATTACTCTCAATAACAATTTTTCACCTAAATGATCCTGGCAATTCCCTCAAGTCTCCAATTCATTTGTGTGGACAGGGCTTTAAATATTAATAGTTAATGTCACTCTTGAAAAAAATCACTAGAAGTATCCTTATTCTACAATTGAGTGAGCAGATGAAGTGATCTGTTCCGTGTCTCTCACACACTGAGTGGGAGGCACAGAAAGAGCTATCATTAAACTGCTCCAAACTTTCATTCCTGCGCTCAGAGATGGAGACAGGTTCATACATGAATAATGATAGGCCTGCACAAGAAAAAGATTCATCAGAAAACTTGACAATTAAATATTTAAGCAAAAACAATCAGATTATTCCATCTAAAAAATTCAATTATCTTCTTCATCAGACCTTTAGAAAGAACCAATACATGCTATGGTCACAAACAGACATCTTTACTTATTAGCTCTTTAAAAGTTTTTTTTTTTACCATATTACTTTGGATCAAACTTTTGATTTCATTGATACAGGGAACTTTATCTTTCTACTATATCTTTCTACTCATACTCAAAGAGTAAGCCTTTAGAACCAAGTAAAGGTGTTTTTACAAATCGGTAAAACTAACCAACATTATGAAAAATGCAATATCCCACATTCAGATTGACACCTGCTTCCCAACAGTATTCAACTCAATGTGTGCTGCAAAGAAGCAGGGGGAATATCTTCTCATATGTCTTCTTTGGATGGAACATGGTCATCGTACTTCTACAGTGTTCAGTTTTTATTGTTTTGTTGTTAATTGACATTCCTTTTACATTGCTGTAGACATTGTATATATCGTTTTGTTTTTCTGCTTCAACTTACTTTACTTTCCATCAGGTCTATAAGTCTTACCACACTTCTCTGTATTCATCACATGCATCATTTCTTACAACAAAGTAACATTCCCTTTACATTCCTGTTCTACTTCTTGTTTAGCCATTCCTCAATCAATGGGCATTCTCCCCACCCCACACACACACACCCAGTTCTTTGCTACTAAAAGTGCAGCTACAATTCTTTTTGGTGTGTAAATGGGGACTTTATTTTTGTCATTGACCATCCCTTCTCCTTTGGGGTTTTATGCCTAGACATTTTAGTCACTTCATTTGCATAATTCTAAGTTGTTTTCCAGAATTATTGGACCAATTCATAGCTCTACCAACAATTCATAAGTGTATATACATCCTTCCATGACTCCTCCAAAACTGACTATTCCCACCTTTTTACATTTTTCATTAATTTTCTGACTATGAGATGAAACCTCAAATTTGTTTCAATTTGCCTATTATTTTAAGTGATCTGGAACATTCTGTCATGTGGCTGTGTTAAAAATGTACAATTCTTCATTTGAAAATTCTTTATATCCTTTGACCACTTCCATGTACAGAAATGGCTTTTGATTTTGCATATTTCTCTTGTTGTTCAGTTATTTTTCAGTTGCATCTGACTGTGACTTCTTTGGAGATTTTCTTGGCAAAGATACTGGAGTGGTTTGCCATTTCCTACTCCAGCTCATTTTACAGATGAGGAAACTGAGGCAGACAGGGTTAAGTGGCTTGCCCAGGGTCACACAGCTAGTAAGTGTCTGAGGCCAGACTGAACTCAGGAAGACGAGTTTTCCTGATTGGAGACCCAGCACTCTATCTACTGTGCTTAATTGCTTACATATTTAGATATCAGACCCATTATCTCATACAAAAATTTTTTGCAGTCACCAGTTCCCTTCTCATCCTAGCTGCCGACCTTTTGTTCACACAACAGTTTTTCAATTTCATGTAACTGGAAACATCTCATCTTTTGTCATCACCTACATTCCTTGACTGGCTAAGAAGTGACCTCCTAGCCATAGTTGTGAAACACACCTGATCAGGTTACAATAGCAACAGTGAGGACAATCGCTAACCTTTACATAGAGCTTATTATGGGCCAGGCACTGTGCTAAATGCTTTACAAATATTATTTCATTTGATCCTCACCAACTCTAGGAGGCAGATGCCATTTTACAGATGAGGAAACTGAGGTTAACAGCAGTTAAGTGACTTGTCCAGGGTCATAGAGCTACTGAGTGTCTGAGGCCAGATTTTAACTCAGGTCCTCCTGACTCCAGGCCCAGTAATTTATCCACTGTGCCACCTAGCTCCCAATTATAGAATATTTTATATTATCTTTAGCATTCAGGTCCCATGTTGATTTTGTTTATTGGGGTATACGATGTTAAGTTCATGGTCTAAACCTACCATTTTTCCAGACTGCTTTCCAGTTTTCCCAACGATTCTTATCATACAGATAATTTTTACCTGGATAATTTATGTTTTCCATTGTGCTCTCTGGAATGCCTGCTCCATAGGGAACAAGCTAGTTTTCATCTTAAACCTTCTTCTTTCTTACTCCTTCTGTGGCTTGGTTCCCTTCTAAAGACATAGCCTCCCTTTCTACTGTGGCTGCACTTTCACTCAACCCCTTGACTCACTGGTCAAAATATTAGAGACGAATACTCCTTACTCTTCATTGTCACTTCCAGGTTCTCCTTCTACCACCATCTCCTTCTACCACTCAGTAGCCTGTACTCCTTTAAGGTTCATGCAACATATATCTACCGCCCAATCAAAATTCTAGTAGTTGTTGTAATCAGACCTCCCAGACACTCAACTTTTTTCTTTAATGAGTTCAGTGGGTGGTTCACAATCTTTCTCTTCTCCCCCAGCTCCTGCTCTCATTCTAGGGGTCTTCAACATACATACTGATATTTCCTCAAACACCTTAAAATACCCAATTCCTCAACTAAATAATTTTCTAGGTCCTTCACCCTAATACAGTCGCACGAAGAGCAGGTCACACCTTTAATCTTGCTATCACCCACAAATACATCACTTTCACATTCATGAACTCTGATATCCCTTTATCTAGTAACAATCCATTTCATTCCACCTCACCCTCTGCCCTGCATCCCTCAGATCTGATCTTCAACCTCAGCATGACCTCCATTCCCTTGAGACCTCCATTCTTTCCAAGCTATCACTCCTACACTGTCTACACTGTCCTTTCTTCTCCATCTTGACCCCTCTGGTGAAGCAGTTCAACTCTACACTGTACTCTTCTCTTGAGTCTCTAGTCCTCACATCCTATCAACAATCTTAATTTGCCAAGCCGCAACCTTGGATTCATGCCTTCACTCCTCCCAAATGTTGTTGAACTAACATGGAGAAAAATCACAAAATTGTACCTGATGGATACACTACAAATTTGTGTTACATAACCTCAACCAGACACTTACCGTACCAAAACGATCCTTTTAAATTTCCCTGACTTGACTCATTATCCCACTCGAACACAAATGCTCCTTCCAAACCTCATCATGCCTCCTTACACCTCCCATGGCTCCCCCTCTGCCCACCCTCCAGCTGAGAACTTTGCCTCAATTTTCACTCACTTTCTCTCATTCTCCTTTATTCAATCTGGTTTTCAATTCCTATCATTTCTACCACCATAACGATTCTCATAAACGCACCTTCCCCCTTCTACTTCTGACACTGCAACTGCCCTGCAGCTAAGTGACACAGTGGATAGAGGGCTGACCCTGGAGTCAGGAAGACCTGAATTCAAATTCAGACTCACAAAATCAGTTGCCCGGCCCCAGAAAAATCAGATCAATTGTGAAATGAGGATAACAATAGCATCTACCTCCCACTATTGTTGTGAGGATCAAATGAAATATTTGTGAAGCATTTAGCACACTTCCTGGCACATAGTAGGCACTTAATAAAAGCTTGGTTCCTTTCTTCCTCCTCTCCTCCCTTCTTGTTGTAGGCCTCAGGGCTGGCTGGACTATGACAGGAGCTGGCTGGTAAGTCTCCATGCCCCAAGTGTCTAGTTCAGCTTCTACTCATTTGTCAAGCTGATCTGCCTAAGGTTCAAGTCTGACAATGTCCCTCTCCTATTCGGTCACTCCAACGGATCCCTATTACTTCTAGGGTCAAATATAAATCTTCTGTTGCACTTTTAAAACCCTTCATAATCGGTCTCTTTCTACCTTACCTTCCTTCTTACACCTTACTCCTCTCTAACTACTCTGGGATTCAGAGACACTGGATGTTCTCCCACACAATAATCCATCTCGTGACCAGGCATTTTTTACTGCCCATCCCCCAGGCCCCTTCATCTCTGCCTCCTGGCTTCCCTGGCTTCTTTCAAATCTCCAGTAAAGTCCCATGTTCTACAAGAAACCTTTCCACATCCCCCTTAATCTCACTGCTTTTCCTCTGCGATTATTTCCAATTTACCCTAAATCTCTGCCTTAGGCTGCAAGATCCCTAAGAGCATGGACCACTTTCTGCCTTTCTGCCCCAGTCCTTAAAGTATCTGGCACAACCAGGCACTTAATAAATGCTTGTTGACTTACTGGCTACTGAACACTTCATTGAGTTTAGTTACTTCTGATTCTTCCTTGTCAGTCTCTGCCAGTGATCTGCTTCTCTATTTTTTTCACCCACTACCAAATGGGTTTGATGACTGCTGCTTTATAATATAGTTTGAGGTTTGGAATTGCTATTCCTCCTTCATCCCTTCAAGCTCTAGAATTCTATTATTCTAAGTGAATAAAAGATCTTTTATTGCGTTCTTCCAAATCTGATGAGCTGTTATATAGAAGAGGAACTACATATATTCTGTTTGGCTCCAGATAACAAAAGCGGAGATCAGTGTTTAAATAAAGGAATAAGGAATAACTTCCTAACATAGAGAGCTGTTCAAAATAGAGGAAGAATTGAATTAGATGAGCTCCAAAGATAGTTCCAACTCTAGGATTTTGTGATTCTATATTCTCTTTTCTTGTCCTTGACCATGCAACACTGAGTCTCTCCTGGTATAACTCATTCTGTATTAAGTGGAGGCTTTGTATTTTATATAGTAAGGCTAGAAAGTCAAGCAGAGAGACTTTTCCAGTAGAATAACACCATCATCTTCCAAAAATTTAATGAAGTACTGAGGTCACTGAAAAGAACTTAAGATGGATTGCTAACAAGCAGAAAAATATGTTGCCATGTTGGCTGGATTTTCCAGACTGACAATTTAAGGCTCATTCCACTTTGTGGAAAATGACTGATTTATAATTTATGTAACCACATCCAATAGTCCATATGCTTTTGGCTTTTAAGACCAGAAGGTTGACAATGCCACTAGCATCTTTCACTCTGTTAACTTAATTTGCAACCAGTTTTTATGTCTGTTTAGTTCCAAGATCAAGTCTTCACATTTGAGACTTAGGAAACAGACTACCAAAATCCTGATAAGGCTCTAAAATATCAAAAATCTTTAAAATCTCATTGTGATAATTGATTACATAGAATTCTATGATAAATCCTGTATGTAGCTAATGGGTAAAAGTTAATACAATGCAACAGGAAACTAGTCATTAAAAGGACCAAGATAACTGAACTGCTAAAAATCTGTTCTTAGTTTCAAAGATCTATAGGGTTCTAGAACTGGTAGGAACTTTGGTCATTATGTTCAATTTCCTCATTTTACTAATGAGACACTACAATCTAGAAGGGTTAGTAATTTTTCCAAGGCCGCTTATCTCATGTAATAGTTGAAGGGTTAATTCAAATTGCAAAATAAATGATCTGGTTAAACTTGAATTTTTACAACAAAGACTTTGTAAGGAGGGTTTTTTTTTTGAGAGGGCAGGGAGTTGGGGTGGAAATGTATAATTATACTGGCTAGTCCTGGATGAACATCATAGACTTTATATGATAAAAAAAGTCAATAACGTGGTACAATGGAAATTGTTGTGGGCCTGGAGTCTAAGGACCTGGATTCAGATCCCACTTCTGATGATTACTCTGTGTATAACCTTGGAGAAATCACTTAAGCTTACTTACCTGAGTTTTCCCACCTGGACAAGGAAGAACGAAATTATCATTAAGAAAAACTAAGAGCTGTTTGCTTTGTTTTTTAACAAAGACAGTATTCTGGCAAATGTTTCAGATGGATAACTGAGGTCTCTCAGCACTACCAGATCATGCCTCCATGCCAGGATACTGATCTCTTTAGCAAACTTATCTATTTCCTTTCTTCTGCACAAATGGTCTATAGCATATTCTCATGATACTATTTCTTCCATATAGCTTTCCATTCATGTACTCCAGCATGCTTCTGCCCCTCTGTTTCCTGGATTTCCTCAAGAATATTTCTCAATACAATATGAATATATTAAGAAAAAATAATTGTATTTCCTCATTAGTATTTCTTTTTTATGTATGTAAATATAAAGAAGAAATACTCACAAGGAAATATATTATTGGAAAGTAATTATGTAATATCAATACATTAATATATTATTGTATATGATGTATATATATTATATTAAGGGAAAAATACATATGAGGAAATCCAAGAATCAAAGGAGAGAAAACAAGATGGAGTACATGGATATATATAGATACATATACATATACATATATATGCATACATATATATGGCAGCTAGGTAGCACAGTGGATAGACTGCTGGACCTAGAGTCTGGAAGACCTGAGTTCAAATCTGGCCTCATACACTTACTAGCTATGTGACTCTGGGCAAGTCACTTAACTCTGTTTGCCTCAGTTCCCTCATCTGTAAAATGAGCTGGAGAAGGAAATGGCAAACCACCCTAGTATCTTTGCCAAGAAAACCCCAAATAGTGTTATGAAGAGCTGGATATGACTGAACAACTCAATAACTATCTATCTAAACACACACATGTATGTATTCATACACACATGCATGTGTATGTGTATATGTATGTATGTGTATGTGTGTATACATGCTTACATATATCATATGTGTGTGTGTATTTTTTTAGGCTCCACTGTTACTTATTCTGCCCCTTTACCAATAGACACCCAATGCCATCTTCCAATCACAGGGCTCATACTTCATAAAACCTCAGTGATTCCCAAGGAGCTCAAATCTATCCCCTTGCATCAGGCTCTCTCCTCCACCTTGTTGCTTACTCCATTCTCTAAGCCTCTGTGTATAGATATATGGGGCTATGTGTTTACTGTCTGATTACTAGATTCTTTTCTGCATTTTGTCTCTTCTAGGCCTTACCATCTGCCCTGCCTGTATGCCCTGCAGATTACTGGGACTGTTATCTGACCTGCTGAAGTAACCTAAGGACCCCTAGGTTTTGCCATTTGCCCCACCTTAGCACCCTTAGGACTTACAGGCCTTTCCATCTGCCCCAAAAATGAACTTTCTTTTATGTGTTGTCTCCCCCAATTAGTATGGGCTGTTTAGATCAGATGCTATCTCACTTTTTCTATTTGTATCCATGGCACTTAGCATAGATGAGGGAACTGAAATGGAAAAAAGTTAAGTGACTTGCCCAAGGTCATACAGTTAGTAAGCATTGGAGGCAGAATTTGAACACTAGTCCAATTCCTGCACTATTCACACCACCACCTAACTGCTTTGGAACATGGAGAAGAATAGAATCACGAAAATGATGTCCCAGTTATTTCTGTTGGATGAAGAGTAAAGAATACTATGGCTTTTGAAATGCTACATACCTAAAAAATGTGTTAGTGCTTTATGGTGTGAAAGAATTGATGCAAGAAACAGGCTTTCTCTTTTGCAGGGGTACTTGGACAAATCAGGCAGCACTTAGGACAAAAGAGGGTAATACTCAGATATTTAATGTTGTGTGTTCCAGTCCAGAGACTCAGTCTATCATTATCAGAGTTCCAGCAGAGACTGTAGGGCCAATGTGAGCAAAAAAAAACCAAAGGCAGCCTATTATATTCTGTGAAGGGATTACTAAGGAATGTATATACTACTCCCTGATGTTCCAAGTCCTCAGAACTGCAGGATATAATTCACATCCAACCAGGCAGACCCATCTGGTAGCTCATTAGCAAAACATTCAGGCTCCTTTAGGAAACCACTGATTTTTTTTTCTAAAGAGAAACCAAAGGGAGGGGAAGGGGAAGATAGTGGAACAATTTAGTTTCCAAATAACTATTCTAGCTAAACACAGGCATCACACATAGTTGTCAAATTAATAAGAACTAATAAACTAGCTTCAGCAATCAAAGCCATGATAAACGAAAACTACTATAATATAGCAGGGGGAAAAAAGGTCCCGGTAGTTCTCTAGCATAACTAAAATGAACACAAGGAATTTACTAGCTGTGTAACCATCAGCAAATCATTTATACTCCTCCTGGGCCTCAGGTTGCTATCTGCAAAATGAGTAAATTGGACTAGATAATCTCAAAGGTCTCCACCATTCCAATTGAAAACAGTTGAATTCCCAGATCTTCATCTGCAGGAGAAAGTGATGGACATTTGCTCAGTAAATTGAAATCCCGACTTGGCTTTCTCAAATCATTTACTTTATATAGCTAGACTTTCAAAACACAGTAATTGCTTTCTTTTTTTATATAGACATAGATTTAAACCACAACTAATTTGAGAGGGTTTCTATATATAGGCTTGACTCTACTTGGAATAGCAAATTTACAAGATCCCAACCCTAAAGACCTAAATATAATGGCAGTTTAGAATTCAGTTCATCTCACATGAACCATAAATTTTTCAAGATGGTGAAAAGACAGTAAATTCACTACCTTCCAATGAAAGAAAAAATGAATAATAAAAAGATAACCTTTAAACAACCTGCACATGCGCGCGCGCGCACACACACACACACACACACACAGTATATTTCTAGGAAACCACTTCCCTGTAAACTCCTTAATGGGTTTTTTTTTAAGTATCTACACATGTTATTTTATTCCTATTGACTATCATATGGTTCTGGGTTTCTTACAAAAATCTTAATTGAGAAATATTTTCATCCTCATACAGCAGATAAGGCATTTACTTTTATTCTCTAATTATTTATTTTTCTGCGACAGACAGAAGTCAGTGAACACAGTACTGACCAAAAGAATGTGAGCTTCATTAAGTGTTTCATTGAGCAGGACAATTTAAAGTCTCAATGAGTACTTTTAAACCTACTGATAGCATGCTGGACAAAATTCAAACTGATACTTTTTGCCTAGAAGAATAACTGAATCTCTGGTGTCTGTGTATATGCACATACAAAAGGACTCTTACCCTGAGATAAAGACTTATACTATATTGCAGAGTTCAAGCTTTTCTTGATTCAACCTCACATGATTCTTCATCTTTGCTCTAGTGATTTAGATAAGTCAGCCACAAACGAACAAAAATCTGGCTGCAGGCCAAAATGTGACCCAACATGTCAGGCTACAAAAAGCTGTACATAGTATACACATTCAGTCTGCTGCAGCTGTAATCCAGATGCACTGGTCCCCACCCATGAAGTCCTGAGAGGACAGTAAGAATTATATATACTAGATGAGCAAAGCAATAGCTTTCTGTTTTTAAAACACCATCTCAACAGGTTTTCATTGCTACTGCTTTATTGTCTTTTTATTGTTTTCTTTTGTTTTTATATCACATTTATTTTTGCATACATCTCCCATTATCTGCCCAGCAAGCTATTCCCTCATAACATTTTAAAAGAAGGAAAAATACAGTTCAGCAAAATTAACCAATGCATCGACCTAGTATGATAGTTCAAGAATTATCTCACACCCACAGTCTCCCACCTCGGTAATGAAGGGAGCAAGGTATATGGTCTCAACTCCTCTCATGGCCCACTTTCTTGGTCATTATAATTATACAATGTTCAGTTTCTTTCTTTTTTTTCCAAACTTCTTTCCATTCATACTGTTATAATCATTGTGTACATTGTTTTTCTGGTTCTGTATTCTTTACTCTGCACCAGTTCATTTAACTCATCCCACACTCTTCAAATTCTTCACATTCGTCATTTCTCACGGTGCAGTAGCACCCCATCCCATCTATGTACTACAATTTGTTTAGCCATTCCTCAGTCAATGAGTATCTACTTTATGTCCAGTTCTTTTGCTACAACCCAAAAAGGGCTTCTGTGAATATTTCGGTGTATATAGAGCAAGTCTTTGTGACTGTGAATGACAGTGAACCTACACATAAAATCCCTCCACAGTCCCATGATGCCACGCTTCTTAGCTTCTGTTTCAGAATGAGACTTTTCTCCAAGAAACACAGGTACCATATCTAGTCATAATCTGTATATCAGATTACTTCCTTGCACATTTATCTTCCTATTCAGTGCCAAACTCAAATATTATTTCACTAAAGATCCAAAAGAAATATATAAATTTTGATTTATCTTGAATGAAGAGAAAATGGTGATAGAATTCAAAAATAATTCCTTTAGTCAGGAAAAAAAAAGTCCTCTTCTTCCTCTCTCAATGTCCCAATGGGAAAATAAACGAATCAAAAAATGCTTCTTCAAAACAGGAGATGGAGAAAGAAAGAAGCCTAGAATGGATAAACGAAGGAACGTAGTTCTATACATATCAACAGATGAGCGACAAAGCCAAATAAATACATAGTAACAGGACAGAGTATTTTTTTTAAACTGGAGGAAAAAAACATTGCTCTGCCTAACAATTACTAACTTGAACCCTATATTTAAATGGCAAACACATTCTTACTTCTTTATACCTAACCAGTAAATTTTAACTTTTCCCAGCTTTAAGGAATGTGATGGCAACAAGCACAGCATTGCCCCTAGAGATATTTGCAGGCAATTTTCCATATAAGGTGAAAAATGTCCTAACACAGCCCATGCAACAAGGCTGCTTCTTAGCCTCCTGTTGCTTTTATACATATCAGGGGTAGTTCAAGACACCCTTCTGAGAGAGAGAGAGACACACATGTATCTGTCATACCACTGACCAATGCTTCCGTCTTTACGTGTCAAGTTCTACACAATAGCAAGACCACATTTTTAACGAGTTACTTAATGTAAACTTTGGGTCAATGTCAGTGATGATTTCAGTAAATTAGACATTTATTTTTTTTCTTTTCTATTTCATTCCTAATGCTTCCCACTCCTCACAGGCATGTTATTAGTTCTTGCTATCTTTATTATGACAGGCACACATTGCTTCAAACTCTTCTTGAAACTAAAATAACACATTACTTCATAAACGTGTAAGACAAATCTTAATACAGCAAACATTGTTATCAGTCAGAGTTCTCCAATTCAATCACAAAAGTGATTGTTCAGCAGGAAGCAAAACACAGCTAACTGGTCCTAAAGACTGGTGATCGTGACAAGAAAGCATGAATCCATCAAAAACAAGTCATGCCAGGCTACCCTCATTTCCCTTTTTAAAAATAGGATTAGCGTGTGGCCCAGTCTGGTAGGTCTCTCACAGTTAGATAAGGAGTATGTGGCAGAAAAGATATACATAGATTCCAGTAAGGTATCTGGCAGTCTCCAGGCCCCAAAGGACCTGAGTTCAAATCCAGCCTCAGACATTTACTAGCTGTGTGACCTGGGCAAGTCACTCAACCCTGTTTGCCTCAGTTCTGTAAAATGAGCTGGAGAAGGAAATGGCTAACACTCCAGTTTCTTTGCCAAGAAAACCCCAAATGCGGTCATGGAGAATCAGACACGACTGAAAAGACTCAATAGCAACAACAAAATCTGGCAGTTATGTGCCAGGCACTGTGCTAAGCACTGGGCATACAAAGAAAGGTCAAAAGCAGTATCTGCTCGCAAGGTGCTTACAATCTAATTAGAGAGACAACATAAAAACCACTAAGTACAAGCAAACTGCGTACAGGATAAACTGGAAATAATCAACAGAGGGAAGACACTAGAATTAAAAGGCTTTCAGCATAGGAAACTAGGAGGGACAGTCATTATGTTGACTGAATGAACTGGGATCCAGAAAGCTCTCAAAAGACTAAAATAATTTAAGTGTAAAAATCTAACAAATTCAGTAAGGATAAATGTAAAATCTTTCATGTGGATTCAAAAACTTAAGACAGGAAGAACATATTTAGACAACAGGTGACATGGAAATCAAAAAAGGTTAATATAATCTCAGGCTGCATTAAACAGAAGCAGAGTATTTTGAATAAAGGGAGTTATATATATTCCCACTGTAAGCTGTTGAGGTCAGGTCCCCATCTACAACACTGTGTTTAGTTCTGGGTACCACATTTAGAAAGGACATCGATAAGCTCAAGTATATCCAGAGGAAAGCAACCAGGATGGGGAAAGAACTGGAGACCCTATCATATAATGATTGCTTCAGGGATAATTAGCCCGGAAAAGAGTGCAGATGACTTGGAGGTATTTAATAGCTATCTTCAAGTACAGTGAAGGGCTCCATGTCAGGGTCAGCTTCTGTGTACTTCTGAAGGGAAAGTTTGGGCTGGTACTACTGTTTTCTTGGGCATTAAGCCCTGTTTTATTCTAAGATCCTAGGGACAGTTGAGACTGCAGACTTGCAACCTCTCAGTGCTCCCCAAATGATCTGATCCAAGGCAAAGTCTGATCACCACTTCCCTGGTCTTTGCACGTTCCTGACCCTGGATTGGGTCTGAACAACAGACCGAATGGCTTTCCCATTTGGAGATCCAGTACACTGCTGTTGGACTCACCACTATAAGTCAGCTGCAAATCTCTGCTAGTTCTGAGAGACAGAACTATTATAGCCTTCCATTTATTCTGGGACTTCTATCCTAGTTATTCTGCAACAGGCTTCAGACTGGTCTAAAAGCTGGAGCTGAGACTCCTCTTTACTCATGGATCTGAGCCTCACAGCTGCTGCCTGTTTGTGAACTTGTCCTTACTTCATTATACAGCCTAAAGCCTGTTACTTTTCCTCATGCTGGACTGCTGTTCTCTCCCTAGACTCAGGTCCCCTCCTCATTCTGCCCGGGACCTATCACCTGGGTATTAATGACAGTTGCCAGTTGGCACCTGTTACTGCACCCTACACAAATTTAGGTTACTATATGTTGGATCATGGACCTCTTCTTGACCTGATGCACAGCTTCTCCGTGCACTGAAATGCTCTGTACATTGTGCTCCTGCCCAGACTCCATCTTCATCGTCCACAGGCCTCTCTGCGTTTCCTATGTCAAACTCAGCTGGAAAAATTACTCACTCTGATTTTTCCCTTGGATTTCCTGCTCAGGATTCAGTCTGGTGCATTCTCCAGATGTATTTGGAGGAGTTTTTGTTTTGTTTTAATTTATTTTGCTATGGGGTGGGGGGAGGAGAGAGAAAGAATTTAGCTATACTTCTTGCTACTCCACCATCTTGGCTCCTCCTTAAGGATTTATCATATAGAAGAAGGATCAAACACATTCTATTTGGCCCTAGAAGGAAGAATTAGGTCAAAATGAGTAGAAGTTTTAGAAAATTGCATTTAGACTTGTTGTTCAGTCATTTTTCAGTTGTGTCCAAGTCTTTTTGACTTCCTTTGGGTTAGGGTTTTCTTTTTGGCAAAGACACTGGAGTAGTTTGCCATTTCCTTCTCTAGCTCATTTTACAGATGAGGAAACTGAGGCAAACAGGGTTAAGTGACTTGCCCAGAGTCACATAGCTATAAGTGTTTGAGGACACTCAAGAAGATAAGTCTTCCTGATTCTAAGCCCAGTGCTCTGTCCACTGTACCATCTAGCACCACGTTTAGACTAGATATCAAAAAAACCCCAAACTTCCCAACAATTGGAGCTATCCAAAAGTGGAAAGGGCTGTGTCAGAAGGCAGTGAATTCCTAATAACTGGAGAACTTTAAGCAGAAGCTATAAGACCTCTTTTCTGGAATGTTGCAGAAAGGATTCCTGTTCAGGTACAGGTTGGACTAAATGTCTTCTGGGGTCTCTTCCAATTCTGGAAGTCTCTAATTCAAAGACAGAGTGGTAGTAAAGGAGACAACGAGGTTTGGCAAGAAGAATAATGGGCTGAGAAACAACAGATCAAAGATCTTCACCCAAATCCACCAAAAATCTTATGCAATCGTGAGTTGGTTGCTTGACCTCCCTGATGCTCTTATCTCATCTCTAAAATTGAGGGGTTGAGAGATCATCTCCAGCGTTCCATTCTGTGTCCTGATACCGTGGTTCTAGGAAAGTTTTGTTATTGAGAGTCTGGCTACAGAGAAAGCCGGATAATCACAAATGCAGAGCTGGAAGAGACCTTGGAGGTCATCTAGTGAAATCTTCTCATTTTACATATAGCAAAACTTGGGCCCAGAAAAATCAAAATAACTTGGCCAAGAGCCAGGATTTGAACCCAGGTGATCTGACTGCAAATCTAGCACTCCTTCCACTGTACTACCTTGGGTTAATGAATGAAGGGGTGGCAAAGTGGTACTGTGGATGGGGTACCAGTCCTGGAGTCAGGAGGACTTGAGTTCAAATCCGGACTCAGACACTTACTAGCTATGTGACCCTGTGCAAGTCACTTAATCCTGATTGCCTTTTTTAAAAAATGGTGAATAGAACATTTTAACTAAGTAAATGGTTTTCTGTAAATTTAGTCCAGCTAATTCAAAGCCACAGGAGTCGATAGGACATTGTGATAAGAGAACTAGTTTCAGAGTCAGGAGGTCTAGCATTCACGTCCTTCCTCTGGCACATACTGAATCTGTGACTCAGCAAAGCACTTAAACTCTCAGGGCCCCAACCAACATTCTAAGTCTCTAAGATGCCTGGCAGATGCCATCATATTGGGAGAGGGATTTCCTCAATGGGAATTGCCTATGCCTGTGAAATCAAAGGATTTGAGGGGGAGAGGAACAGAAGCAAAATCTACTTAGAATGTTCAACAAATGGGTGAAGTGAAAATGGACATCAGATATTTTTCATTGCAATAATCTGTTGCACCAACCAATTTATTAATGTTATACAAAAACAGAAAAGGAAAAAGAATTACCAAAACATGTACAGAAAGTCTTGCCAATCTACAGTACTAACTTATGCAAAGGGCTTTTAAAAATGCCCTAAGACAAATTACTTTTAAAAAACACATTTTCCCATGAACATTAGTGATTGCACTTCTGTAAACATTTCTGTTTTTATCTAGAATATACAAGCAGAAACAATTTAGTCATAATAATATTTAGCTAAAAGGCCTCTCATCTCTATTGGTTTTTTTTGCATGGATGACTGGTGATATTATCCAATGGGTTCTCTTTGGTTTTTTATTTTAATTGGGTTTTTTTTATTAAAAACATTTAATGTGTATCGCTTGAACCCAGAGGCATAAGGAGGAATTTCTTCATATGAAGTAAAGAAAGTTAGCAGGTAGTGTAAAAGGGAAAGAAATGGTTTGGGGGAGAGGGGATGACCCCAGCACTACACAGCAGGAAAAATATTAACAGTACAGGATGAGATAAGGTTAGTCTTGGTAAAGAGGAAAAATATTTCTTCCTCTAGAAGAAGGAAGGAAGAATGAATGGGTAAAGACATGGAGAAACTTTAATATGAAAAGTTAAAGAAATGCAGGAATGGTAGCCTCAGTCTTCTCATCCAAATAAAGCGTGAAAAAGATGCTGGTAAGACTGAGATCTTGAAAGTGGAAAAAAATTGGAAGAAATGTTGTGGAAGAAAGATCTAAGGAATAAACAAGAGAGAATTAAAACAATTGCTAAAATCATTATTATCATCATGACAACAGCTAACACTTATATGTTGCTTCAAGGTTTGCAAAATGCTATACATATGTTATCCCACTTGATACTCAAACAACCCTGAGAAGTAGGTACTATTATTATGCCCGTTTTGCAGATGAGAAAAGCAAGGTCGAGAGGCTAAATGATTCATTCATGAAAGAGATCAAAACATAATGAAAGTGAAGAACAGAGAGGCTACAGAAACTAAATCAGGATTCCCCATTCAGATCTATACTGAAAAAGAAATCACTTACTATGAATAATTAACAACTGCTTTTTGGTTGGAAGTTGAATGATCCCTTAGAAAAGAATGTGAGACCTGATTTGACCTTCCAGGTACGTGCAACTCTAAGAGTCTATGAATTTTGTTTTTAAGTTAAGACTTAACAAAATGAATCTTTTCTCATGATTCAATGAGTTCTATTTGACTTCCAACCAACATAGATCATGACCTCTGACATCTTACTAGATCATATTCATGAGCTGCTATGACCTAAAAAAAAAAAAAAGCATCACTTAGTGGCAAACCTTTGGATGATCCTCTTTGAATTTAGTCAAGCTGGTCCTCAACTAAAAACATTATCACTGAATCTATGCTTGAAATCATTGGCAAGACTTGCCAGAACGTGAATTCTCTTGGCATAACCTTTGACAAATCAGGGTCATCAGCATGCCCTAATAGGGTATGGGGGCAGGATTTTAATGAAAGAACTAAAGACATATTAGCTTGAAATCCATCCATTGAGCTCAAGACAGAATTATTATAAATATCGAACAAGGGAATCATTTTATAATTAATAAAGTATGATACATTCTATGTATTGGGTATTCATATTTTAAAGGAAGAAAGAGAAATCTCTGAGGAAGATAAAACAAAAAGTTGCTACCCAATCTACTAGGATAGGAGGAGGGAACGAGAAAAGATAGAAGGAAGACTTGATGGGCTTTGCAAGACTCCTCTTTACCTTCTACCACCTGCTGTTTCCTCAGCTCCTGTGATAACCTCATAAGGGATTTCAGGCAGGTATGCAGATGGTGGATAAGAATATGCAAATGAGAAGGACCCTTAACTCCAGGAAGTATCAGGAAGTTCCCTGGTGTCCTAAAGTCATAAAAAGGCTAGACCACTGTGAAGTTGGGGCACTTCTGATTTGGTAGATATCCTAAGGTTGAGCAAGTCCATGTTTTACCCTGCTGACCAGACTAGAGATTGAGACAAGGAATCCACATCTACCCAGGCTAAATGCTTTATCCTTTACTGTAACTGAAGAAATATCCTTTTGTCAGTTGTTGAAATGAGACATCTGTATCATGGGACCTAAACTACCAGAGGACCAGCCTGCTTTGGCTCCAGTCCATAACCATATACATATATACATACATACATACATACATACATACATACATACATACATACATGTGTATATGCATAGACATACAATATAGACATATGTGTATGCATGCATACATGTGTATGTGCATGTGCATGCGATGTGTATGTACACATACATGTGTGTGCATATATACATATTATTTACATATGTATATATATTAATAAAATTTGATCTGACCCTCCCAACAGCCATATGAGGCAGGTGTAATTAGTATCCTAATTTTACAGATGAAAAGACTGAGACTCAGAGAGGTCACGCAGCTTGCCTGAGGTGAACAAACATGTAATAAGTGCCTGCTATGTCCTAAGCACCGGAGATACAAAAAGAAGCACTATGGAACCCTGCTGGTCTCTAACCAACACAAAATAAAAAGAACACTAAAACCCTAAAAGCAATTCTGAACCCTGTATAATGATAATGACCAGTCTTAGACCCAGAGACGAGGAAATGGACCTCTCTCCTTTCCTTGGAGAAGTGAGGGCCTACGGGTAACAAGTGCTGCCCACTCTCAGATGAGATCACTGTGGGTTGACTTTACCTAACTTTTTCTTTAGGAGAGCTCTAGAGGAATGGTATATACCGAAATAACTGGGATATGAAACAAAAGTCATCAATAAAACTTAAAATATAAAAATAAAAAGGCCAATCCTTAACAGAACAGTTGAGCCTCTTACTCTTAATGTTTTCTAAAGATACAGTAGCCATGCACCATTTGGAACCCCCAATAAATACCCAAAATGCTGCCAAATTCTTTATGCCATGACAAGAGCAATATTCAAAATATTTGTTCACATAACAATTCCATTTTTACTAGCATGTCCATCAAAGGGTTATTGTCTGCCCAAAGAGTTAACTGTTTTTAGTGACTTGGCTCATATATCAAAATACCCAGTAAATTAGAGGTTCTGAAAGCCAGATAAGGAATTAAAACTAAGGATGTTCCTAAGGGATCTAAAATTATGCTTAGCACATGTCTAAGCACATACTAATTAGAGTGTAAATCATTACCAAAGCTTACCTTTTAATACAATAAATCAGTATAACTGAAGGGAAAGGTCATTTTATGCAGCCCATGCTCAAATGTGGTTCGAATTGGGAATGCCTAAAGTCATTGGCTCAAAGAAAAAGCCCCAGTCCCCATCCTCAATTATTTCATGAAAAATCTTAGGCTCTGAGGGAGCAACCACAACCTGCTTGAAATGCACCCTTTCAATCATCCTTGATCTTGACCTTTTCCTGGATACTCTCTCCTCTCTGGGTTTTTGTGGCATTACTCTCTCCTGGTACTCCTCCTACCTGTCTGACTACCCCTTCTCAGTCTCCTTTGCTGGCTCTTTATCCATGTCCTGCTGTGCCTGCTAACCATGGGGGTCCCACAGGCCAGAGTCCTAGACCCTTTTCTCCCTGTAGACCATCCCCCATGTCTAGAACACTCTTCCTCCTCTGTTCTAATTACAGACCTTCCTGGCTTCCTTCAAGTCCCAACTAAAATCTTACCTTCTACAGGAAGTCTTCCCCAATCCCTCTTAAGTCTAGTGTCTTACCTCAGTTAATTATTTCCTGCTTATCATGTATATGTATGTGCATATGTGTGTGTGTATGTATATGTATGTATATATGTATATGTATTGTTGTCTTCTCCCATTAAATTATAAGCTCCTTGACCCAGAGACTATCATTTCCCTCTTTTTCTATCTTCGGCACTTTAGCAAAGTCCTGGCACAGAGTAGGCATTTTAATAAATATTTACTGAGTGACTGATTGCTCCTAACCTTCTAAAGCACATAAAAGACTTGTATAAATTCAATTAAAACACTCCTTAAAGAAATAAAGAACAATTTAAATAGCTGGAGGGATATTCAATGCTCATGGCTAGGCCATGCCAATATAATAAAGTGACAAAACTACCAAAATTAATTTATACTTTTAATGCTATATCCATTAAATTATCAAAGGGATACTTTACAGACCTCGATAAAATAACAAAATTCATTTGGAAAAACAAAAGATCTAGAATATCAAGGGAAATGATGAAAAGAAGTAAGGACAAAGGAGGAATAAGCACTTCCAGACCTCAAACTACATTATAAAGCAGCAGTCAACAAAACCACATGGTACTGATTAAAGAACAGAGAGCTAGATCAATGGAACAGCATTAACATGAGAGATTCAGAGACAATATAGTTCAATTATCCCATATTTGACAAAGTGGAAAAAACCAAGTCTCCCAAGGAAAAACTCACTATTTGATAAATGCTAGTAGTACTATAGGACAAGTCATATTATGTGCTAAATGTAAGTAACAAATTTATGTAGGAAATAGCATCACACACTTAGCTTTTAGTTCACCTATTTATTCTATCATCCCAGGTAGCACTGTACTATAACAAAACTATATTAAATACGTAGATGTACCTCAAAAAATGTTTATAAAGCATTTATACTGTTGAAGGCACTACCATTTTTTCAATCTTCTATATCTATAACCTTACCATTATCCTCCACTCCTCAACATATCCAATCAGTTGACAGATCTTGTTTTTTCCTCTACAATACTTCTGAAATTTGACCCTTTACTCTCTCAGCTACTCTCTTGAGCTATTGTAACATCCTCCTAATTGGTCTCCCTGCTTCAAATCTCTCCCCGCTTTGGTCCATTCTCCACACAACTACCAAAGGGATTTTCCTTAAGTGCAAATCTGGACATACCAGTCTTACTCAAAAAACTACAGGGACTCCCTATTGCCTCAAGACTCATATGTAAACTCTTCCATTTAGCTTTTAAAAACCTTGAAAGCCTAGGCCCAAACTATCTTTGTGGTCTCATTATACTTTACTGTGTCATACACAGGCCTCCATCTCCCAGCTCCAAGTATTTGCGTTGGCTTTCCTTCATGCCTCAAATGCACTTCCTTTCACCTCCATCTTACAGAATTCCACTTCCTTTAACATGTAGCTCAGGCATCACCTTCTACATAAAACATTTCCTGATCCACCTACCTATCTGTTGTTATATTTATTCTGTATATATTTATATACATATTTAATTTCTCTTCCATTAGAATGTAGCCCTCTTGAGAGTAGGGACTGTTTCATTCTATTTGTGTCCACAGAGTCTAACATAGCATCTGAAATGTAGTATACTTTTAATAAATGCTTGCTAATTGATTGTACAGGCAGTATATGGAACCATATACGTTTATACCTAGAATGGACCATAAAGGTCCCCCCATCATTTTAGAGACGTGAATAACAAAACACAGAAAAGTTTAACGACTCGCCCAAAGTCAAAACTAATTTGTTGCAAACCAATGACTAAAAATCAAGTCTTCTGACTCCTAGTCTAGGGCTTTCCCCATCACATCATGCTGCCCCTCTACTACATCACGAAGCACACTGTGGCACAAGAGAAAGGATGCTGAATTCAGAGTCTGAGGCTTCACTTTGAATCGCAGCTCTGTCACTACCCGTTGGGAAAGTACCTGGACCCCAGTTTCCTCACTTGAAGAATAAGATCGCTGAACCAGACGACGGGAGTTCCCTTCTACCTCTTGATCTATTATTGAACAGCCCTGCTCTCAAAGAGTTTATACATTTGGTTATGGAGTCTGAGGGCCAGGGTCTAAATCCTGCCCTTGGGTGACCTTGAGTGAGGCAAGTAGTCTCTCTATACCTCAGTCTGTTCATATATAAAATGAAGGTATTGGACTATGGCCTGAGGTCTCTTCCGGAGATGGAACAGGAAAAGTTCTTCTAGAGCTCTGCTGCTGTGAGCCCAGTAGAATTTTTACTGCATACATCCTGTTTCCTTTAACAGTTTTGAATTATAAACAATTTAGTATAATCCTTTAAAATGTTTTAAAGTAGTTGTTTCATAGTTTTTAATCACTTGGTACCAAATCATCCTTAAATGTACCAATGGTACATTCATGTATGGTACATACATGTACATACAAATGGTACCAAATACTTTTAGCAGGGGAGGCGTCCTAGCTACTCTGCCTTTGCTTTGTTTCCCAAGGTAGATTTCCCTATTGAAGATGACTAGGACCATGAGCCAACTAGGTGGCATATTACCTAGGGGCCAGAGAATTCACCTACTAGTTACCTCCTCACTCCCCTCCCCACCCAGAGCTCTTGGGCTTTCAGGTCAGTTTGGGAAATGGGAGCAGGTCCTGCTTGATGGGGTAGCACATTCTCCATACGAGATGTTCTTTCCTAAGCAGCTCAAGGATTCTTCTACTGAGACTAAGTTTCCCGGAATAGTGAAGGCCCATCTTTCAATGCCAATATTTTTCTAACGTTGCTACATAGCAGTGAGGCCTAGAACACCAATGTCTCCAAAGAACTAAAGACAAGCATGAACAAACAAAAGCTAAAAAATAAATCAAAACCAAGGATACTTGAGAATATTTAGGCCACAAAAGAGGAGTCCTCTGTTTTGCTCGGTCCAGGGTTACCTCTTAGGCATACGCCTCTTATGTTTGAATCTTTGCTATCATTTCCCTATGTCATTCTTGGAGCTATAAGGAGTTTGGTGACGTCCACTGCTTGCCTGTAGATAGTAGGATATGGGGAAGGAAACCGATCCAAATAGAGGAAGAAGGACTATAGCCCTGAATTAACTAAGCTGATTTTATGCTATTTCAACTATTTAATACTATAAGGAATCCATTATCTTATTGATGCGAAAGCCCTCTCTAATAAGGCAGGTAGCAACCCACTACCACTTTTATAAAGTGAAAATGTTCTCCCTCAATAGACATAGAATTGAGTGTATTTTGAATTTTGGACCTCTACTTCATAATTTGTTTGCCTGCAATTAATACAAACCAATACACTTCGAAGATTTCAAACTGTTGCATCTTAAAATGATCAGTAACAAAACATGGCTATTTGAAACACATAATGGGCACCCATTTTACAATTGAGAAAATGAGGCCACTGAACTAGGTAAGCTCTTGGGTCTGTTGGAGCTCTATGATCCATAAGGTCCTTCTGATAGCTATGAATGACTTTTCAAGAAAAATGTTTTATTTATTTTAGTCCAAATTATATAATTCTGCAAAACTTTAAGCTCAGTGAGGCCATGACATGGTAGTAACATGAACTAGACTAAAAAGCTACACGGCAGAATCTTGTCCAAATTTTATACACCCTCTAGAATACTGCTTTACACACAGTAGGCATTTAAATGTTTAATGAATCCAACATAAATGAAATGAGCTTTGGTTGTTAGCTGCTCTCTATACATCTGGAGTTTCTTTTGGGAATACACAAGTTAGATTGTTTTCAATTGTTACCAAAAAAATAGCCTTGTTTTCTATTCCTACAGAAAATCCAAATGCATAACGAGCCATTTCCTAATTTAAGGAATATGGCAAAAAAGAAATTAGCTACAGAGCTGCTAGAAGTAATTATGTTGCCTTCAGACAATTAAGAGAATGCTTATGAAGCTGGGAGAGACTTTGTGCCTGAGGGAAAGAATGCTGGCGCAGGGAATCAGGAGACTTAAGTTTTAATGCCAACTGCCAACCTAGCTTTTCAGCCTTGAAAAAGTTACTAAACTTCTCTGGGCCTCACTTTCCTCATTTTTACAAATGAGGAGTATTAACTTGATCTCTAAGGTCCTTCCCAGTTGTCAAATTCTCTAATTTATGAAAGGTAGCATCATGCAGTAGATAAGAGAGTTGTCCTTGGAATCCAGGAGACTCGTGCTAAAGTTCTACCTCTGCCATATGCTGGCTGTGTGAACCTGAGTAAGTCACAGTGCCTTACACAACTCTGAGACAAGTTGCAGAGATGCTGCAAAGCTGCATTGGGAGTTCCCTATACCAATGAAATCACGGGCCCAATCCCTATCCCAATTCCTATGACTACCAATGAATTATTAAATTCTTTGTGACTTGGTCTAGAGACATTGAACACTAGAAATTTCTTCTAATGATATAACAGGCCCAGTGCCTCTCCCTATTCCTAGGACTACCAGTGAATTATTAGATTTTTGCTTCAAATATATTTGAACATAAATGAAAAAAATTCCTAAGCCTAAATTATTTGTGCTTTTAAAACTCAAACCATTATTTTTTCTTACTGCACATGGAAAATTTTAAATGTACTTTTGCATTTTTAATTAATCAAATACATTACATACACAGTTTAAAGATTTAAAGGTTTTCCTTCAGACAAAATATAATCTATATAAAATTTTACATACTGATTTGCAAACATGAATGTTCAAATCTTTCCATAGGTATGAGTTCATTACAATAATGTCATTTATTTCCCATATTAAGATCTATGCAAACACTGAAGACTAGACTTTACTAAGACAAGTTTAGAAAATTTTCTAGCTAATCAAATTTCCAGAATTTTACCTAGAAGACATCAAAACTGAGATTTGGTGACAATGATTCACAGAATGGCATACTTGGAAATGTATTACTCTTTACATCAGCTCCCAGAGAGGTCCCTGGGCATGTAATTCACTCGCCTGGATTCAATTACAGTAAAGCTTCACTAGTTCAGTACAATACCTTGGGTACAGCTTGACAAGAAAATGGTGGGCTGTACTGGGAAACATGCTAAGCTTGGAACCAAGATCCAGAGAGACTTAAACTAGGCTTACAGTCAGAAAAGAAGCAGCTGTATCCAAAGCCTTGCTCAAACACTTGTTGCATGACCTTCGGACAAGTCACAAGTCACTTACTTCCCTGAAACTATTTGATTATCTCTATAGTGGAGCTGAATAATACTTGCCCATCATGGAGTTGTTGCAAGGAAAATGATGATAAACTACAAAAGTACTATAGAAATGTAAGTTATCCTTATCGTTCTGAAATAATAGGTAAAGTATGCAGGGCAGTGGGAATTTTTTTATTAAATCTGGAATTGTAAATTATATTGTAATCAGTATGATTTTATTATTTTCGGTAATATATGCTAAATAGAACTGGGTTAACAAAGTAATGCCTTGTAAAAATTTAGAGTTGCAACAATGAATAAATAGTAATAATAAAAGCAAATATCAGCTTATATTTGCACAGCATTTTACCATTTGCACACCTTTTGCATGCATTATATTTCTTTTAATCCTTATGACAGTCCCAGCAGCTAAGTAGCTACAAGGTAGCTAAGTGACACAGTAGAAAGAGGGCAGGACTTAGTTTCAGGAAGACCCAAATTCATATCCTGCCCCCGGATGATTACCGGCTATATGAGGTTGGGCAAGTCATAATGATGGCACCCACTTCACATGCTTATTGTGAGGACCAAATGACCTAACACGTATAAAATGTTTTGAAAACTTTAAAGTACCACACAAAGGTGAGTTATGACTTTTACCATCATTACTGTTGTTATTAATGGGGAGCTCCCCTGAAGGAGATTCCCTCTATCAGTTCAGACTGATAGGCAACTGAAGGGTCACAGGGTGTGGCCTGGCGCTGAGAGATGAAGCGATTTGCCCAGGGTCACAAAGCCAGTGTGAGTCGGAGGCTGAACATGGACCCAATCCTTCCCGTCCCCTAGATCTGCTCTCTATCAACAATACGCCACATATTAATGCTTAATTACTGTTTGCTGAACTGAAGACAAAAACAATTCCAACTAGGAAGAAAAAGGAGAGCCAGCTAACGGGACCCACAATTCTGATTTTCCTAGAGTGCTTTGTCTACCTATCTCCTTGCCCTCTCATTCTTTGCATTTCCCTACCCTACAGTATACAAACTCCTCAGTGGCAACACCCATGTCATATTTTATCATTATTATATCTCTTTTGAGAGGCAATGGAGTTCACTATTGTACTGCATTCTTCTGCTGGCACATGTTATCTTCATTACCTGGTGAGTATTTTTTCTCCATTTAACAGAGATGATTGAAAGGATCTGGCTATCTCTATGTAAAATAATATTCCTGTATGCTCAGTGACTAGCACAGAACTTCCTTGCACTTAATAAATCTTTATTGAATAAGGACATTAAGGCCTAGTGAGGTTTAGTGATTTACTCACGGTCATACAATAGTAGCAGAGATAAGTGACACCTTACTTACAGGTAATCTACTATCAGACTATAACCTCCAGAAAGGCAAACAAAATCTCATTGAAATTTCGTCTCCCCCAGGCATTAGCAATGTGTGTTCTATGAATAGCTGGGATTTAATAAATTTCTATTCATGTTCCTATTTTTTAAATCTTCAGACTCCAAGTCCAGGTAACTGCCCCCTTCCCCCCAGCTATGTAATGCTGCCTCCCATAAATAAAAAAGAATAAGTTAGAATCAACATTTACAACTGTGATATCAATAATACTTACCTGGGTCTTGCTATGTAGGTTAGGCTAATCTTTCCCCTACAAAGAAAGGAAGCTGTCTCCTCCAACTGGTTGGTTTAACAGAGTAAGATTTCAGCCACTGGTGCAGGTTTCTAGTTGTCAAAGAACAGCCATGCACAGAGTGCTGGGCTTGGAGTCAAAAAACCTGAATTCAAATCCAACCTCAGACACTTATTAACTGTGCGGCCCTGGGCAAGTCACTTAACCTCTTTTTGCCTCAGTTTCCTCAACTATAAAGTGGGGATAATAAAAGCACCTACCTCCCCTTGTGAGGATCAAATGAGATTAATATTTGTGAAGTGCTTAGTGCAGTGTCTGGCATATAGTAGGTGCTCAATAAATGCTTCCCACTCCCCCGCTTCTTTCCAGAAAGGTCAGTCCACAAGGATTCAGGGCCACTCATCACACCCTACTGTCCAGACGAGGTTTCTAGATGGAGACAGGGAAGGGGAGGGCACGCGTGCCTGCCTGAACCTTTTCTGCATCTTGACTGAGTATCCTTTTCATGCTCTTGGCCTACAAAAATAAATAAATAGCTGTTTCTAAAGTATTGGAGGATTTTTAAAAATAAAAAATTTTAATTTTAAACATTTCCTACAATTTTGCTCACATTACTAACAAGCTTAACAAATCCTTCCAGCATTAAAAATGCAAAGAGAAACATCAGTCCCTGCCAACTCATCACAAATTGCGAATTAGCCTGAATTAATAAGGTTTTGCTTTAAATGGAAGTGACACACAAATCAACTTTTCTATCTCTTGACATATTGGTTAGTTGAGTCTTATAAAATACCATTAGCGAGATCTGTCACGCTGAATTCTATCAACTTAAATGTGAGAAAGATTTAATCCTCACTCCTTTCCTGCCATCCTGCTCTGTGGCTAATGCTTCCACAATGGTCGCCAAGACATCATTGATTCTTTCCTGTTCTTCACTTTGTGAATCAAAGGAATTCTCAAATATGGCCATTCCTTTCCTACAGCTCTGATTTCTATCTTTAACTCAGCCTACTTTGCATTTTTATGAGGATAGTACTTCCAATCTTAGTTACCTTTTCTTCCATTTCCAAATCACAATTTCAGTATCATCTTGAGATGCCATATTTGTTCCTAAATGCCAACAAGAAACGGGTCAGAAAGAGAAGAGTTCAAGTGTTGCTATCTATTGGTATAATATTTATTACATTTGTTTTACTGTGACCTGAATAAGAATCAACGTAAAAATGAAAGAGACTAAATTTCCATTCCCAGCTGTACTACCCTAATATTTACTTATGGTACTAATTCAGACATATACACCTCTAAATTTGGATCATTGCCTATGAACTGATACAAACTTGGCTTACCACCATTATACCATTAAATGTTATTGCCTGATTAGGATTTTGTGTATCTTAGGAATATATACAGACACATACCTGTGCTCCATGGAGTCCTCCTCTGATGCCCCCTCATAGCATGGAGGTAACCTAAGGCAATTAAACTCTAATAAGAGCAGAAAGGGCAGGTAGGTGGCACAGTGGATAGAGCACTGCACCTGACGTAAGGAAGACTCATCTCTAGGAGTTCAACTCTGGCCTCAGACACTTACTAGCTGTGTGACCTTGGGCAAATCACTTAACCTTGTTTGCCTCAGTTCCTCATCTGGAAAATGAGTTGGAGAAGGCAATGGCAAACCACGCCAGTAGCATTGCCAAGAAAACCCCAAATGGGGTTGTGAAAAGTTGGACACGACTGGAAAACAACCAAACAACAAAAATAGCAGAAAGCAAATTTGAGCCAGTCTATAAAGCTGAAAAGAACCCTAGTACAGACCAGGAGATAGACAACACATCCTAGCTAAGTGCAAAGAGGCTCATGAGCAGAAAGTTGGCAACTAGGTAATTTGGGGGGGGGGGGATGGCTACAGTAATTTATGAAGAATTGATGATAAGGTATAGAGAAGCTGGGGTCTTCATTATTAAAGGGAGTACCTATACTGTTGAAGCTATAAGTTAAAGGTATGTAGTGTGTGTTTGTGTGTGTAAAATGACTTTTTTAAAGTTTGCATCATTTAAAGCTTGGGTTTTCAAACTTTTTAAAAGTCCGTGATGGCATAAAAGCATTTTTAAATAGGTTAACATGTTCAGAATTTATACTCTGTATTAAACTTTGGGTTTTCAAGTATAAATTCTGAACACCTTAATATATTTTAAAATGCTAAAAAGCCAACCTTGATGCAGTCCCTGCATCAAGGCACAGTGGAAAGAGTAGATCTGGAGTGAGAGGCCCTGAGTCTGAATCCTAGCGGAGGCCCTGAGTCTGAATCCTAGCGTTGTCCCTGACTAGCTCTGTCACCATGGGCTCATCACTTAACCTTTATGGGGTTCCTGTCTCCTCCTCTATAAAATAAGGTTAGATTGGTGGTCTTCTAAGGGCTCTGCCAGCTCTAACTCCATGATTCTCTAATGCTTTCAGAAGTTTGCTTATTCATAAGAAAAGTCCAATAGACAAGGGCTTATTTGGAAGGGGAAAAAATGTAGCACCCTTCTCAATACTGATAAAGGGGAATGGAAATATGTGAGTATTCATCATGCATAAAGTGGAGTTCCTTGAAGGAGTAGAAAAGTTTCAGTTTTTTGTAATCCTAACAGGCAGTAAAGAAAGGGGGGAACTTAACTATAAACAGAAGAATTTACTGAATATGAAAAAATTATTTTAAGTCAAGACAAGTCAACATTTATTATTATATATTTTATATATATTTATTAAGTACCTACTATGTTCTAAGCACTGTGTTAAGTGCTGGGGATACCAAAAAATAAGACAAAAACAACAGAAGTCTCTGTTCTCAAGGATCTCACAGTTTAATGGGAAAGAGAACATGAAAACAACTATGTAAAAAGAAAACAGTCCTTTCCCCCAAGATGGCATGGAAAGCGAAGAGGGAAGCTGTTGTTCCCCCCAAGACAAAAGACAAGTCCAAGTCCTTGAAGGCCAAGAAGGCAGTATTGAAGGGTGTCCATAGCCACAAAACAAAGATCCGAACATCCCCCACCTTCTGGCAACCCAAGACACTAAGACTTTGAAGACAGCCCAAATACACTTGGAGAAACAAGCTTGATCACTATGCCATCATTAAGTTCCCCTTGACCACTGAGTCTGCTATGAAAAAGATTGAAGACAACAAGCCCCTAGTCTTCACTGTGGACGTCAAGGTCAACAAGCATCAGATCAAGCAGGCAGTAAAGAAGCTGCATGACATCAACATGGCCAAGGTCAACATACTGATCCAGCCTGATGGAGAGAAGAAGGCCTATGTTGGACTTGCTCCAGATTATGATGCTTTAGATGTTGCCAAACAAAATTGGAATCATCTAAACTATGTCCAGCCATCCCACTTTATCTACAATAAAAAGTTTTCCAGTAAAAAAGAAAGAGACAGAGAGAACGAGAGAACAAAAGAGAGAGAGAGGGAGGAAGGAAAAAAGGAAGGAAGGAAGGAAGGAAGGAAGGAAGGAAGGAAGGAAAGAAGGAAGGAAGGAAGGAAAGAAGGAAGGAAGAAAACGTGAAAACACATACAGAATAATTTGGAGGTAATGAACAAAGAGAAGGCACTGTTATTAAGGGGGATGGGGAAAGACTTCTTGCACAAAGCAGGGATTTAGCGGAGACTTACAGCCAAGCAAGCTAGGAGGCAGAGATGAGGGAAATAGAGTTCCAAGCATGGGGGCAACCAGCGAAAAAGCCCAGAGTTGGGAGATGGAATGTTGTGTGAGAGGAACAATGAAGAGGCCAGTGTTACAAATGGGTTAAAGGAGGAAGGAAGGAGAGGGGAGGGCAGGGAGGAAAAAAGCATTTAGATAGCAGCTACACTGTGCCACTATCTCACTATCTCCACTTTACAGCTGAGGAAACTGAGGCAAACAGAGGTCAAGTGACTTGTCCAGGGTCACAAAGCTACTAAGTATCTGAGGCCAGATTTGAGCTCAGGTTCTCTTGACCCTAGGCAACAGAGTTCTTATCACCACTGTTGTACCAACTAGCTGCTTACACATGCCAAGTGTAGCACATAGATTCTGTATCCCTGCCTCTCATTATTAAACAAAGCCAAAGCAAACAAAAACCATTATCAAGTAACAAGAGAGAAAAGTAAAAATTCCTATTTCTGTCTAGTTTCCCACAGAAGTCAATGAAATGAGCCAGCACAATGGAGAGTTGAGCTCTCCTTAAAAGTGACTCCAAGTGAAGTTATTTGCACTGATTCTGTGCAGCTCTAACAACTACAGATGCCCCACAGTTGCCATCAAGAGGCTCAGAGAGCTGTCAATGAAGAGTTACCAAAATCACTGTGGTTTTACAGAACCATTAGGATTTTCCACAGGGAACATGCAAGACAGATGAGCCAAAGAAGAACATATTTTGGTTTCTGAATCAGCAGAAGTTAATTCATCAAGGCTTCATGTCCCCACACTGTTACATAATTCCAATAGTTCCAACTTCCACTGGTTAAGGCAACAGTTTAACTCACATCGAAGTATTTCAGATGTGCATTAATGCGGTGCCTATTCAATCCCATGTCCAAAATCTTTCTTTTTGCATGCAAGGCCACATCCATTTAAAAGCAACCCCAAGACCACACCACTCACAAGGAAGAACAAGTTAGCTGTATTTCTCAGTGGCCTCATTAATTAACATATTGGAAGGAGGGTAAGCTCAGGTTAATTCTCTTTATGAAAATAATGCATTAATCTATTTTGATCTCCAACTCACTTCAAAAGTTTCATTTACAGAACAATGTTCAGACAAAACTACTATTTTAGCAAATTGGCAGAAGGAAAGTAATATATTAATAAACTATTAAGTAAACAGAGTATTGACAAGTAAAATTTCATTTGAAAAGTCAGATATTTGGCTAAAAGTCCTCTTCCTTTAAGGCTCTCAATACGATGATTGTGCTATTAACTTTTTTTAAACTTTTAGAGGTCCAATAAATACTGAAATATTCATAGCAGCATTTTTGTGGTACTGTAATAAGGAACTAAGAACAACATAGGTACTCAAAAGGAAACTCTTTCCCCCTAAATTCACTCTCCCTCTCCCCTCCACTTCCCTTTTCTAACAGGGGTGCCATCATCTTTCATCCCCACTCTCCCAGATTTGCAATCCAGACATCATCCTCAATTTTTCATTCTCATTCATGTACCACCACCTCCCCTACCACCCACCCACCCCACACCCACCTACTTATCTCCATCCCCACCCTAAGTACCCAGCTGCCAAGTCCTGTCCATTTTAGCTCCCCAGCATCTCTTCCACTCATCCTTTTCTTTGTACTCATCCCACACCCACCTTATTTTAGGTCCTCCTGATTGGTGTCCCTGAACCCAGTCTCTTACCTCTCCAATCCAGCCTCTAATTCGATTCAACAGCTGCCAAGATAATATTCTTAAATCAAAAGACTGATCATGTCACTACTCTTTTCAAGAAGCTTCAGTGGTTCCCTCTTTCCTGTAGGACAAAATCCAAACTCTTCTGTTTGTCATTTAAAACTTTTTAAAATCTGACTCCAGCCTATCTATCCAGGCTGATGACACATTACTTCCCCTCATACCTTCTCTGCTTCAGCCCGATCAGCCTGCTTGCTGTTTCTCACCTATAGCCTCTGTGTCTTTCCCTCATGCCTTAACCACTCTGTCATGAACTCATCCCCTACACCACCAAATCCTCCCCTCCCCCCACACAAACTAAACCTTCTGCAATTCGGCTCCCTTCAAGGCTCAGCTCAAGTGTTAAGTCCTTTGAGATCACTCTCCATTGTTTTTGTGCTCGCCAAAATTCCTTTATATGATTTTGCCTAGATTTTGTACTCACTTATCTCTAAACATGTTGTCATGTGCCAATCATCACTCCAATAGGATGCAAGCTTCTTGGGGACAGGGACCATATCCCACTGTCCCTTCAAATTTTTGCACATCTACCTGTATTTCTCCTCCTTCCTTGAAAAAAAAAAACTGCCTATACTTTGCCACCTCAGCTTCTTCTCCTTTTACTTCTTGAACCTTTCCCATCTGGCTTCTATCCTCATAAAACAACTAAAAACATTCACTCCATAGTTACCAGGGATCACCTCATTGCCGAATGACATGGGCCTTTCTCCATCCTCATCTTTTCTTGACATTTCTAATATATTCAATACTAGTGACTATTCTCTTTCCCTGGACACTCTTTTCTATGGGTTTTCATGACACTGGTCTCTCTTTGCTGTCTTCCTATCTGCGTGACACCTCCTTCTCTGTTTCCTTTGCTGGATCATGATCTATATCATGCCCGCTAATTTTGTGTGTACCCCAAGGTTCCAGCCTAGGTCCCTTTACTCCTCTTTATACACTCTCTTGATGACCTCATCAGCTCCCATAGGTTTAATTATCATCACTTCAATGATGACTATCAGATGTATTTATACAGACCTAGTTTCTTTCCTGAGCACCAGTCTTGCAACACCAACTGCTTATTGGACATTGTCTTATAAGAATCTCAAACTCAGCAAATCCAAGAAACCTGATTATCTTCATCACCCACTCCAAACCAAACTGCTCTTCTAAACTTCTCTATTTAAGAACACCATCATCATTTCAGTCACCTAGATTCACAACTTTGATGTTATCTTCAATTTTTAACTTTCCCTCACTGCACACACCCAAATGGGTTCTCTCACATGATCCTCTCTCTAGTTACACAGTCACTGCTATAGTTCCGGCTCTTATCACCTCTCACCTAGACTATCACCATGGCCCCCTAATTGGTTTCCCCTCTTCGAGTCTCAGTGAGTGCCAAAATGATTTTCATTAAGTATAGATCTAACCATGTGATCCCCTTACTCAATCAACCCCAATGACTCCCTATTGCTCCTAAGAGCAAATATGAACTCTTCTATGGCATTTAAAGCCTTTCACAACCTGGCCCCAATCTAGATTTCCAATCTCATTGCCCATTATTCTCCTTCACATATATTACAATTGAACCTAGCCTTCTTGTAATTCTTCATACATGATACTCCATCTCCCACCCCTGTGTTTTACATTAGCTGCTCTCCATATCTGTAAGGTACCTGCCCTCCTTTTAGGATCCTTAGTTACCTTCCATGGTTCATTTCAAGTATCACCTTCTGCTGTTATTGTTCAATCGTCCCAGTCCTGACTCTTTGTGACCCCATTTGGGGTTTTCTTGGCAAAGATACTGAAGTCGTTTGCCATTTCTTTCTCCAACTCATTTTACAGATGAGGAAACAGAGGCAAACAGGGTTAAGTGACTTGCCATGGGTCACAGGGCTACTAAGTGTCTGAGGCTGGATTTGAACTCCTGAAGATGATTCTTTCTGATTCCAAGCCCAATGCTCTATCCGCTGTTCTACCTAGCTGCCCATCACCTTCTACATGAAGCCTTTTCTGATAACCCCCAATGCTAGTAGCTTTTCCCCAAAATCATCTTGCCTTTTTTTTTGTACAGACCCATCTTCCTCTTTAAGGGCAAGGATCTTTTCACTTTGGTCTTTGCATTCTCAGCACCTACCACTGTACCTAACATGGACATGCACCTAACTTGCTAAATTGCCCAGGTGGCAAATGGCTGCCCAAACTGGCATCCGTGTGTAATAAAATAGTATTGTTCAGTAGGAGGTTATAAATATAAGGAATTCAGGGAAACATGAGAAGATTGCTAATGAACTGCTAAAGAGTAAAATGTATAGGATTAGAGCAATATGCACAGTGACAAATACAACATTAGTGACAATCTGATCAAAGGAGGCTCACCGGTGAGTAAACGAAAAGCAGTAAAGGTCCCAGAGAACTGATAATTAAACTTTATCGCTCCCTCCCCATGGCAGGAGGCAAGGAACTCCAGAGGCAAAATGTTGCCTACGTGGGAGACATAGAAACTGTAACAGTTGTTTTTGCTTAACTGTTTCTTACAAGAAAGGGCCACATTCTGGAGCAGAGAGGAGGGAGATGACTGATGTGAAAACAAAAGGCATCAATAAAACTATTTTTTTTAAAAGGCGCTTAGCTATTTTAGTTCTTCTATAATCTAAAATTGCCTACACAAATTAATAAGTGACCAGCTGCATCAGAATTGGGCACATTTCCAAAAAAACTAAATGACTTCTATTAGATTATACTCTGTGTTTTTATTTTGAAAGCCCTGGAAAAGCTTAACTTTGACTAATTTATGAAAATAGAAGTAATCGAAGTAAGAACCTCTCATTCTCAGGTATTTTTAAAAAATCTTAATGTTAAGGTTTCTTAAGACACTAATAAAAATAACTGCAAACAAGTCCAGTTACTTTGCTAAAGCCTAAAGCAATGATTTTATTTATTGGAAAGCTGGAAGAAACATGCCTGAAAAATCTGATCACTCATTAAAAATTGTCATCTGACCCCATGAAAACACAATACAAACTGAAGGACAGACTTCAGAAACTGAAACAGAGCAACTAAATTCAAACCGGATTGGATTCCTGGGGAGGAGCTGGCCCCATACCAGACCATACTGGATCCAAGTTAAGAAATACATTACAAATCCCCAGTGAGGAACTGTCCGGAGACAGTGGCCTAGGTCTGACAGTCTAGCACTGTGTGGGCAGACTAAAGAATGAACAAAGAGTTTTTGCAACTTTTAAGTCATTATCAGCTCAGGGGGATAAAAAGTATTCCAAATGTGTGAAGAGCTGCCTGCTTCCTTCTTTTTTTCCCCTCCAAATAAGCACTGAAATACCAAAACCCACACAATGTTTAGCTCCGTTTAGGGGACATACTGCACATGGAAACAAAAATGTATCTACCAAGATACTGAATTGTTTGTTTGACAACGCGATTCAGTCTAACACATTTCTGCCATCGAGTATGACAATACATCTGATGGCATTTGTTGGAGAACATAGGTCAAATCCCATCTTATTGAACTCTCAGAGACAATTTAAATATGTCAGTTACGCTGCATTTTGTTGGAGTCCATGTTACATGAAATCAGCAGTTCATGAATTGGTGTTAGGAAAGCTTTCTAAATACAGACCTTTGCTAGTTAGTGTGACACTCATCTGCTAGGTGGCACAGCGGATAGAGTGCTGAGCCTGGAGGCAGGAGAACCTGAGTTCAAATTTGACACTTACTCACTTACTAGCTGTGTGTGACCCTGGGCAAGTCTCTTAACCCTGTTTGCCTCAGTGTCCTCAGCTGTCAAATGAGCTGGGGAAGGAAATGGCAAACCATTCCAGTATCTTTACCAAGAAAACCCCAAAGTGGTCACAAAGAGTAGGTTATGACTGAAAAACAACTAAACAGCGACACTCATGACAAGATTTGGCCTGTGCCTAATAAAAAGCCTCCCAGCTAAGCCAAAAATATAAGACAAAATAGATTCCTTCCTATATAATTGACAAACTCTCATTATTATCAATTCCTGGATGTCACACCATTTTTACATTCAGAGGCCGTGTGATTCAGCAGGACGAGTCATGGAATTAGAGTCAGGAATTCTAAATTTAAAGACATTTTGAAATGGACTTCTACCAGCTATATGACCCTAGACAAGTCAGTTCACTGCTCTCTGCCTCAGTTTCTTTATCTGTAAAATTCAAGAAACAATACTTATGCTACTTACCTCATAGAGTTGTAAGGCAAGCCTCAGTCAATTTTAAAACGCTAACTAAATAAGTCTGATATTAACATCTGTAAGGATTTATTGTGGCTTTAAAAACGTTTCCACATAGCTACACAAACTATTAGAAAATGTATGGTTATTTGTTTTAAACCAAATGCACAATCTGGAGCTTTATATCCTGCAGTTAAAAAAAGATAATTAATAATATAACTAGCTTTAAATAATCAAAATGAAGTAATTAAACTTTCATTGACAACTAACTGAACTTTTCCTCTCAGCATAATGTAAGCTCCTCGAGGGCAGGGACTGTCTCCTCTTTGTCTTTTATCCTAGAAACTAGCATAGTTACTAGCACCAAGTAGACCCTTAATAAATGCTCACTGAATTGAATTTTTAAAAATAGATCTATAGCAACATGTCAGTTTCCCCTTGAGTCACTTCCCCTTGCTTTTAATCAATTCTTCCCTGTCCTTGCATACGTATTTCTCTTTTGTATTCTGTAGTTTCCATTACATTGCATTACAAACACCACAACTGTGAGCCTAAATATTGCTTTCTATAGTGAATAACATGAAGGTTATGGTGAAAATTTATTTAATCCAATATTTATTAAGTGTCTACGTGCAAAACACTGTGCTAGGTCCTGAGTACACAAAGGCAAAATGACAGTCTCAGGAAAGTCTTAAGCAGCTAAGTAGTATAGTAGAGGCTGTGGAGTCAGGAATACCCAAGTTCAAATCATACCTCACTTACTAGCTGTGTGACCCTGGGCAAGTCACTTCACCTCCGTCTGCCTCAGTTTTCCCATCTGTAAGATGGAGATGATAATAGCGCCTACCTCCCAAGGTTATCATGGGATAACATTTGTAAAGGGCGTGGCATAGTAGGTGCCATATGTTAGTTATTACGGCGCACATTTAAGCATTACTACAATAAGAGTAATAATAATAATGCACTAAGACTTCTGGGACACCCCGGAATCCCTGCCCTCAAGACACTTAAGTTTTATTTTGGAGACACAAGTAAACAAACAAATAAACACAAGATAATGTGATGCAGAGGAGAACACCAACAATTATGAAAATATGGAAGGATTTCCTCTAGGAGGTAGCACGAGAAAACTGGGCCTGGAAGGAATCTAGGGATTCCTAGAGTTGGAAGTGAGGAGGGAGAACATTCCAGGCACGGCAGTGGGACAGGGAGGGGAGGCTGTACACAAGCAGGGACACAGAAGTGGGAAATCATATGGAAGCCTATTTGGTTCAATGTAGAATAAGTCAGAACATCACACTTTTGAATTCCCAAATTTTAGAGCAATATTTTTTCAACCTAACCTGTATTTTCATTAATATGAGGAATTCCTGGTGTGGAAAATTCCTTTCATGAATATAAATACGCTGTACCTTTTCTGTCATTTATGGTATTAGAGAGATACCTAAGGCACTGAGAAATGAAGTGATTTGCCTTGGATCACCAAGTTCTGTGTGTCAGAGGCTGGAAATGAACCCAGGTCTTCTTGACTTCAAGGCCTATCTTCTATCCATTATCTCAGTCGATCTCCCTCTAAAGCAATCCTTAGCTCCCAGTTATTCGCACAGAATATCTCAGCATCATGTCTGCTACTATGCCATTTTGAAGGTTCAATTCTTATTTAAGAAATAAGACTTTAAAACAGTTTGCTTTGTTAATAAGTTTTACATACACAAAGTCACACATTCAACAAATATTCAAACCCCTACTAAGTTTGCTAGGCACCTACATACTGTGCTAGGAAGCAAACCTCTTGTCTGGAAAACATACTGGCTAGGAAGCAGTTAATTAAAGAGGTACATTGCATGCTGGGATACATTACACATGAAACTCCTTTTGTACAATCCAAAATGTATCATTTTGCTGTACACCTAATAGCCAGAGGTGAACTGAGAAGTACAATGGAAGTCCCAACACACCTGTGTGCAAGTGTATGCACACACCTGTGTGTGTGTGTGTGTGTGTGTGTGTGTGTGTGTGTGTACACCTTCAAATTCTGGCCTCTTTCAAAATGAGATCTCAATAAGCATTCTTTCACTCAAGATTCAGGAATGACCCCTCTCTGAGAGAATATTAACTCATAGATGGGATATGGAAGAAGCCTTAGAGATTAACTAGTCCAGATAGAAGAAACAGATGAAGAAACTGACGCCTAGGAGATATTAAATTACTTGCCCAAGTACACATCACCAGCTGTTATAGCCAAGTTTAAACTCAAGTCTCCTGACTTCAAGTTCATGGCTTCTTACATTTAGTTACAATTACATTACATTGCTCTTTCCAAAACCTTACTCACAGCGAGCACCTGAAAAGACCTCAGCCTAAAAGGGCAGGTTCTCTCAATGCATGCTGGGCCATCTCCAGTAGACCTGGTGAATATCAGGCCACTGGACCCAGATGGCTCTGGAGGAGAAAGTGAGGCTGGTGACCTTGCACAGCCCTCCCTCACTCAAATCAAAGTCAACTGCGAGTCATGTCATCATTTCCTAATATCATGGTCTTCTTTGAGAACGAAGGACAAACACAGCCAGCTCTTTCCAAAACTGGTCCACAGCATCCAGGAATACAATTAAGTCATGTCCAGAGTGACTGAAATGGGAAAGAATCAAGTCTCAAAAAGCAAAAACCAAGAGTTTCTATCTCTTTCTAGATTTAGGCACTTTCAATAGATCTGGAGTAAGGACCCCAGCAGGTTGGATGGAACTCCTGGGAAGGGTTTAAGATAGGACATGGACAAGACTCACCCAAAATAAGAATGTGTGGATACAATATGATCTGCACTGGAAGGACCACCCACATCACTGAGGTGACAAATCCAACCTATCAGTGACTAGGATAAATAACCTGGGTTTATTTCCAAAACCAGAATCGAAGCCAATGGATCTACCCTTAAAACTGTTGGACGCTAGCCAATCGCTACCCAAAGGTACCCTGGCCCGCCTGAACTTCTCAGGCTACAGGAGCCATTCATTGGTCTTCTAGGTATCCTTCTAGGTATACTTTGGCAAACTTTGACCTCTTCATTACATTTGGCATCCAAATCTTATCCAAGAGATTCAAAAGATAGTTTCAAGGCAGAGAAGCAAATGGTTTTAGAAACACTACAAAACATGTTGCTAAAAGAAGAAAAACATTACTTTAAAGATAAAATTTCTTTTCCAAAGAAATATGCAAGGACATACTAAACTGTGTCATTTGTTTTTCCTCATGTAGGATAGAGAATCTAAATGTTAAAAAGTAATTCTTCAGACAAGTTCAGGAATAGACACTGCTGTTCCAAACCAATCTGAACTAGTTACATCGTAAGTGCTTGTTGAATTTAATTGGACCCAGGGAGAGTGAGTGATTTGGAAGGTTTCCTTTTTTAAAACTTTAGGCTATTGTTTAGAGTGTATTTGAAATGAAATTAGAGACATACAGAATTCGTTCCCCCTCCCCCTTTAAAATAATGAGGTAAGTAGCAATGGAGTGAGGATATAAGGAGGGAATAGTAAGAAGAAAGAAATGGTCTCTAATAAGAGAATTTGGTGCCAACAATCCTGTTTTAATTGTGAATAATACTCTTATCACAACACTCAGATGCCTTAATGATTACAAGTGTCACCAGGCTGCTACTGCCTGAGGCTACTGGAACCCAAGCTCAAAGAGAGCTCCAGCTGGGTAGCATTTACTGCAGGGATATACAACTGCTTCTTTTTTTTTAATCTGGTGAAATTTTCACTTTTAAAAACCATACAAGGAAACAAGGCATGCCTTACCAAAGTGAAGCTTCAGTTTTTCTTAAAGATAAACTACTAATGTACCTTTTTTTTTTCACTCTGAAATCCTTACAGTTAGCCCTCAGTTGCTGGCAGAACGTACTCTTCTTTATAAACCAATTCTTGTAAGTTTAAATCCATTTAGAACTCATCTTATCACAGACTTCACACAGACTTGACACTTCAAGCCCCCAGGAACTTTTCCGATCTTCCAAGATTATTTAGAAAAGCAACCAGCAGAACTTTTCTGCATCTGAATGCAATTTCTCCCCTCCCTCTCTCTACCCCTTTTCTCTCTCTCCCCTTCCCTTTTCAGTACTCTCTCTGTCTCTGTGTCTGTGTCTGTGTCTCTCTCTCTCTGTCTCTCTCTCTCTCTCTCTGTCTCTCTCTCTCTCTCTCTCTCTCTCTCTCTCTCTCTCTCTCTCTCTCTCTCTCTCGTACTGGAAGCTGTTTACTATTCTGGGCTGCAGAAAAACTTTTTTTAGGGGAATAACGATCCAAAGCTAAGTCTATGGAATCCTTTTACTCTCCAGCCCAAGTCAGTTGCAGCAAAGGAGACATGCAGTCCTCTACTGGAGTACTTCCATTTGACAACAAACTTCTCTTTTGTGTCAAGGCTTAAGTCTTAATAAGAAGCACCCCGCTCCCACTTCCACACCTCCTCCACCTACCCACCCACCGAAACTCTCACCGCCCGGATCCCCGAGCACATTAGGAAGAATGGAAGTAAAGCACTCTTATCAGACAACTTTACAAAGAGGTCTGTAAGTGGTACTGAGGGGAAATCCCATTTCAGAGTGGTTTTAGAACGTGCTGACTCTCTCTCAGGCTAAGTATAGAAAGGCTGACTGACCCTGCAGCCTGAGGTGCTCCAAAGGGGTGGCCGGCCCTCGGTCCAAGGAGGGGAGACAGACAGCACCTCACTCCTCGCTCCCCACCACCCGCAGCCCGGACCAGCAATTCCGCACACTGAGTCCAAAGGAGGAAGATGGAAGAAAAGATAGAGGAGTGCAACGAAGGAGAAAAAGAAAGGAGGAGGAAAGGGTGGGGGGTAAGTGCTGCTTCTTAAAGCGCTGCAGCGAACTGGGACCCTCCTCCCATCCAGCAACCCAAGCTCCCTGAAGGTGGGGCAGCAACTGTAGATGTTCTTGGAGAGAGCGGCCAAGTGCGCGAGGGAACAGGCTGGGCTGGGGCTGGGGCTGGCAGGAGGCACTCCAGAGCCGGAGCCCGGTGGGCAGGTGAGGCAAGCCGAAGCCAGCCTACGTCCGGCTCTCACGCCCTCGGGCCTCTCCCACGACTGCCCCACGAACTGGGCGCACAATAGTGGGGGGTCGGGGACGGCGTTCTTTGTCTGAAATCTCCCAGGGCGGGCGGGTGGGCTCCTTACCTTGGCTCGCCCCTCCTCGCAGCCTCCAACCCCGACCCAGCGATCGAGCGCCGGGAGCTCGCCTTCGGGGCGCCTCCTCGCCTCTTGTCTTCGTTCCCAGGTCTATGAGAGGCCGAGGCAGCAGCGGGGGAAGTTTGCGCCCTCACTTTGTTCCAAGACCGCGCTCCGCTTCGTGGCTGCCGCGGTGGCGACGGTGCTGAGACGCCCTCCTCCCAGCCGAGCCCTCCCCTGCCCCCTCCTTCCGCACACTCCCCCCTCCTCGCTCCAGCAGCCCAGCCCCAGCGGCCAGTCCCCGCCCCGCCCCGCCGGGCTGGTCTGCTGCACCCCCCAGAGCGAACGCGCCGCGGGACCCCGGCAACCCGAGGCTGGAGGCAGGCGGACTACGTGAAGTGAGAAGCCTGCTCCCGGCTCCTGCTGGGCAATCCAGCCGGGCTGTCTGCCTCAAGAGCCCCCTCCACCTGAAACGATGGTTTACGTCCAGACAGCACAGGCGAATGGAAAAAACGCTTCCAAAGGCACTCTCGACGCCTGGACTGATTTGCTTTCAAAGAGGAAGACGAAAAACGAGCCTAAACACGGGCAATTTTTCGCCAACTTCCAAACAAAAAGTTTAATTTACAAAAAGCGCTGCCAGAAAAAGTGGCTGTCAACTTCCAGAGCATGTCCCCAGGCATTGCAAACCGGTTGACACCCAAAAGAACGAGAAGCGGGCGGGCGAGGCGGTAAAAGACCAGCCCCTCCTTCTGCTCCCACCACTATATTTCCATAGTCTGGAAAGAAAGGGGTGAGCAGCGCAAACAGATAGAGAAAATGGATGCTTATCATTTTATCAGGGGAGCCAGGCCAGAGAAGCCATTGGACCTGCACCTCAAACTCAAGGGGGCCCTCAAACGGAGCGGGTGAGAGTTTTGGCCCTAAGCACAATAGCATTTTGAGGCTTCCATTGCAACAAAAAGAGTTTTCCCCCTTCAGCGGTTGGTGCGTTTGCACAGTAGAAAGCTGCAAAGACATTTGTTTTTAAAAACAAATTCTGTCTCACTTTTGTTGCTACTTTAGTGTTTGTATAGGTATTATGCAATAATAATTGTTATTATGGTTAAGTGACTTCAAAGCTAAAAGTGACCAAGGGCCTCTCAAATGTCTGAAAAACCTTACCATTCTCCGTGATCTTTCTTCTGAGGCCAAGTCCCTCAAAAAGTCTCATAGAAAGTTTTTCACTAATCAAAGCAAGCACAAAAAAAGTCACACGTTAAAAAAAATGAGAATCCTTTCAAAATTAGCATGATAACTATAATAGCACCCTATGGATTCGACTATCATCTCTATGCAGATGATTCCCAAATCTACAACATCCAGCCCCCACTATTCTCTGGAAAGTCAGGCCCAAATCATTAAGAGCTTACAGGACCTCTCTGCCTTAAACTTTAGGTGTCAAAAACAGGACATTATCTGTGGCCCTAGGCTTCCCCCTACTCCTAACTTTCTATTTCTGTTGAGCACACCATCATCCTTCCATTCCCCAAAGTACACAACCTCAGAGACATCCTCTCTCCTCCCCTCCTCCCCATCAGATCTAATCAGTTGTCATTTTGTTTATTCAACTGCTACCACCTCTTGAATCTGTCTCCTCTCCAAGGGTCACCCCCCTAGCTCAGACCCTCCATTTCATCTAAGCAGGGCTATTAGCATTCTAATTTTGATATCCAGGATCTATTCTGCACAGTTGCCAAAATAATATTCCTAAAATACAAGTCTAACCATCTCACTCACCTGTTCAAGAAGGTTCCATGTCTCCTTATTGCTTCTACAATAAAAACCTTCCCAATTTGACTCCTTTATCTTTCCAGGCTTATGTCACATTAATCTTTTTCACCTACTGTACATTCCGATCAAATGGTTCCATTTGCTATTCCCAATACAGAGCATTCTTTATCTAAGACTCTAGCCTTTGCACAAACTGTCCTACAGTAGTAGAACAGTCTCCCCCCTCACTTCTCCCTCTTAGAATTCTTAAATGCCATCGAGATTCACTATAGAAGCCTTGCCCTCCATGAAAGCTTTCCAGTAAAAGGCAAACTTTTTGAGGGCAGAGACTTCTCATTTTTGTCTTTGGAACCTCGGCACCAAGCTGAGTGCCTGGAACATAGGAAAGGCTTAAAAACTGTTTGTGGAATTGAATTGAACAACTCATATCCCTATAAGAGGTAAAGGCTGACATAACAATTTCCTGATAATAGCATGCTCCTAGAACTGCTAGGCAGTTCTACTTTCTCGGGCTCTTTTTTTTTTTAATTCTGTCATCCACTTATTAGCTATCCCCCTCAGTTTTGTGTCATTTACAAATTTAATACAAATGTCGTCTATACTTTCATCTGAATGAGTGACACAAAAAAATTAAACGTACCAGAAATCTGCTGAAGTTGACCTTGAGCCATTAATGACTAGTCTTTGGATTTAGAGACATCTAGATAGCAAAATGGATACAGTACAATACTTGGATTTAGGAAGACTTGTGTTCCAGGTCTCCCACAAGGGTGCCCATCAATTGGGATAAGGCTGGTCAAGTTGTGCTGCATAAATGTGATGAAATACTTTGTTGTTACTGTTGTTATTCAGTTGTTTCAGTCATGTCTGACTCTTCATGACCCCATTTTGGGGTTTTCTTGGCAAAGATACTGGAGTGGCTTGCCATTTCTTTCTCCAGCTCATTTTACAGATGAAAAAACTGAGGCAAAAGGACTTAAGCAACTTGCCCAGGATCACACAGCTAATAAGTGTCTGAAGCCGGCTTTGAACTCAGGAAGATGAGTTTTCCTCACTCCAGGCCCAGCACTCTATCCACTGTACCACCTAGCTGTCCCAATGCACTACTATTGGGCTGTAAGAAACGGCAAAGCAGATGGTTTCAAAGAACTCTGCCAAGACTTGCATGAACTGATGCAGAGTGAAGTGGATAACACCAGGAGAATGACTTATAAAGGGACAATAATATTGTAAAGACATACAACTTTTGACATGGTAGCTGCGATCAGCATAGTTACCAGAGGACTAATGATGAAACATGTTACTATTATTCCCTAATACTATCATTCTATTACAGGCAGAACACGTCAGAGCCAGGATTTGAACCTAGATCTAACTCCAGAGACAATGTTCTTTCTGTTTTTGCCATACAGCCTTTCCATTTTAGTTCCTGACCCTAGGATCCCTCCCTCTGATTGCATTTAAGGAGAGTGCCCAGGCTGCTCTACTGAATTTCATGGTCTCCAGAAACTCATCATTGCAGATGATGAAACCAACTCTAATTTGCACCTCCTCAGGTCATTTCCCACCTGGATTCAGGACTTCATCAGGCCATCCCAGCTAGGTACCACCCCCCCCCCACACACAAAAGCTTTTCAGTTTCAGCTAGGTGGCATGGTGGATAGAATGCTAGGCCTGGACTCATGAAGACTCATCTTCCTGAGTTCAGCTGTGTGACCCTGGGCAAGTCTCTTAACCCTGTTTACCTCAGTTTCCTCATCTGTAAAATGAGCTAGAGAAGGAAATGGCAACCACTCCAGTATCTCTGTCGAGAAAATCCCAAAAGGGGTCACTAAAAGTTGGACATGACTGAAAAATGACTAAACAACAACAAACTTTTCCCATTGGATTGTAGGCTCCTTGAGGACAGGGACTGTCTTAGGCCTTTCTGTGTACCCCAAGCGCTTAGCACAGTTCCTGGAACATAGTAGGACTCAGATTCTGACTGCCTCTACCTCCTACCTTGCCACAGGCCTTGGTCCCTATACCAAGCAGTCCAGTGACAAAGCCCAAGAGTAATACTAATCATCCATTCAGCTTGATTCCTTTCCCCAAGGAGTTCAAATCAAGTTTTACAGCCTGCTAGTAGGAAAGAACCAGGATTCTAGCAATTGTTAATTACACTAAGTCTATTTTTCCCTCTTTTTTTTTAACAGGCTTATTTGCAGTCTCCCACCCATTGCCTAAGGAGCTAGTTAATGGGGAAAAGAGAATTCATGCAGTCAGGCCAAGCTTTCCTCTCTGTTGTCATCTTTGGCAAGAAATTCTGCCAAGGGATTAAAGGAAATTGCCAAGGGTTAGTGGAGCTTTCCCAAGAGGGTCCTCCCCTAGTAAGGATCTATCTCCCCAAAGGCCTTCTTGCCAACCTTTTGTGGATTCTCTTTCTGCTTGGTTTACTTCACTTTCTGTTTGAGAAGGGTGAAGGAGGCAAGTTTTCTTAGTATTGTTTGGTGTACAAGACAAAGCTACCTCCAGTGTTATTGACAACTGAGGCTCAGTCCTCCTTAGAAGCATAATCTGGGAGAGCCACCCTCCTTGCTGCTGATTCAGCAGCAAACACAGGTGTAGATTTGTCTTAATCAAATAAGGTGGGCAATGAATAAATCCTTTCTATTTGTTTCTCTTTGAAACCGTATTTTCTGGTCCCATACACACCCAAATATTCCTAGCAGCCAGTTCTGTGATAGCAAAGAACTAGAAACAATGTAGGTGAGTATCAATTAAAGAATGACTAAGTAAATTGTGGTATATGCATTTAATGGCATAATGCCATGCCATAAGAAATGAGGAATATGAAGAAATCAGAGTAAGCATGGGAAGATTTATGCAAACGGATGCTGAGTGAAATAAGCAAAACCAAGAAATCAATATGGGTATCTAGGCAGGGTATGGGACAGAGGGCTGGATTTGGAGTCAGGAAGTTGCTATTCGGTCATTTCATTCATATCCAACTTTTGTGACCCCATTTGGGGTTTTCTTGGCAAAGGTACTAGAACAGTTTGCCATTTCCTTCTCCAGCTCATTTTAAATATGAATCAACTGAGGCAAACAGGGTTTAGTAACTTGCTCAAGGTCACATGGCTACTAAGTGTCTGAGGTCAGATTTGAACTCAGTCCTTCCTGACTCCAGGCCCAGTGCTCTATCCACTGTGCCAACTAGTCAGGAAAACCTGAATTAAAATCCCATCTCAGATGCTTACTCTGTTTTATGTGATCCCAGACAAGTCACTTAATTTCTTTATTCCTCAATTTCATTGTTTGTAAGAGAAATAATAAGAATAAGAATAGCCTACATTACAAGATCAATAGAGACGACATGTAAAATGCTTTGCAAACCTTAAGGTGCCTTCCAAAACGAAAACCGGGGCAGTCCAAGAAAGGAAAGGATATTTGTTTTGCAAACATTCTCTCTCTCTCTCTGTCTCTCTCTCTCTCTGTCTCTCTCTGTCTCTCTCTCTGTCTCTCTCTCTCTGTCTCTCTCTCTCCCTCTCTCTCTGTGTCTCTCTCTCTCTGTGTCTCTCTCTCTCTGTCTCTCTCTCTCTCTCTCTGTGTCTCTCTCTCTCTCTTCCTCTCTCTCTGTCTCTCTCTCTGTCTCTCTGTCTCTCTCTCTGTCTCTCTCTCTCCCTCTCTCTCTGTTTCTCTCTCTCCCTCTCTCTCTGTCTCCCTCTCTCTCTGTCTCTCTCTCTCCCTCCCTCTCTGTCTCTCTCTCTCTGTCTCACCCCGCCCCCCAAGCGATCAGTACAGGATAATCCATGAATGTGATTGATAGTAGGCAGAGGGTCAAGCTGTTTTCGGCTTGTATTAAGAGCCTCAAGGAGATCACCTTTTTAAATGCTTATATCCAAAGATAGAAGTCAAATATTTCCAACCATTTCTATGAAGATTATTATTGTTACATCATTTATGCTTTTAACCATTTAACATTTGTTAAGTTCTCTTCAATTATGTTTCTGGCAAGTAGAAAGAAGTTTTGTTTTGTTTTAATCTGTTTAACTGCCAGTGATAATCATGGTAGTGATGATAATAATAATACTAGTTCACAGTTCTATAGAGCTAGACAGTTTACTGGGCAGCTAGGTGATGTAATGAAAAGAGGCAGGAAGACTTGAGTTCAAACCTGGCCAAAGATGCTTAATAGCTATGTGACCCTGGGTAAGTCACTGAACCCTGTTTGCTTCAGTTTCCTTATCTATCAAATGAGCTGGAGAAGGAAATGGCAAACAATTCCAACATCTTTGCCAAGAAAACCCCAGGTGGGATCAAGAAGAATTGTACCCAACCAAAACAACTGAATATGATAGTTTACAAAACACTTTCTTCATATGCAGATATTATGATTCCCATTTTACAGAGCAGGATAATTAGGTTCAGGAAAGTTAAACGATTTCCTCAAAGTCATGAACCAGGGAAATGGCAGATCCAGGACCCAAAATCAGTTCTGCCAACTTCAAGTTCATTGATCTTTCCACTGCACCAGCTAGTTACCAAAGTCCTACATAGAAGCCACATATCAAGAGTCCTTGACTTCATATAATACCCAAGGCATGAAATAGTCGATCTCTTATTTCAGGACGAGGAAAGGTATCTTTAAGCTATCCAATATATTATTTCTATTGGACTAATGACTATAAGAAGGGATTATGCAATTTTTCTGATCCAGTGAAATATCCATGGTCCTGAAGACATTTTTAACCACATGCTTAAATTTATGGAAAAGTTTAGGAGGTCTGTGCAGGCATCTTTGAGGATGCTGACTCTTTTCAGCCTAAATTGATTCAGGAGTCTTCTATATGGTTTCTTTTGACTTCATCCTTACTTTTCTGTTTCTAGTTTTGAAGCTATGATATCTTCTCCTAAGTCTAGGAACTCCAAAGTCTTCTGGCTTAAATGTAGTCTCTGTGTCTCTTGCCCTTCCTATAATATGCTTACCATCTCTTCCTCCTCCTGAAAAGATCAGAGCCAGGCTTCCTTAAAGAATACATTAAAAGGAATGATAAATAGTAGAATTTCTAGAGGAAGGCAAAAGGGTTTATGTTCAGTATAGGCTATTGCTCAAGATCCCAGGACTTAACAATTTGTTTAATCCTGCAGAGTCTGTCTCAGTCTGGGCACCACTGCTTCCTCCCTAAGCCAGAAAACAAATCCAGACATCCCCATGAGGGATTGAATTGCCCTCCATGATCATGAAAAAAGCATACTGTTCTTATGTTATCGAATGGCTTCTATTCAGAGTATCATTATACCTGATACACAAAGTTAGCTCCTTTTTACCTAAAAGGATATTAGACACAGTGAAAGACTATTAACTCTGTGTTTTATCCCCAAAGCCCTTTTTAAAACCACATATTAACATTATCTTTATCATTACATTATATCATTATCATTCCACCAAAACCTTACTTCCAAACTTTGTCTATTTCTATTGATGGCACCACTCTCCTAGTCACGACTTGGGTTTCATCCTCAATTCGCATTCATCCCACATATCCAGTCACTGGCAAATCTTGTCATTTCTACCTGCACATTTTTCCCATGAGTCCTCTTCTCACTACCCCTCATATAGTCACCTTCCTAGTTCAGGCTCTCATCATTTCTTGCTTAGTCTATTGCAACAGGATCTTGGCCTCCTTCCTCAAATCTCTCCCCTCTCCAACCCATCCTGCACATAGCTACTGCCAAGGTGATTTTCCTAAGCTCAGTTCTGATCACATCCAAAATTCTAGTGCAGGGGTGGAGAACCTGCAGCCTCAAGGCCACATATGGCCCACTGGGTCCTCAAGTGTGGCCCAGGGCACTATGGACAGCACTTGAGGACCTAGAGGGCCACCATGTGGTCTCGAGGCCTCAGGTTCCCCACCCCTGCACTACTGTATCCCTACCAGCTCTAGGATCAAATATGAATTCTGGCATTTTGAGTCCTTCATGTCTTGGATCCGACCTAACTTTCCTTCCTTATTATTTATGCATTATTCCCCTTCATTCACTCTATGAGCCAACCCATCTGGCCTTCTCTTTGTTTCTCATACAAGTCACCACATCTCCCATCTCTGTGTCTTTGCATTCTCCATCTCCTTTGCTTGAATGCACCTTCTCCTTACCTCTGCTACTAGAAATCTCTAGTTTTCTTCAGAATGTAACTAAATTAGCATGTTCTATTGAGATTTTCTTGACTCTCCTCTGCTAATGCCTTCCTCCTAAAAATGATTTTGTATGAGTAATTACTTTGTATAAGTAATACACTATGTATGTAAAGTATGTAATTATTTAGGGTACACCTATACATGTATGTATTGTCTCAAACATATGTACGTATTCTCTCTCATGTATGTATATACTGTTTCACAACAGAATGAAAACTCATTAAGGGCTAGAACTGTTTCATTTGTGTCATCGTGTACCCAATGCCTAGCAAAGCGACTTGTATATGGTAGCTCTTTAATAAATCTCTAGGGCACCTAGGTGATACAGTGGGTGGAGCACTGGGTCTGGAGACAGGAAGACCCAAGTTCAAATCCAGCCTCATACACTTACTAGCAGTGTGACCCTGGGCAAGTCGCTGAACCCTGTTTGCCTCAGTTTCCTCATCAGTAAAATGAGCTGGAGAAGGAAATGGCAAACTGCTCCAGTATCTTTGCCAAGAAAACTCCAAATGGGGTCATGACTGAACAACAACAATAAATATCTGCTTATTGATTTTTCTAACATAGCCACAATATAAAACATTCTAGGCGGCACCATGGATAGAGCGGTGGACCTGGAGTCTGAAAGACTGAAGAATTGAAACCCTGAGAGGAGAAGGGGCTTTACCCATAAACAGTAAGTGGCAGTAAGTGGGATTCAAATCCATATCCTCTTCCACTCCATTTCCACCCATTTGCTGAACTATGTTCCCCAACTCAAAAAACACAAATTCATGATTTCTTTTTTAGCCTTTTAATCCAGGTAAACCAGAAGGATTTGACTCAGACATTCTAAATGGCAAAGTAAAGAAAAGGGGAAGAAGAGTGGAAGTTTCCTCTGCCCAGAGATCAAAGATAGTTTATGAATAGTTAAAGCTAATTCTAGTTGGCATGGGCCCATCTGTTGTGTGAGGGACCTTTAGAACCGAAGTAACTTCTGTAATTAAACTATGTAGAAAATGGACTTCAGTCCATACATCAGGATCACTATCTGTATCCTTGAAGAAATATCCGTGAATTCAGATTTAGGGCATTTGGGATGTAGTTGAATTGGCACACAATAATTACTATGTACCTCTCCAAATACAACAATATTTTGATAGTATGTATGAGAACCCTGGGTATTTAATCCAGTATATTTAAATTCAATATAAGATTCAAAGTACAATTTATAGCATATGAATCTGCTTAATCTCTTCTTAATTTTATGCACTACATTTTGGGAACAGAATGAAAGGGAAACATTGAATAAACACAATGAAGGTATAGTAGATATTCAAAAATCTAGCAACTTCATTAGGTTTATAAAACACTGTGGAGGTTTTTTTCCAGATCATCATCAGATATATTTAGTTTGCAATCTTAGAATCAAAGAATCCCACAACTGAAAAAAAGAACTGAGTCTGATTTTTTTTTTAAATCTCATTGTCTCACTTCATAGATAAGGAAACTAAGGCCCAGATGGGTGAAATAGGTAGCACGTGGATAAGATACAGCACTCAGACCTATGTCTTCTTTTCAATTCAGTTCAATTCAATCAACATTTGTTAAGTGCCTATTGTGTGCCAAGCACTGTGCTAATTACTGGGGATACAAATAGTAATAAGAAAAACAGTCCCTGCCCTCAAGGAGTTTAAAATCTACCCAGCTCTGGGTAGATCTTGTGCTAGGGAGTTCAAACCAAGCAGAGATGCACATGGAAAGTCGAGAGTGAGCTAGAAAGTCCAAGTCTTCTGACTCTAATCTGGTGTTCCTTTGTGGTAAATCAATCAACCAATAAGAATTTATTAAATGCCTACTATGTGCCAGGCGATATGTAACTATGTGTAAGGCACTAAGGATACAAGTACCACAAAATAAAAAAATAATAATAATCCCCATTGGCAAAGAGCTTACAACAACATATAAAAGATCCACAAAAATTCCAAATGAAAGTATTTGACCCAAGGGTTGGAAATGTTTTATTACTCATTATGATGAATGAATGGGATCTTGAATAGTACAGTTAAAATGTAAGTTAAGAAATTTTAAAATGAACAATAATCCCACCATAGAATCATGCAGTACTGAATAATAAAATGGATAATTTAGCAAATAATGTGAACTCAGGAGCCAAACAAGTTACACAAAACAGAACCTATCAGCAAATTACTTTTACTGTGGGAACTTTTTCAAAATGATTTGCTTTCCCTTATTTAAGTGTTTATGTAACAAAGCAATTTGGAGATGTTTGCCTTCCTCTTCCTAAAGGAAAATTTTAAAGACAGGTCAGGAAAAAAAAAAAAACTTGAGAAAACTAGTAGACTGTGATAAGAAACCTCTATTGACTTTAGTTTTTCAATGATATTTTAAATTTGAGATTCATAGTTTTTCTGCCTACAATTCCTACCCACCCTCCCCACCCAAAAGTTAAGCTTTCACATGCATTTTACAAGCTTAAGATTAATATTCCAAGTTAATTATTCCTTTCAAACTAAAATGCTTTTTTATGACTAGGTTAATGGATGATAGCAAGGGACATCAAGATATATATACTATGAAGACTACATTTCATTTGGAAATTTTTTTTCAAGTTTGAGGAATTACGTTTCAATTTTCTAGAAAATTGTAGAATATGTTTAAAAAAACATTCAGTGGGGCCTGAAAATTACAGGATATATGACATCTTTCTGCCCACAATTTTCCCCTGCTACTGTGCCAAAAGTTTTAGTCATATTTGGATTTTTTAAATAAAAAAGAAGGGAAAGTGCTCTAAATTTTTAGAGTTATTTGTCTCCTGCCCCTAAGTGTTTAAAACTAGCACATGTGCATGTTATACTTACCAGGCAGCCAGTATCAGCCAACACTTTATGGAGGGCCCTAATGAAGGCAGAGTAGGTTAATAGATCATTTTAACAAACAAATATTCATGCAAACAAAAGGATGAAGAGAAGTACAATGCACAAAGCTGTTTATTATTCATTTCTTACCTCAACTCTTACTAGTAAGTACAGCTTGTAGTTATTATGGACATAGGCACACTCTGCCTACTATAATGGAAAGACCGACAGTTTTTTTAGTCAAAGGTTCTGGTTCAAAGCTCTACTACTTATGTGACCTTGGACAAGCCACTTTACCTCTGCAATTCAGTTTCCTCATTTGTAAAATGACTAGATGACTTCTAAAGCTCCTTTTAGCTCTAAATTGATAACATAAGGGACAGCTAGCTCCACAGGAACAATGGTATAAAGAACAATCAGTCAGACAGAACTGCAATGAGGTTTCGGGACTGTTATTTGATCATAATACATTAAAAGCTTTGGTTGGGACAGCTCTAAACAGGGTGCACTTGCCTTTATTAGTACAGATGCAATAATGTGGTTGATAAAGAATTTTTGGTCATTTTATACAATTTCACATAATTATTATTGTTACACATTTTGAACAAAAGACAGAGAAACTTCCTATCTTTATGAATAGTTACAAAGTTATCTTTTTAAAAGTATGTTAAGTTTGTAACTATAGAAAAATATTATTATTAAGACATGTATGGACTAGGAACAGTTACATAAGAAGCATTAGTTTCTAAGTACATTCTTACTAATGTTAACTGTAGGCAAGTGAACATTCAAGCAAAGAAACAGTCATGTTGCTATGTACTCCAATAGAAACACCCAAGGGCTTCTAGGTTTGCCCACTAGAAAAGGAAACAATCAGTAAGAACTCCCTCTACTACTCAGAGGTAAAGTAAACAATTAAAACCAAATCACTTTAAGGACCTCATCTCTTTTCTTCTAGACTTCAGAAATAGCCTCCTAACTGGTGTTTGTGCCTCCAATCCATCACCTCCCATCTATTCTTCATACCACCCCCCTGGTAATTTTTGTAAGGTACTGCTCTGATAATGGCACTTCACAATTAAAATTCTTAAATGTCTTCCAGCCTAACTTTCTCAATAGAAAAAAATGTGCACCCTATCTATACAAATTAAAGCTTAACCAGTGAGATAAGAAGACAGAAACACTGCACAAGGTAAAACACTTATGAAAAAAAAATCAGAGAACTGAAATGTATAAAGCTCAGTCTAACTTGTAGCCCATAATGCAATGAGTACAGCTTGTATAAGAAACCTCACAGGGTTTTGGGATCTGGCTGACCAGTTTCCCCACAGCAGTGACTTAGTTTGAACCTTCTATACACTGTAAGTGGTGGAAAACACTGATTATGACTAACTGTGTGAAGGAAAGGAATTTCAACTTTTGATGGCTGGGGGTGGGGGGAGTGAGGAAGATAAGGCATCTCAGAGATGACTAGAGAGGAAGGGGCTTTTGTGCCATAGAGAAAGGAAACTAGAACCCTAGCCTCAGTCAGTCTTCTTCCCCACAGTTTATTCTAGACAAAGACCGAGTCAGGTCCCTACAACCTCTGATGTGACAAAGCTGAAGATGTGCACGAGAAAAGTTATGATGGAAATGAGGTCAAAAATCAGAGTTCTTATAACAGAATTAATGAAGGCAAATGACACAATAGACAACTTAGAACACAATAGAGAATCTCTCCAAAGTAGTAGAGGTTCTGAAAGAATGAGTGACAGATTTGGAGCTTTGAGCATTCTGTACAAGTAAAAGCAACTTATCTTGAAGATAAGATGCTTAAGGATCATAGATCTCTGAGAAAAACCTAATAAATAAGAAAAAAAAACCTGAATACTGTATTTTAAGGAAAGATACAGAAAGATTCCCCAGAAGTCTGGAATGTAGACACCAAGGTATAATTGTTCAAATCTATAGATTTATGAAATAAAAAAACTCGTCAAAACAAATTTTCAAATAGATTGGAGAAAGGCCTTCAGCTATAAAGAACTATCATATTGAATAGCACAGCACTAAACCACAGCAGCTTGGTGGTATATTAGATAGAGTGCCAGGTCTGGAGTAAGGAATACTCCTCTTCTGGAGTTCAACTACACTTAGCAGCTGTATGACCCTATGCAAGTCACTTACCCTTGTTTGCCTCAGTTTCCTCACCTATAAAAATGAGCTAGAGAAGGAAAAAGCAAACTACTCCAGCATCTTTGCCAAGAAAACCCCAAATGGGGTCAAAAAGAGTTGGACACAATGGAAATGACTGAACAAAAATTTACCATATGGTATAATATCTAAATTAATAAAGGAAAAGCTAACCTAATCTGCCAAAAAGACATCAATAGTAGCATGGTAATCATAGGAAGCTTTAACATTTCTCTCTTAGATTTGGATAAATCAAACAAAAAAATAAAAGAAAAGGATTAACTCAAACTGAAGAGACTCTTGGAGAAGTTAGTTTTGAAAAAACCTAGCATCTTCTGTGTGATAACATAAGAAATGTGCTATTTCTTAGCATCACGTGGTATTTTTGCAAAAACGGACCATGTGTTAGTGCATAGAGAAATTATAAATAAACATAAAAAGACACATTGTTCTCTGACCATAATAAAATAAATACAGTAATTAATATAGGAAACATAAGCAAAATATACAAATTTAAATGAATAAAGAACAAAGTAATTATCAGTTACATGAAAAAATATCAAATTTGGGGAAACGCAGTTAATTCAATGCTCAGAGGAAATATTATATGCCTGAATTCATATATGAACAAAATAAAAAGAGAGAGGATTAACAGTATGCTATTAGGTGGAATAGTAGACAGAATGCCAGGCCCAGAGTCAGGAAGACCTGAGCTCAAATGTGGCCTTAAACACTTATTAAAATGTGTGGCCCTGGCCAAATCATGTAACCCTGTTTGCCTCAGTTCCCTCATCTGTAAAATGAGCTGGAGAAGGAAATGGCAAACCACTGCAGTGCCTTTGTCAAGAAAACCCCAAAAGAGGTCATGAAGAGTTGGACATGACTGGAAAAATGACTAAACAACAACAACAAATTTGAAAAACTAGAAACTCAATAAGTTCGAAGTGAGCACAAATGAAGAAATCTAAAAAACCAGAGGAGAAACAGATAAAGTGAATGAATAACTTAATGACTATAGAAATGTTAAAACAAAAGGCTAGTTCTTTGAAAAGAATGACAAGATTAATAAATCATTAACTAACCTGGTTGTGAAGAAAAAAAAAAGAGTACAATCCACCATAATTTCTAAAATTAGCAAGGTGGATTTTTAACAGAGAAGAAATATAAAGAATTATTGGCATCTATCACATGCAATTATACACCAGGAAAATTGGGAATTTAAAGGAATTGGATTATTTACTACAAATGCATAAAATACCCACCTTAACAAAACAAGGAATAAATTTTTCTTTTAAAAATCTCAAAAAGTAAAATGGAACAACCCATAAAGGAACTCCAAAAGAAGAAAAATGCCATACCAGATAAATTTATAAGTGAATGCTATCAAAGAGCAATTAATACCAAAGCTAAAAAAAATTCTCAAAAATTGAGAATAAAACAATTTACCAAAGACCACTGATGACACAGTTAAGGATCTAATACCTAAAAAAGTGAGAGATAATACAGAGATCTTTATCTAACCACTAGTGATTATTAATGTAGAAATTTTAACTAAAATCCAAGCCCAAAAAAACCTCTAGCAATATATGCTGAAAAAAAAAATTATTCCTTGTGACCAAGTTGGATGAAGTAAAATGAAGAGTAAAAGACTACTTCAAGGTTATGGACCTTGTAGGTTGGATGGTGGTGTCTCCAGCATAAATAGGGTCATTCCAAATAGGTATGGGATTGGAAGGAATTATAACGAGTTGCATTTTGGACACATCCAGCTTGAGATGTTGACATGACAACTGGTTTGAAATGTCCACTAGGCATTCCACAACTCTGGGCATATATTACCTAGGAGGGAAAAGACAGAAAGAAACATCCCATATGCACCATAACAATCACAACACTTTTTTGTGATAGCAAAGGACTGGAAATAAAGTGGGTCACTGGGGCAATGGCTAAACAAATTATGGTATATAAATGTAACAGAATATTATGTCATATGAAAAGACAAATTTGAGGAATTCAGAGAAATGTTGGAAGATATGAGTTGATTCAGAATGAAGTAAGAACCACATGTACAAGATACAATGAGGAAAACAATATGCACAATGACTACAACAGTGTAAATGAAAAGAAAGACAAAATGAAGATGGAAGAGGTAAAACTATAACGGCTAATGTTGGCTATGGAAAAGAGATTAGGAAATGCTTATCTCTCCTGTTAGAGAAGTGACTATGGATGTGGAATATTAAATATAGTAAATATGTCTGCTGGTTTTCCTTAACTTTTGTGGTTGTTGTCATATAATGGAGACTCAATTTGGGCATAGAAATGAGGTATGTCTTAAAATGACTGAGACAGGGGCAACTAGGTGGCACAGTAGATAGAGTACTGGCCCTGGAGTAAAGAGGACCTGAATTCAAGTCTGACCTTAGATACTTACTAGCTGTGTGACCCTGGGCAAGTCACTTAACCCTGTTTGCTTGCCCCACAAAAAGAGTGACATAAAACACAAGGCATAAAAAATTTACATAAAAACTTAAAGTTCTAAAAATAAAAGTTTTTAAATAAAGATTTTAAGAAAAAAATCTTTTAAAAGACATAAATAAAACTTTTAAAACTAAAATGATACCCAAAAGAAAAACAAATAAAATCAATAGCTTGACCTTGGATTGAAGTTGGAAATAGAATGAACTACCTATAATAATCTTGACTAGCTCCAAGAGTTAAGGACTGGGACTTCTAGATGGGGTAATGACAGAAAACATTTAGAAAGAATTACCCAATGTTTTAAATTTGGGCAAAAAACCCCCAACCAAAATGAAACTAAACTAGGAAACTTATACCTCACCTATATGTACCTTAGGTATGATGGAGATTGTTAATTTTTCATTGTGAGCATTTACATCTTACAAATTGACAAGTGCTACACATCAGGGCTTGATAAATATTGTCTTGTTTGTCTAGACTTAAGAAAGTGATGAAGAAAATGTTAATAATCTAGATTAAATTTGAAATTGTATCCTTCATACTTTTTTTTAGATATCTAGTTGTTAAACATTTAGTATACTATTGTTTATATCCCCACTTTCTTTTACATTGTATTAAAGTTTAATAGGAAGTTTGAGAGAAAGGGGGAGAGAGAAAGAAAGAGAAGAAAAAGAAACACCTATTTTTTGCCTTTGTTGTTGTTGTTGAGTTGTGTCTGACTTTTCATGACCCTATTTGGGGTTTTCTTGGCAAAGATACTGGAGTGGCTTGCCATTTCCTTTTCTAGCTCATTTTACAGATGAGGAAACTGAGGCAAACAGAGTGAAGTGACTTGCCCAAGGTCACATAGCTAGGAAATATCCGAAGATACAGTGGAATCACCACTAGGTATACACCCTAGTGCTAAGGCAGCCAAATAAAGAGAAAGACCTGGTCCTACAAACTGGTATTCAAAAAAGACTTAAAGCTCATATATATCTTCAACTCTTAGACCAAGACAATGGATTTCCCTTCTAGAACTCACTTCTCCAGGGTGTATATTTCTGCCCAATACCATACTGTGGATTCAAGGCAGCATTCTGATGGTGGGAAAAATACTGGATTTGGGACCTGAGTTATACTACCGGCCCTGCTACTTTGCTCCTTTTCTGAATCTTAGTTTTCTCATTTGTCAAATGAAGTGTTTGGACTAGATGAATTAAATTTATGCTCCTATGCTTTAAGAAATATTTATTAAATACCTACAATGTGAAAGCTCTGTGTTAAGGGCTGGGGATGCAAAGATGAAAAGTGACTCAGTCCCCAGTGTCCCCAAAGAGTTTACACTCTACCAGGAGAATTATAACATGTAAACAGGTAAGTATAAGAAGAGGTGGAGGAGTAGGGGGCAAAGCAAAGACATAGATGAAGTGCCAGAGGAAGATGAGAGGAGTGAAGGAGCACTTTCAGCTGGAGGGGAGAGGAATCAGAGAAGGATAGATGGAGGAGCTGACTCTGGGTGGGAGAAAAGATTCTGAGATGTGGAAATAGACAATCAGTACATTCCATGCATGTGGGATAGCCTGTATTAATCAGTGAAGATAGGAGATAGCATGTTCTGGGACTAGTTTTACTTGAATGTAGGCTGTGCAAAATAGAGTAATGTGAAATAAGGCTTAAAAAGTGACAGGCGGACTTCAGAAAAACCTGGAAAGACTTATAGGACTGATGCTGAGTGAAGTAAGCAGAACCAGGAGAACATTAGGCACAGTAACAGCCACAGTGTTCAATGACTGATTTTGATAGACTTAACTTGTCTCAGCAATGCAAGGACCTAAAACAATTCCAAAGGACTCATAATGGAAAATGCCATCCACATCCAGAGAAAGAACTATGGAGTCTGAATGCAGAACAAAGCAGATTATTTTCTTTTCTTGGTTTTGTTTTGTTTTTTCTTTCTCATGGTTTCTCCCATTCATTATAATTCTTTTACACAACATGTCTAATGTGAAAATATGTTTAATAGGAATGTATATTTAGACCCTAAATCAGATTGCAGGCTGTCTTGGTGGAGGGAAGGGGAGAAATTTAAAACTTATGGAAGTGAATGTTGAAAACTAAAAATAAATAAATTAACTAATAGAAAAGTATGCTGTGTCCAAACTATAGAGGGATTTAAATGGCAGCATGAAAAATGTATATTTTATCCTGAAGGCAAAGGGAACCATGGGAGGTTTTTGAGCAGGGGAATAACATAATCACTCCTATATATTGGGGGAAAAATTGGCAGGAGTATAAAAGATGGATTAGAGAAATGAGAGAGACTATGGACAAGGAGACTGCTGAAAGAATTACAAAAAATTCAACCTGAAGGTACCTCAAAGACTAATTTAATCCATGGGTGAACAAGAATCACTTCTTCAGCATCCCAGGTAAGTGATCATCCAGTCTTTCTCTAGTAAGTAGAATCAACCTCTTTCTAAGAAAGACATTCCGCTTTTTGATGGCTCCAATTTCCAGGAAAGTTTTTTTATTATATTGAGCTAAAATCTGCCTCTCTATAATTTCCATCCATTCTTTCTCTTTGAGGTAAAATTGGATGATTTCCACATTTGGAGGGTGAAAGGAGGTCAATGAGCCAGCAAAAGAGATGGACAAGATGTAGGCAGGTTGGGAGGATGCAAACCAGAAGAAAGCAGGGCCATCCAAGCAAAGAGTAGAGAAAATATACAGGATTGATGGTATCAAGTGATGAAGAAGTGGGGAAAAGACTGAGAATAAAGAGGTCATTGGTGACCTTTGAAAGAGGAGGGTTAGCAAAGTGATGGGATGGAAAGCCAGATTGCAAGGAGTTGAGAAGGGAGTGAGTGAGGTAGGTGGCACAATGGACAGAGCACCAGCCCTGAAGTTAGGAGGACTTGAATTCAAATCCATCCTCAGATACCATGTGACCCTGGGCAAGTCATTTAACCCTGATTGCTTCCAGAAAGAAAGAAGTGGGTGAGTGGTAAGGAATTAGAGGCAGAATGTATAGACAACTCTTTCTAGGAGTTGCATGTGATGAAAGGGAGTACAATATAGGACAAGCAAGGTCAGGGAAAGATTTCTTAGGGATAAGAGAGACCCTAGCATGTTTCAAAGACAACATAGGAGCCAGTAAAAATGAGGAGGGGGGATAACAATTCAGTGGAGTAAGCAAAGGGGAATGAATGAATAAATGCAGCATTTATTGTGTTTCCTATGTGCAAAGTAATGTGCTAAGTGCTGGGAATACAAAGAGAAAGGACAGTCCCTCCTCTCAAAGCTTTCTCATTCTAATGAAGGAGACGGCACATAGGAAAGGTTTTGGCAATAAATCTAATGGAAAGGGCTCATGAGGGCAGTCGCAAAGCAGATGGTTGCTTAATGTCATTTCCATTGATAAAATTATATTAGTTTCTGATGTTGAACCATTTGACAGTGACAAGGACTTCGGTGGCAAGAACTTTCTCTTCTGGGCTTTCGGTAGCTGTGGCGATAGAATCTGCAGGAGTATTTGCCAGGCTGCAACTCCACAGGGGTTACTTTCCAAGACGATAGCTGAGGGTACTGGGCTAGAAGTACTTCTATTCTTAAAGTTCTTGAGTTCAGCATTTTGAGCTGTCTGCATCAAGGGCTGAGGAGAGATGGTGGCCAAGGTGCTGATGGTGGTGGTTTGGTTTGACTTACCTGGTACATGCTGCCTCCTCTCTCTCCCTCAGGGTGTCTTATTGCTCCAGCTAGGCCGGCTTGCCTGCCCCGTGTGTAGCACTTAGTTGGCAGTTGTGGCCTACTAGCCGAGAATGGCTGGCCCCTTCTCCATAGGGAGTTACTTCTCCAGATGATAACTTTGAGAGCTAGGCTAAAATTTGGACCAGTGGTGTGAGAGGTGCTGCCACTCCCAGGGCCCCTGTTCCTATCTGCCTATTGGTCTCAGCTGGTCAACAGTTGTTGCTGGTAGTGATGAAGAAGGTGGGCCCCCTTTCCTCAATGCAAAATCATCATTTGGCAAAGCTCCTGCAGGAGATGAGAAGGGATGGTTAGATGCCGTCATTGCATATAAGTCATTTATCTATTCCACTCTGAACATCTGTGCTAGTGGTTGGTTGTGCAACCACATATCTCCTGTCTTGCATCTGGTCTCATGCTGCAAATGCTTTGCACCCAGGAATTCCTTATCTTTTCAGCCTCCGTTTCCTCTTGGCCGCATCTTTAATTTTCATTTATTTACCATTTTATCGTAGCTGTGTTCTGAAAATCTGCCTTTTCCTCTTTGCTCTTTAATCTAGTAACTGGCTGCTGATAACTGTTGCTCACTATCGTTTTCTGACTGCTCGCCGAGGGAGAAAAGATAATCAGAGCCAGCAGCGGCAAGAGAGATTTTGACATGCAGCTAGGTTTCCTTCCACTTCCCCCAATTTTTGCCAGCCTACAGAATGAACTATGGCTCTGCTCCTCTTCAGGAATGATATCTCCCCTGTTCTTAGCTATTTCTATTGCTTCATCTCTATCAATGGACTAAATGAATATGGACTAATAGTAGGATCATAGAATCTTTTATTTAGATGTAAAAGGGACTTTGGAGGTCACACAGCCCAAACCCTTCATTTTATAGATGAAGAAATGGGCACCCAGTTAAGGAAGATGGCTTGACAAAGGTCACGCAGGTGGTGAATGACAGAGATGGGATAACAGATCTAGTTAGAATCCTCCTAAATCATAAATTCTCTTGGAAATCTAAAAATTTATTTTCCAAATATGTATCGAGCACCTCTTATTTTACAAGGAGAGAGAGACAATTGCCTAAGTACAAACCGAGAGTGCAGAAGAAGAAAAGACTATTTTCAGGAAGATTTGGGAGAGTTTCTTTGAGGAGGTGCACTTAAATGGAGCTTTGAATTGCACAATGTTTAACCAGGTAGAATGTGAAGAGAGGAGTCCTTTCAGAAATAAAGAGTAGTGTGAACAGAAGCAAAACATACAGATTAAAAAAAGGTATGATTAAGGAGAAATGAATATGGAGGAACTTAAGAATAGAGGGCAAGAAGGGAAACACTGTGACATAATGTTGAAAACCAACGTTACCTATGAAATCAACTGCAAACTCTTCTGCTTGGCATTTAAAGCCCTTTCCAACCTGGCTCCAGCCTACTTTTCCAGCTTCATTATACCTTACTCCTCTTCTTATAGCCAATGGTCCAGTCAGACTGACCTTCTTGCTGTTCTTTACACATGACGTTCCACCTCCCATTTTCATGCCTATGAACATTCTATCCCCTATGCCTGTAATGACCTCCCACTTCACATCTACCTCTTAGAATCCTTGGTTATTGCAAAACTACATTCAAGAGCCACCTCTTACAGGAGACCTTTGCTGATACCCTTCAGCTGTTGGTGTCTCCTGGAGCATTAGAGGAGAGATGGAAAGGGATGAATGAGTACCAGCAGCGCTGATTTCAGGGAAAAGGATGTGGCTATTCCAATATAATCATAAGTAGTTGAAGCCTTGTGTGTCTTGCTAATCTACTTAAGGAGCCATATGCCTCCATAGAACTTGCTGTTTGCCTGACTGTTCTTGCTTCCCTGCTGCTTGAACCTCGTGAATGTATCCACCCTCTACTTCTTCCTCTTCTCTGTAAAGCCCAGTGATTTAGGGGCACCGTCTTTCTCTTCCCACTTCTTCCCTCCCCATCTGTTTAGGCAGAACTGAAACCCATCTTATTCCATTTCTTCTAGTAAGGATGGTGGTTTGTAAGCCCAATTTTATCTCATAAAAGAATTTGTTTCCTTTGTCTGTGGCCATCTTTTACTTAAGATCAGAGTGTGTACTGCAGGATGGACTTGAGGGTTTTTAATATTTTACAGACTATCAGCCAGGACACTGAAATTCTCAAGGGAGAGGCTAAAATACTTTCTTTGAGACAATCGCATTCCAGTTTGCATCTTAAGAATTAATCTAAAACCGTCCTAAGCAAAGGCGAAAACTTGAACTCGGGGTTCACTTAGCTTTCCCCTGGAAAACTGAGCCTACTGAAGCCATTTTGCTGATGATAGTGTAGGCTTTGGTCCTGGAGATTAAACTCTGCCTCCTTTTTGATCTTAAGGAAGGAGAGAGAAAGAGAAAACGAATCCCCTCATGCTCCAAAGCAACACTTAGTGTTGCAGTGGAAACTAAGGGAATGGAATAGGTTTCATGTGGGAAGAACTTTGGCTGAGTTTTGAAGAAATCTAGGTATTCTGTGAAGTGGAGATGATGAAAGGATATATTTGAGGCATGGGGAACAGCCTGTATAAAGCATGGGGAGAGGATATGGAAGGTTGTGTATGGTGGACAGCAAACAAGCCAGTTTAGCTAGAACATAGGGCCTGTAGAAAAGTAATGGATACTAAGTTAAGAAAGGCAGTTTGGAGTAGTATTGTGAAGGGTTTTAAAAGCCAAACAGAGGAATTTGTATTTTATCCTAGCTGCAATTGAGAGCCACTGGAATTTCTTGAGCAGAAGATTGGCATAGTCAAGACTATGCTTTAGGAATATCAACATGGAATCCATGTAAAATTTTTGTAAAATCATTGTAAATGAAAAATTGTAGAGGAGAGAGCCCTGAGATAGAGAGACCAATTAGGAGGCCATTAAAATAGTAGGTGTGAGATATAATGAGGGTCTGAACTAGAGTGATGGCCTTGTGAGTAGAGAAAATGAGGTGAAAGGAAGACACATTATGGCATTAGCATCAACAAACCTTGCCTATTGATTATATGAAAGGAATGAGAATGAAGAGCTAAGGATGATCCTGAGGACGTAAACCTAAATGACTGGAATGGTGGTGCCACCCTAAACAGAACTAGGAAACTTTGGTAGAGAATTTTGAGAGAACGATAGAGTTCTCTTTTGTATACATTGAGTTTGAGATGCCTTTGGAGATGTTTAATAAATAGTGATGGATTGGAGTTTAGGAGAAATTGTTTAAATGGGAACTCCTGAAGATTAAGAAATCCTCTGGATACAAAGAAATAAATAGCTAATGTTGGAATTTCAGGCACTATCACAGGTAGGAGAGAGATAGTTTGGGAATGAAGGTCCCTTCTGGAGCTTCTCAGTCATCTCACGATGATATCATCTATCCATCCGTCCACCCATCTGTCTGTCTGTCTGTGGGAGAAGGTGCAAAAGGAAACTAATAATTGTAGGCTTTTTTCTTTGCAGTAAGACCTTGGCCTGAGTTGTTTTTGATTACTCACTACACAGGATTGTAAAATGTCATTCTGATTCTTTGTGACCCCATTTGAGATTTTCTTGGCAAAGATACTGGAGCGGTTTGCCATTTCCTTTTTCAGCTCATATGACGGATAAGGAAACTGAGGTAAGTAGGGCTAAGTGATTTGCCTGGGGGTCACACAGCTAGCAAATATCTGAGACTAGGTTCAAGCTCTAGATTTCAGCTAATACTGGATTTCAGCTAATAAATGTCTGAGGCCAGATTTTAATTCAGAAAAATGAGTTTTCCTGACTCCAGGCCTGGTACTCTATCCCCTGGGCCACCTATGATTCCAAAGTCAGCATAAATTCTGACTCCATTAAGGTGCAGATAATATAATAAGAAAAGAGTCAACAACTGATTTCCAAGACCTTTTTCACCAATCTGTCCAAGACAATGTTAATGTGAATAAGATATAGACTTGAGAAACTGCTACAAGTAGTACCATGAAAACATCCTGAAGACACCTGACTTGTAAGGTATGATTTGAAGTTTTGAACTATGTACTTGTTAACATGAAATATAAGATTGGCCAGCTTCTGTTAATCTCTCCATAAATTCAGTTCAGGTCAATTCAATTAAGGGCCAACTATATGCATGGTAGCACCTCATAGTGGGAAGCGCGCTGAATTTAAATTCAGAAGACCTGGATTTTAAACCAGGCTCTCTGACTTATTACCAGTGTGACTTTGAGCAAGCAAAATTTACTTGTGTTTCTTAAAAATGGAATCCCTAATTGGCTGCTTATTAGTTCTGCCACCATGGGAAAGTCACTCAACCTTTCTGTGACAGTTTCTTCATCATAAAATGAATATAATAACATTTAAGTGGCCTACCTCCTAGAGCTGCTATAAACCACAGCGTCATATAAATGTGAGCTATCATTAACGGGGTGATAGGTGTGTGCTCCTTCTTGACTTCACACAGAATAGTGACTAGAGACTGGAGAAAGTCTACACTGGAAGTTTCCCCTTTCAAATCTGGAAGAGGTTTCTAATCTTAGGATCTTCTTTACTTATGCTTTCTCACATAGTCCATTTTTAATTTAGAGGCCTCCATCACATGATGCCTTTTGAAATCCTTTGAGCTAAATTTCTGAATTAATCTAATTTGTTTTGATTTTACACTGCAATAGTTCCATGGCTTTGTGATCTCAACAGCATGGGTCCTCCCTCCACTGGTGCTAATTGCAATCCATTCATGACTAGTTGTGCTGTACAAGTCTCGTTCATGTTTTTCTATAGCTCCTTGTGGTAGTCAAAACAAAACAAAACAAAACAAAATAAAACACATTAAAAAATGTTTTGGGAGACTTCTCCAAGAGCCATAAAGTTCACTTGAGGCAGGCTCTTCAATTACCCTTCATGTTCTCATACTCCAACCCGCCCTTATCTGAAATCTTCCATGCTTGGAACTCTCCATAATAGAAATAGTCATGGCCCATGATGTAGTTTAGGGCCACCAATGGCTAGTCCCTCACATCTCCCTACCTGGGACATCAGAGATGCACCTCCCTTCTCTCAAGAGAACCCAAGACCCTTTCCCAGGGTTAGCACAGCCAATGGAGGTAGATTGTCCTAGGTTGTCTTAGTGGGTCCCAGAATGGAGAGAGGTCTCAGGAATTACCTATGTGATATTGGCTCACTGCCTTCATTTTAGTGGTATTAAATTCTGGTCCCACTGGTGTGGAGGGGTTCAATGAGCTGCCCAGGTGGAGGAAATGAGACCTCATCATTCTCCCATGTGGATTACGAAGAGTCACCCCAATATACCATTAATATGCCATAGTTCATTCAGCAATTCCCTAATTATTGGATGTATAAGTTGCTTCTACTTTTGAATTATTATACATGAAGTACCTAGGAATATTTTTTGTAGATAGGTTCTCTTATGTTATAATTGAATGTTTCCCCCTTAGAGACTTGCCACAGGATCTAAGAGCTAGAAGAATTCCATTCTGGTCCAAATGTGTCATTTTATAGATGAGGAATTTGAGTGTAGGGACTTATCTGGACAGCAGAGTTGCAATTGGAACCACACCCCTAGAATCTTGACTTCCTTTTTTTCACTACACTACATTATGTGGCCACTGTTGACTTTGAATATTTTTGCTATTTTTATCAATTTAATGACTATCAGGTAGTATCTCCAGATTTTCTTGATTTGAATTTCCCTGATTATTAGGGAATTTGAAGAGTTTTTCATGTGATTATTAGCAATTCATATTTTCTCCTTCAAAAATTGCTTATTCATGTCCTTTGATTATTTCTACTTTTAGGAAGAATGCATATTGCTTATTTTTGTTTCTTTTTAAATTGTAAAAAGATTTTATTCAATTCTGTTACCTGTTTTATTGTACAAAACATAAAAAACCCAAGCCATAAAACCCTAAAACTCTAGTTGGTCTTCCACCCATTCACTAGTTTTAGTTGTGCACTTGTAGATGGCCAAAATGCAAGCCTGAAGTCAGAAGAAGTAGCCCTTCCCAATTGAACGCCACCAGTCTCTAACACAGAGCAATCATTGCAAGTACTCTCTCAACAATGTCACTGCCATCAATGATTGTGCACAGTGAGCAGACTATAGCTGTTGAAGCCATGGCTGACTTTGATGCAGTTGGGCACAGGAAGCGATTGCGCTGGCTTCATTCACATTAACAGTCCTTTCACAGGGAGAGCAGGCTTTGAACATTTCTACCAATGAGCCCGTGTCCATGGTCTGTGCACATCCATTAAGCAGCTTCCCGTCTTGCCCAATAAGCATTTGCCCACTCAACACACACATTGCTTGCCTTCTGGGCTTCATACTTATGTTCTTCTGGCTCTGGAAGGTGTCCCTGACACGGCCGTCATCCTGTAACACGGTCCACATAGGCTTGGGCTCCCACAATAAGAGCTGCTTGGTCTCCAAGATCTTTCCTATATAATGTTCCCTAAGACTGGCTCAGCTCCTTCTGCTCCCACCTAAAGCACGAGCTGTAGTAAAGTCACCTCTCCAAAGGGGCTAGCGCTGCTCTGGCATACCTCCTGCCCCATAGCTGGACTGCAGAGAGGTCCGGAAGTGAAGAAGTATTCATATGGCACCTACTAGGTACCAGGCACTGCGCTAAGTGCTTTACAAATATTATATCATTTGATCTTCACAACAACACTGAGAGATAGGTGTTGTCATCAACCTCATTTTATAGTTGAGGAAGGAGGCAAGCAGAGGTTAAATGACTTGCTCGGGATCACACAACTAGTAACTATTTGAGGTAGAATTTGAACTCTGGTCTTCTTGACTCTGGGCTCTGTCCATTATGCCACCTAACTGCCCTGTGAGGATGGGGAAAAGGCCATCAGAAAAGAGGAAGTGAGGCAACAAACTCTAGGACAAGGGTCTTTAATCTCTTTTTTTGTCATAGACCCTTTCACAGTCTGACGAAGGCTAGGGACTCCTCAGAATGATAGTTTTAAATGTGTAAAATAATAATAAAATAAATGTGTAGGATTATTAAAAATCCAATAATATTGATAAAGTGATCAAGATCTTTTTTAATCCACAGATCCCATGAAAACTTTCCATAAATCCTTTAGATTAAAGATTAAAATTAAGAAATAAAGAAAAATTAAGATTAACAACTCCTGATCTAGGAGTTTGCAAAATCAAGGGGAGATACGGGATGCAAGCTTAAGGAGAACATAGGATAAAGTGAAGATTTCATAAAGCTAGGAGGATGGCATGATTGTAAGCAGCAGAGAAGGAACCAGTAGATAGGGAGAGACTGAAGATTAGAGAGAGAGCTGGGGAGATGGGAAGGGATGAGATCTAGGTTCTAAGTAAAGGGGTTGTTGACTTTGGTGAGAAGGGCCACCTCTCCAATCACAGACTGGAAAAAAGGGAGGGGAGAGCCGAAGAGGATGCCAAGGGATTTTGAGATGCCAAGTAGAGGACTGCACTGCTATAATCAATTTGTCTTTTTAAAACTATTTTTGTGGAAATGTCATTCATGAGATTGATCCTTGTCTTGGTCTTCTTTAATGATTAGAACCATATTTGCTTCATTTGAGAAATTTCTGTGTGTTTCAAACTAGGTTATAAAGTATAGAAGTTATCTGCTTTTTTCCGTGTTCGGTGAAATGTGCTTGTGAATCTGACTCTTCCCGGTGCTTTCTTCCCTCCACTTTCGTTTTGCAGGTCATTTCTTTAATGGCCTGATTTCTTAGAAAATGTAGAATTTGAGGGAAACTTCGAAGCCATCTGGCACAATCAGTACCTAAATAAGAACGCCCTCTACAACATACCTGGCAAGGGCTTAGCAGACCTTTCCCTGAAGCTATATTGGATTTCTTCGTATTTGGCTTTCCTTTTTATCAAAGCCAAAAGTTTCACTTTGAGATTACTTGGCCATCCTTACTTTCTTCCTTTTATTTGCCCTCTTTTTCTCTTTGTTATTAAAAAAGTACCCTTCTGAGACATTGAATAGTTTTGTGAACACAAATTGTGTAGTTCCTCCAATTTGGTTATCAACTGGCTTTATGTTTATTTGAGAAATGAGAATTGTTTCAAATTTTTTTTTTAGGCTTGTTGGCCTGGTTGTTTTTCTAAGATCTCCTTAAAATGTATGTGTCAACTTACAAAGTTTTCAAATTCTAAAAGGTTCTCTAATGTCCATCTCTTACCTTCAAGCAGCAAATTAAATTTTGCTGAATAATTTAATTTAATAATTTTGCATGTGTCATATTCTAATTTTTCCAATCATCCCCTGTCTTCTTTGAGAAAAAATGTAGTAATTTTGATTCATATCTTTTGATCTATTATTCCTTCCTGTACTTTTCAAGATTTTTCCTTTTCATCGTAACCTTGGAGTTGAACTATATTTGTCTAGAGAGGTGAATCTTGAGGATTTGTTGTTGTTGTTAGAGTCCTATGTATTCTATTTACACTGATATTTATTTCTATTAATTCCAGGATGTTTTCACAAATGATTTCTTGCAGTATAGTCAGTGGTATGCTCTTAAATCAGCTTCCAGGGGGGAAAAATATGCATAACACATTTAAAGTTTAATCTGATTTATTAACATTTTTGCCAACACTTTCTTAACTGTAAGCACAATCAATAAAATAATAAATCAGGCCTTGATTTGAGCACTTGCTAATTTCTGAGGTATAAATGCTAACCCCGAAAATTTAACAAACAAGCTGGTTCACGCTGCCTCTAGCACACCTGAATATAATGTTTAGATTCTTTCATTTTTCTAAACTTTTGTGATTTCAGTTATTCTGAGGTTGATGCATCTTAAACTGTATTTCAGGCATGTCACTTACCTCTGCATGTTTTTGAATTTTTTTTAATAACTGAGTCATTTCCTGAAAATATTTCTCCATTTGGTCTACATTATTTACCATTCTATTTTCTACTAAAATAAATCTTTTGCTGATTTCTTTTTCTTATTGATTTTTTGGTAGCTTTTTATTATAGGCTCTATACTGGTCACTCTTTAATAGTTTCCTCCTGATACTTTTTGTTAAAGCATCTTTTCATTTTATTTTCAATTTCTTCTATTTTAAAATTTGTTTTCTACAAGCTATTCTTTTATTTGCTTTTATCATGGTTAATTTTTGCTTAATTTTTTATAGCTGCCATTTATTGGAATATCTTGCATTTTTTCTTTTTAAAAATATGGCATTTTATTTTCCTACATGTTCTTTTAGCTTTTTTGTTTCTTTTGGTATTTCTATTTGTGTGTTTTGGTGGGATATGTAAGAATCCTGGCTCCCTTTGAACCTCTCAGTCCCTCACCTTACCTAAAAAGCCTTGCCTGCTACTTCTTTTGCTGAGAAGACTGGGATCAGTTTTTGTGGGCTCTCTCATTCTCCCCCTCCCTTCTTCTACGCCTAAGAACCTCTTTATGTATTTAATGATCCTCTGTTTCTTCGTTTCAGAAGGAGGCAGGCCTTATCTTTACCAAGGGCAGTCCTGAACTTCTACTTTTTCTGATCCCACTTGATTCCCCCAGTCTCTTTTGGGAGCTTGTCACCAACAATCATCCCCTGTCCTCACCCTTGAGGACCTTAGACGAAACATTTATACAGACAAGTAAACCCAAAATAATTTGAGAAGAGAGAAAGCACTAGGAAATTGGAGGAAAGGAAAGACTTTGATTAGGTGGCATCTGAGCTGAGCAGTGAGGGAATCTAAGGAGAATAAACATCCCAGGCTTATAGAACAACTTGGGTGAAGGCACAGAGAGAGGAGACTAGCTGCTAATTTAGAAACTAGGTGTTAGGACACTTTGGCTAGAAAGTAGAGTGAAGGGATCACTATGAGATAAGTCTAGAAAGGCAGACGGAAGTGCGATTATAGGGAACTTGAAATGCCACTTTAAGGAATTTAAATACCAGCCTTATTATGTATCATTCCTTTTCTATACTCCTGGTATATTGTGCTATACTGGCTTTTTTACTGTTCTTCTTCCATGATATTTCTCATCTTCATACCATTTCTCATCTTCGTACCATTACATTTTTGTATCCTAGGGACAATAGGGAGGAAATGAAGATTTTTTTTTGAGGAAGAGAATAATGATGTCATACCTGTGTTTTAGTAACTGTGAGTAGAATGGACTACCCAGAAGAAAACCAATAGACAGCCAGTCTATTGTCCACGCGAAAGGTGATGAGGGAGGGTAGTGACTCTATGAGTAGTAAGAAAGGGATAAATATGAGAGATCTTATGGAGATAGAATCCACAGGCCTTGGCAACTTAATTATGGGGAGGGAGAAAAGTATAGAGTCAAGGATGGCTTGGGGGTTGAGGATGTAGACAGATGGAAGGATGGTGGTGCTCTCAACAGGAGTAAGGGAATTTGTGGGGAGAGTGCGTTTATTGGTCCAGGGAGATAATGAACACTGTTTGAGACATTGTTAGATTTGAGATGCTGACAATTTATCCAGGTGGAGGTGTCTAGCAGGCAGGTGGCAATGTGGAAAACGGTCTAGGAGAGACATTAGAGCTGGATAGAGATTTGGGAGGGTAGCTAAGTGGCACACAGTGGATAGAGTACCAGGCCTGGAGTCGGGAAGACTCATCTTCCTGAGTTTGAATCTGGCCTCAGACACCTGCTAGCAGGGTGGCCCTGGGCAAGTCATTTAACCCTTTTTGTCTCAGTCTTCTCATCTGTAGAATGCGCTGGAGAAGGAAATGACCAACTACTCTAATATCTTTGCCATGAAAACCCCAAGTGGAGTCACAAAGAGTTGGACACGACCGACAAACAACTAAATAACAAACGAGGGGTGGGAGAGAATCAAAAGGGTAAGTCCTCCAAGGAGCAACGTTAAGCAGCGCAGTGGCCCTCTGCAGGGTGTAGCAAACTGCCAATGCTGACGTCTTAGAGCAAAATGGCATAAAAGACATGGCTGAAGTAGGGCTGGGGAGGTTACTCGGTGAGCACGAGAGAAAAGAGAGGCAGCTCAAGCACTGGAATGTCATCAGCAAGTCTGCAAAGGCAGCGTGGCATACTGCATAGACCTCTGGACGTGAAAACAGGGAGACCTGGGTTCAAATGTTACCTCAGATGTTTGCTCGCTGTGGGACCCTGGAGAAGAGACTTGATCTCCCTAAACCTTAGTTTCCTCATCTGTAAAATAGCCACACCTACTCCACAGGGCTGATAAGAGGGTGAAAGAAGGAAACCTAGATAAAGTGCTCAGCAAACCTTGAAGTGCCGGGAAACTCGAGCTGCTGCTGCTGCTACTAACGCCACTATCACCACCACACCACTACTACCACCATTACCACTACTACCACCACTACCACTACTACCGCCATTACTACTACCACCACCACCACCACAACTACTACCACCACCACTACCACCATAACTACTACCACCATCACCACCACTACCACTACTACCACCACCACCACCACCACAACTACCACCATTATAACTACTACCACCATTACCACTACTGCCGCCATTACTACTACCACCACCACCATCGCTGCTACTGCTACTATTACTACTACTGCTACCGCCACCACCACTACTATAACAATTGCTACTACTACCACTGCCTCCACCAGGAATACTAATATCACCCCTTCCCCTGTCAGCACCCCCATCCACTTCTGCTACTACTACCATCACCATGACTGCTACACTGGTACTGCTGAGATATTAAAAGAAGCAGAGGAAGTTCTTGGGCGTATTGAGTAGGAACCAACACTCTGCGGAGAGTCTATGGAAGGATAATAATGTAAATCTAAAGGCTGAGAAGGTGTGGAGATTTTAGCCATCGTTGCAGGGAATACCCAAACCCATGAAAACATGGCTCCATAAAAGATTAAAAGTTAAAGCAGGTATCTGTCTTAGGACGTTTGGGCGCAGTGTTGATTGAGACATCTTTTTCTCAGTTTCCTGATTGAAAAAAAATCTTATGAACAACCTCATATTGCATTTTACTTCAACTCGAATCAACGAACGTTTATTACGCGCCTTCCATGTAGGAGGAGATACGACGACAAAGACCTTGCCCTCAAGAAACTGATCATCTACTTGGCGAGGCGTGGGTACCTTGGAGAATATATAAAATGTATCTACGGAAGGTACCCCAAGGGTAAGTATTCAAGGCGGCAAAATAGGATTAGATATGAACAGATTGACTCCCAAGTCTTTCTCTGCTTACTCCACTGCTTCCTCACATGATCCTGCGTTGGTTTTTCTACTGTTTTCAGTGTGCTTTTTCAGAAGAGAGAAGTCACAGGGAATGCCTAATGACTGCTCCCTCCTTTCCAGAAGCAAGTCTGCGGAAGTGAGTCAGAGCGCATATAAGAGGTAAAAAGAAAAAAAAAGTGTCATTTGTAGTGTTCCTACAAATTCCCTCACTCCTTTGGGGCCGCCCAGCTTTCCCAGGATCTGATATCGTCACTAGCTCTCATGAACTATAGCCCTGACTGGGATATTTTGGCCGGAGCTAGTAAAGGCTGTGGCTCCTACACCTGTTTTTTCACTGAAGGAAAAATGACAGGGTAGAGAAATATTTTAATAATACCAACGGTGCGGGAGGCCCCCTTTCAAAAACAGGGCTTTGGGGCTGTGCGTTCTTCTTTTAGTTTCCTCGGTTGCTTACAAAGCAAGGAAATCCCAACATCACCGAATCTCAGAGTTGGAAAGGGCCTCTGAGGCCATCTATCCAATTCAGACCCGGGCAAGAATCCACACTACAATATTACGCTCCGAGCTCTCAGTAAACTGTGTTGTAAAGTGGTCTTGCCTGTTCCCTGAATGACCCTTTGGAAAGCAAGGGAATATTTTCTGCCTGTGGCAAGGAACCAAGCAACCAACAGTCAAGCATTTATTAAATTCCAACTACATGCCTAGCATTTTGCTAAATACTGCAGATACAAAGACAGAAGAAGTGAAAGTGTTTCTGTCCTCAAGGAGCTTATTTCTAACTGGAGGAAGACAACACATACAGAGATAAGTATTTATACAGGGTGTCCCTAAAGTCTGGACGCATAGGAAAATTGACGGCAATGTGGAGTTATCGCATCGAGTTCACATGAAATCTTGCAAAGTGCATCAACCTTTGCATCACTAATGATGGAAATCATATTGAAGATGTTATTTGTTAATATTCCAATTAAATAAAATGTCGTTGAAAATTTCATTCATTTCATTTCTTGAAAATACGCATTTTGTGTCCTATGTGTCCAGACTTTAGGAACACTCCATAGATTATATGCAAAATGAATACAAGGTGGTTCTGGGAAAGGGGGCACTAGTATTTAGGGGACCAAGAAAGGTTTTACATACCAGGTGATGATTGAGCTGAGACCTGAAAGAAAACGGGGATTCCCATAGAGAAAGGTTAGAAGTGCATACCAAGAGTGGGGTAAAGCCAGTACAAAGATGAAGCATGACTTAGAACAGCCTGAAAGTCAATAGGGCTGGATCACAGAGTGCATGTAAGAGAGTCAAAGGATTACACAGGCTTTTCCCTTTAGTTGGAAGGAGCAGGGCTCCAGTCTCAGCAGTGGCAGGAAACTGGAAGCTCTCCTCCCCATTCATTCAACCATCAACAAATTTATTGAGCGCCTACTAAGAGCACGACTCTGCGCTGAGCTGATGGGGGATAGAAAAATGAGTAAACTACTAGTTAATAATCTTAAGGTGCTTATACTCCAGTAGTGAGTCATACAGTAAGCATTTCATGGATTTGAACCCAGGTTCCCCAACTCCTAAGCTAGTGTTCTAACGTACCACACTAGTACAATTCCTTCATCTGGCAGATGAGGGAACTGGGGGCCTGTGTGATTAAGGGATTTGTCCAAGATCATGCAGGTGACAGTAAGAATTTGAACCCAGGTGGCGCAGTGGCCTGGAGTCTGGAAGACTCCCTCTTCTTGAGTTCAAATCTGGTCTCGCACACTTACTAGCTGTGTGACCCTGGATAAGTCACTTAACTCAGCCTCAGTTTCCTCATCTATAAAACAAGCTGGAAAAAGAAACGGCAAACCACTCCAGCATCTTTGCCAAGAAAACTCTCAAAAGGAGTCATGAAGAATTAGACATGGCTAAAAAATGACTAAACAACAACGAAACCTATCTTCTTATCCAGCACTCTTTCTCTGGCATCATCCCTGATAATATGGGTAATTTTAAAAAACCCCCTCTGTGAACTTCAGCTCAACATTTGGAAAAAGTAGATAGTATTAGATGGAGTTTATAATTTGAGGATTGTTTCTATGTTGTACATACAGTTAAATCAGGTACAATTATTTGGTGTTATATGGTCATTTATTAAGTGCCTGCAATGTGCCACGTACAGTGCTAAGTGCCCCATCTTTTACAGGAAATTTTCCTAACTCGCTCTTAATTCCAGTGCCTTTCCTCTCTTAATTACTTCCTATTTATCCTATATATAGCTCACTTTGTATATATTTGTTGTCTTTCCCATTAGATTGGAAATTCCTTGAGGGCAGAGACTGTCTTTTGTATCCCTAACATTTAGCACAGTGCTTGGCACATAGTAGGCACTTAATAAATGTTTATTGACTGACTGATGGAAAACTAATAAAATTCCAAGTTCATCACCAGAAAAGGCTAAGTCTGTTTCTGGTGCACAGCACCCAGTGGATTAGTAAAAAAAAAGATGGATATTTCCATTATACTTATAGTAACCACATGTATGAAATTGTTCAGGGCAGTCCTGTTTCAGGAAAAAAAATAATCCTCATTTTTGCTTCAGAAAATATGGTTACCATGATTATTGCAATGTTTTAGAGGTAAAGAACTTTAAAGAGCAACTAGGGGTTCTTAATTAGGGGTCAGTATTATATTTTTGATATTTTGATAACTATTTTAATAGAATTGATTTCTTTTGTAATCTTATGTATTTAAAAATGTTATTCTGAGAAGAGGTCCAGAGGCTTCGCTGGACTGCCAAAAGAATTAAGAACGCTTTATCTAAGTTGATCCTCCCCAACTTCATTTTGCTGATGAAAAACCTGAGGCCCAGAGAGATATGGTGATTTGTCCAAAATCACACAAGACTATAACTCAGTCTTTTGACTAATACTCTGGTGTCCTTTTCATTATAGTGTTATCTCTGTGATTTGAGGGGCCTACAAGGCACCCCCAACCAACCAACCTTTCCAAATCTCCCCCCACTGGATGGCCATTACTAACTACCGTTAGATCCAAAGGATATATCTGGAAGTGGAGGTACAATCAGGTGAGGAAACCTCTGAGGCCCTGAAGTTTTATCACCCAAGTTCACAAAGGCAATTAGTAGGAACATCTGCTGGAGTGTGTGAGGAGCTTGACCTGAGTTTGAATCCAGACTCTTACCAGCTCTGTAATCATGTGTACGTCACAATCTCTCAGAGATTCAGCACTACAGAAAGGTGAGTTGTCCTTAGGAGCCAGGTTTCTTGACTGCCAGTTGTAGGATCTTTTATTTTACACGTTGCCCCAAAGCGAAGCTCCTTTGGGAAAGATTGACTTTTTTTTCCCCCAGCTCTTGAAAGAGTCTGACAAATGGTCGTGGGTTGTGCTGTTGTTACTTCTCTTCTCCCCAATGAAATAAGTATTTATGTTTTTCTTTTGAAATGAAATGACTGATTCCAAATGTCATATGTGTACAGTTATACCCCATCTGTTTTAGTTGCTGCAAATTGCCTCAATAAACTTGTTCTAATACTAAGCATATGAAACTTCGCAGATTTATTCTTCTGGGTGGTAGAGCATGGCAATGTGCTTAGGTGGCACGGTTGCATTTGGCTCAGAACAATTCGCAATGGGCTTCATTTCTGAGGCCTTTCCCTCCCTTCCACCTTCCCCATTTCAGTGAAGAAGATTCCTCCAGCATTTAGGACCAAGCACCAGGAAGCTAGCTTTGTGGGGGCATGTGATCTAGCTGAGGATTGCAAGCTATGCATACAAAGGAATTCTTCTTGGAAACCTCATAAGCAGCAGATCTCTGGGTTGAGGCTTTGTTTGAAAGCCAACCAGTGAGCTAAAACACTTTTGTGCTGGCTGTCCACGTTCACATCCGGACATTGTCATTAACGCCGTCAGCAGACGATGTCTTGGTTTGACTGCTAAGAGCATAGCTTTAGGGCTACAAGGGACCTCAGAGGCCACCTAGTCCAATGCCTTCTTTTACAGATGAGGAAACTGAGGCCCACTGTGGACACAGAGTTGGTAAGCCTCAGAAGCGGGACTGGAATCCAGGTCCAGGTGCTGTTTCCCACTGTACCATGCTTCCCTTCCAAGGTTTGAAGTTGGTCTTGAGCTAGTCAGTTCAGTGGAAAAAACCCCAAAATGAACACACAGAGTTGTTATTTAATGCCACGTATTTTCCTTCCCCTGAGCCTCCAGACTCCATATGTTTGACTTAATTTTCCAGTTGTTTTTATTTTGACATGGCATTAGCATAAATGGCCAGACCAATCAGCTCTTGCACTGTAGGAAGGGGTCACATCTCTGACTGGAGATGTCTATTTGGAGGGGAGAGATTGGGGGAGGGGGAAGGGACTTTGAAACAGGTGCCAGAACGTATATCCTAAAAATTCTGCTTGAGAAACTAGATTATAAACTTCTACCACGGCTTTCCTTGAAGAAATACACCAAAATTTGAAGCTTAATTGTAGAGAGGATATTTATGTCGTCACAGTAGCTAGCATTTATACTGCATTTTAAGGTTTACAAAGGTTTACATTTTATCTCATTTGATCTTTAAAACAACCTTCTCAGGTTGGTGCTGTTGACACCATTTTGCAGAGAAATATGAGGCTTAGAGAGGTTAGAGAGGCAGCATTGGAGCTCTAGTCTTCCTGACTCTGGGTCCATCCACTGTACCACCTACCTGCCTCCTAATCATTTGTCTTACAGAATGAAACATAGTATGTGTTTAATAAGGATCATGGGATGTTGCAGCAGAAAGGGCCTTTCCAAAGGCTTTGGACAGGCTGCTTTAGATGTGCCCATTCCTGCCATGTGCCTTCTTCCTTTTCTGGAATCTTCTGGATCTGGAATCTTTAGTGATAGAAACTTTAATGCCCTACACTGTATGCCAGGGGTGGCGAACCTGCAGTCTTGAGGTCACGTGTGGCTTTCTAGGTCCCCAAGTGTGGCCTTTTGACTGAATATCCCCTTAATAAAATAAAATAAAATCTCCTTAATGAAAGGATTTGTTCTCTGAAGTTTGGATTCAATCAAAGGGCTGCACTTGAGGACCTAGAGAGCCACTTGTGGCCTTGAGGATGCAGGTTCCCCACCCCTGTTGTAGAGTATTCCTTTTTTAGAGGTAGGTTGTACAAAATAATCTCAGACATTTCTTCCAATTCTGTAATTACAGGATTCTAATTTTTTTAATGTGATATATAGGCACATAGGTATGTGCTAATATGTTCTAAATACATACTTTTTTGTACTTTCTACAACAGTCTAAATTTGAATCTCTTAACTGAATGAAATTAACCACTGACCGTGCTAAAGGAACAGTCAGGATTTTCATTTCATAGGAATTTTTCTAAAAAATAAGAGAAAATATATTTAATAATGAAAGCTAAGGAATATTATAAATAGGCTTTTGTATTACCCTCAGACTGTTTCCATGTTCAGTTTCTACCAGAATACCAGGGAAGTTTAAAGTGCAATGAAGTTTCTAGCCTGCAGACACAACAGTTTGTCTTATGAAATAATCATTAGTTCACATTTCAGCTGGACTTGTATGAAAAATTTTTCTAACTGTCACTCTGGGCAGGAGACCTCTCTTTCCCCTTCATTCCTGCAGTCACATGTGTGTTTTAGCTTACCATTAAACTCAAACTCCAAATTCTTTGGGCATTACTTTATGCAAACAATGAAATAAAAACAATTTTTGGTGTTGTTTTTAACCTAACCATCATGCCAGTTGAACTTCTCCTGACCAGAAAAACATTGAAGCTTATAGGAAAGCTTTAAAGATTGTTAAATAGAAAATTCATATTTTATACATATATATCTATATATACACACATATATATGTGTGTATATATAGATATATATGTATATGCAGAGAAAGCATACAATTATTTGCATATGAAACACATATGACTGCATATATATAATATGAAAAATATATCCTATATATATATATCTGACATGTGTGCAAAAGAAGTCTATAACTTATTCCTCCCCTCTTCAAAGCATACTTAATTACTTTAAGGCATGGAGAAGGATATTCCCTCCAACAGATCACAATTCATCTATGTCAGCCTATCCTGTGCTGCTTTTGTCCACGGATCTCCATAAATCCTTCCTGGGGGAATCCACCCAATGTATTAAGAGTCTTTCTGATACATCAACTGGTTCTCAAATATGGGGTATGTTTACCTGTAAAAGATATGAGAAATTTATTTAAAAGAGTATAGGAAATATTTGTTTTTTGTTTTTAAAAAACTGCATTGGGGTAGCTAGGTGGTACAGTGGATACAGCATTGGCCCTGGAGGCACTCAGGCCTCAGACACACACTAGCTGTGTGACCCTGGGCAAGTCATTTAACCCCAGTGCCTCCCCGCCAAAAAACAAACTATATTATCTTATTCAAGTATCCCAGAAACTTTATTTCTAGTCAATGAAGTTAACAAATTTTGGGGTGTAGACTTAGAGAAGAAAAGTTTATTTTATTTCTTGCACAAAAAAAGAAATATAACTTAATAGTCTATGAAAAGAAATTAAGGATATATTTATTTTCATTTGCACTCATGCAAATGAGTATACATGCTATATACATTTTTCTTTTTTTGAGAAATTTTAGACGTTATGATAAATCCTAGAACTTATCTCCATGAGACAGCATGAAGAATGGATATAGTATTTGGAGTCAGGAAGACCTACATTTGAATCCTGCTTTAGGGCCTAGCTGTGTGATCCTGGGCAAGTCACAACCTCTCTCTGCATCAGTTTTCTTGTCCGTAAAATAAGAGAGTTAAATTTGATGGCTTTCTGAGGCCCCTTTCATCTCTAAATCTATAATCCTCTGATTCCATGTTGAAAAGGGGATAAGGAAAGGCTTACCAAAAAACCAAGGGGTATGGGGACTGAAAGAGGTTGGGAACCCCTGCTCTAGGGGATGTCTTATGTTAAATCTAATTCACTTGGTCCCTAATTCACCAAAGCCTCTCATATGAAAAGATGTCAGATCTTCTACTGAATTCTTCTTCGGAACAAAAAGTGGTTTGATGACTTTCTTGATGATATCTGCCAACCCTTATTATTTAAGAAGCTCAAACCTCATAAATGGAACAATGGTTTGGCAAAGAAACCTTTCACTAGAGTTCTTTCCTTTATACAAAATGGCTCATAAAGAGAAATCTAGACAAGCTTAAATTTTAGGAAGCTCATTTCTAGGTGGTCTCCTAACTGGCAGGAATAAGTAAAGAAAATGGGAAAAACTGAATTTTCCCTCTTTTCCCCTCAATTTAAAATCATTTACAAATACTCTAACAAAAAGAACGGAAACTAACTTTTGTGGAATTTCCTTTCTAAAAGAAGACTTTTTCTTTGTCCTTTTGAAGACAGACTGTTGTCTTCTGAAAACTGTTTAACTCGAAGGATAACATTCTTTCCACTAAGTGATATATCTATAATTTAAGGTAATTTAATTTACATGCCAAATTATATTATGCTAATTTCTAGATCTGGAAATTTAAAAAATCAACAAGCATTTGTTCTATCACTTACATAATGAACAGCAAAGAGGAATCTACAGCCAAATTTAGATGTCAATTTGTGGCAACAGAAGAAACAGAGCAGTACATAATGCAAATTATAGACAAACTGGTCATGGAGTCCAGAACAACCCAGGCCTGTGTAGGCTCTGTCTTTCTGAAAACTGGCTTTTTTTCAACCAGGCAATGTGATGTGACTCAAAGAATCGCTGGTTATTTTGGCAGTCACTAAGTAACATGCTTTAGAAATCTTTCCCCTATTCTCCATTGTCAGTACATATAAGGAGTGGGATAGGAAGCACCACGGTTAGAGAAAACTCAAGAAGACGAACTAGAATAATCTCTACTCAAAGAAAGCAAGAAATGGATGGTGGGGGAGGGTGCATTAATTCAAGGCACATTTAAAGGATTTTTGACATTTTAGAAAAAAAAACCCCACATTTTTCTGTGTTACCTCTATATCTAATGATATTTCTCCCTTGGCTCCCTTTCTCCTAGAATTAAAGGTGACTGGTATTTGTCACTTACAGACATATTTCCAAGTAAATGGCCAAGGGCAGTGTGTCCAAGAGAGGAAGAAGATACTAGCTCCATTAGTATACACTCATTCAGTATTTCCATGTCATCTCATCATCAATAAAAAGCCAAGTATGTATATACTGATACTTGAATTGCAGAGTTAAAAATTAAACCTTGCCTATAGAGTTTCTTTTTGACTACTTGATGTCAAATAACTGACTCTACCTTTTTTTTTATTTTTATTTTTTTTCCATTTTTTAAAAAAATTTATTTAACATATTTAGTTTTCAGCATTGATTTTCACAAGAGTTTGGATTACAAATTTTCTCCCCATTTCTACCCTCCCCCCCACTCCAAGATGGCATATATTCTGGTTGCCCTGTTCCCCAGTCAGCGCTCCCCTCTGTCACCCCATTCCCCTCCCACCCCCTTTTCCCTTCCTTTCTTGTAGGGCAAGATAAATTTTTACGCCCCATTGCCTGTGTATCTTATTTTCTTGTTGCATGCAAAAACATTTTTGTTTGTTTTTGAACATCTGTTTTTAAAACTTTGAGTTCCAAATCAAATTCTCTCCCCTCTTCCCTTCCCACCCACCCTCCCTAAGAAGTCAAGCAATTCAACATAGGCCACATGTATATCATTATGTATAACCCTTCCACAATACTCATGTTGTGAAAGACTAACTATATTTTGCTCCTTCCCAACCCATCCCCCTTTATTGAATTTTCTCCCTTGACCCTGTCCCCTTTCGAAAGTGTTTGTTTTTCACTACCTCCACCCCCATCTGCCCTCCCCTCCATCATCCCCCCCGTTTTTTTATCTTCTTTCCTCTTCTTTCCTGTGGGGTAAGATTCCCAATTGGGTATGTATGGTATTCCCTCCTTAGGCCAAATCTGATGAGAGCAATGTTCACTCATTCCCCCCTCATCCGCCCTCTTCCCTCCTCCCACAGAACTGCTTCCTCTTGCCACCTTTATGGGAGATAATCCATCCCATTCTATCTCTCCTTATCTCCCTCTCTCAGTATGTTCCTCTCTCATCCCTTAATTTGATTTTATTTCTTTTAGATATCTTCCCTTCATCTTCAACTCACCCTGTGTCTGCTCTCTCCCTCTCTCCCTCCCTCTCTCTCTCTCTCTATATATATATACGTATATATATATACACACATAGATATATACATACATACACATTCACCCATATATATACATAAACATATATGTATGCATATTCCCTTCAGCTACCCTAATACTGAGGTCTCATGAATCATACACATCATCTTTCCATGTAGGAATGTCAACAAAACAGTTCACCTTTAGTAAGTCCCTTGCAATTTCTTTTTCTTGTTCTTTTTCTTGATTACCTTTTCATGCTTCTCTTGATTCTTGTGTTTGAAAGTCAAATTTTCTATTCAGTTCTGGTCTTTTCACTGAGAAAGCTTGAAAGTCCTCTATTTTATTGAAACTCCATATTTTGCCTTGGAGCATGATACTCAGTTTTGCTGGGTAGGTGATTCTAGGTTTTAATCCTAGCTCCACTGACCTCCGGAATATCGTATTCCAAGCCCTTCGATCTCTTAATGTAGAGGCTGCCAGATCTTGGATTATTCTGATTGGGTTTCCACAATACTCAAATTGTTTCTTTCTGGCTGCTTGCAGTATTTTCTCCTTGATCTGGGAGCTCTGGAATTTGGTGACAATATTCCTAGGAGATTTCTTTTTGGGATCTTTTTGAGGAGGTGATCGATGGATTCTTTCAATTTCTATTTTGCCCTGTGGCTCTAGAATATCAGGGCAGTTCTCCTTGATAATTTCTTGAAAGATGATATCTAGGCTTTTTTTTGATCATGGCTTTCAGGTAGTCCAACAATTTTTAAATTATCTCTCCTGGATCTATTTTCCAGGTCAGTGGTTTTTCCAATGAGATATTTCACATTATCTTCCATTTTTTCATTCCTTTGGTTCTGTTTTATAATATCTTGATTTCTCATAAAATCACTAGCTTCCACTTGCTCCAATCTAATTGTTAAAGTAGTATTTTCTTCAGTGGTCTTTTGGACCTCCTTTTCCATTTGGCTAATTCTGCCTTTCAAGGCATTCTTCTCCTCATTGGCTTTTTGGAGCTCTTTTGCCATTTGAGTTAGTCTGTTTCTTAAGGTGTTGTTTTCTTCGGTGTACTTTTCGGTATTTTTTTGGGTCTCCTTTAGCAAGTCATTGACTTGTTTTTCATGGTTTTCTCACATCCTTCTCATTTCTCTTCCCAATTTTTCCTCTACTTCTCTAACTTGCTTTTCAAATCCTTTTTGAGCTCTTCCATGGCCTGGGACCAGTTCATGTTTTTCTGGGAGGCTGTTGGTGTAGGCTCTTGCACTTTATTGACTTCTTTAGGCTGTATGTTTTGGTCTTCTTTGTCAGCAAAGAAAGAATGCAAAGTCTGAGACTGAATCTCGGTGCGTTTTCGCTGCCTGGCCATATTCCCAGCCAACTAACTTGACCTTTGAGTTTTTCAGCGGGGTATGACTGCTTGTAGACTAGAGAGTTCTATGTTCCACGTTTGGGGGGGAGGTGCCAGCTCTGGCACACCAGCACAGCCCAACCCGGACTGGGCTTAGATCTTCAGCAGGCCGTGCACTCCTGCTCTGATCTGCCACTTAATTCCTCCCACCAGGTGGGCCTGGAGCCGGAAGTAACAACAGCTGTAGCTGCCCCACCTCCGCTGCCCCCGGGGCTGGAAGCCGAACCACGAACTCTTTCTACTCCCGCAGCTTTTCCCACTAACCTTCTCCGCAGTCTTTGGTGTTTGTGGGTTAAGGAGTCTGGTAACTGCCGCAGCTCACTGATTCAGGGCGCTAGGGCCCCCTCCGCCCGGCTTCTGTTCTGGATGGTCCACGCCTCCCACACTGGACTCTGCTCCACTCCGTTCCCAGCTCCCAGCTCCCAGCTCCGTGTGGGATAGACCTCACCCAGAGACCATCCAGGCTGTCCTGGGCTGGAGCCCTGCTTCCCTCTGCTGTTTTGTGGGTTCTGCCGTTCTAGAATTGGTTCAGAGCCATTTTTTATAGGTTTTTGGAGGGACTCAGTACGGAGCTCATACTAGTTCCTGCTTACCAGCTGCCATCTTGGCTCCGCCCCCCTACCTTTTTTTTTTTTAATCCCACTGAACTGGCCAATAGGTTGATCTATGAATTGATCTGGCTAACTGGTTGTCATCAATAGGTATACAGCATGGCTACAGCCTTGAACATTGGTCACAACACATATATAATGGCACAAACTAAGCCCACACCGGGGCCCTCACTATATAAGCCTGACTGCCATCACTCATGCAACTAATTATATACTTAGTTTGGAAATAAGCTGACATGACTGGACATGACCCCAAATAGAGTGTTTAAAACATTGTTGCTACTAAATATGTATATTTAGTATATACACTAATGATAACCACGTCATCTTTATATTTCTTTAATAACTGTCACCTTCTAAACAAGGAATACACTCATCAAAGGCCAAGCTCAATGTAAAAATAATCCACATGATGATATCCCTCTCCCCTTGGCAGGGTGGGGAGAGAGGGTAGAAAGATGTGGACTTCATACACTAGACAACAGGTGTCAACTTGAATGTAGAATTTAAGAGCTGGAACCTATCTTAGAGATAACTGTGGACCAGTAAAAACTGGTTTGACCAGTAATGCCCTATTCCCATAGCATGCATGTATACCAAGGCTAATAAACCCAGACACTGGGCATTACCCGCTTTCCCAAGCCTCTTGCAGGTTTAGCACAGTTAGAATAACTGTGTATATAGATGCAGCTTCTCTACATCTATGGCTTTCATTCTTCATTCATTATTAGGCAACTTGGAAAATATCCTCATTTCTTTAATTTTGACTATGTCCACCTAAAGACAGCAGAACAGTTTATTGGTTGGTTCTTTGTCTAAAACTCTGTGTGAGTTTGAGCCCTGAGAGGCTCTAGGCCTTTGATCAGAGTGTGAAAGCCGTTGCATGTTCCACGTCTAGAAGCCATTCCACTGTGTGTTGTGCTTGGCTGAGGTCAGTGGGAATTATACACCAAGACTATTACTCACCTATTGGTTTCCATTCTCCTCCCCTTGTGAGTAGTAATAAAGTTTTGTTAAACTCTCATCCCTGGGTACCTCTGTGGATCTTCATCAGAACTCTCCTGAACTACAAACAATCTGGTGTAAAGCCTTCATTTTATAGAACAGAATGATCTTACATGTCTCTGGATTCCCAAGTACTGGTAATAAGCATAAAGCCAATGAATTTTTGGTTGAAAACAGTAAACCAAACGTTGGAGAACAAGTGCTCTACAAAACTTTTTGGGTAAAGGAAAGACATTAATTCTATGCTTCAGGGAAAATTGGCATTTTTTCCTAGATTCCATCTACACATCTGATTCTTAAAATTTTCCATTACACTAACCACAAGTTTCCGCACGGTTCAGTTTATTTTATTAATTAAACCTCAATGATGCATAGACTTTTATAATTTCGTACTGATTCACACCAATATTCTGAAAATAAAATATATAGTAGCCAAGGAGGACAGTGAGAAAAAGAAGGGAGAGTCATGTTCATAAACTCACTGGAAATCTGTATTATACTCAAAGATAAGACAATTGACAATGGGAGTTTGGGTTTATACCCTATAGTGCTTAGCAATCATGGGGATCATTTTCGTGGCATAGACATCAGGCTGACATCCACTTTCTTCATTTGCCTGATTTGGGGTAAAGCTAAAACTTGGTTATACAGGCTATGAAAATGCTTGGTTTGGCCATCAGCATGGATCATTCTCCACACTGGCCCTTGTACTAGACCTGCAGGGACAGGAAAACCAATATTTGACTGCTTCCCCTGGCGGGGTCTCTAGTGATCCTAGCAGCCTTCCTCAGCTGCCACAATGGGAAAGGAAGCTGCAAAGGGAAAGCTGAATTTTCCAAGACTATGATTCTATGATGAAGTCCTAAACTAGAAAAAGCTCACATTTTCTCAGAGAATTATATAATTTAATTCCTTAAATGAATTCGAGTCTCACTTCTTACATATACTGGCTGATTTATGACCTTGGGTAAGTCCCCTAATGTCTCAGACTCAGTTCCCCCATCTGTAAAATGAGAACAGTGAGAGTACCTACCTCCTAATGTTATGTGGAGCAAATGAGATAACATATTTAAAGTGCTTTGTAAACCTTAAAGTGCTATATAAATAGCAGCAGTAATTGTTATCTGAGACTACAAACTGCAGAAAGGTGCTAACCTGCTTTGGTAGAGAATTTACTTACTCTAGCATTCCCCGTACCTGTAAAATCACAGGTTGAGTCCCTCAATCCAAAGAATTACTAAGGCATTTAAGGTCAGCCCCCACAAAAAAGGGAAAATAAAAACAGATGCAAAGAAATAATAACTGCTCACATTTTGCAGAGGGTTTATTATTTTATTTGATCATCACAGCCACCCCACGATGTAGGTAGTAAAAATATTATTATATGCCCTTTTGAAAATGAGGGAATTATGAAAATACATTAATATCTTACCTAAGATCACACAGTTGGGATGATTGGAAATCAAGATTTGAACCCTAGTTGCCTGACTCCAAGTTGATGCTTTTTCTTTTATTGTTATGGCCATTAGAGGTTTGCTTTTTTAGAAACATGTTATAAGTTTAAACTTGTGCTAACCCTACTGAGGCTGTAACATTCCCCAATTCAGCTACCGAGATGTTCTGGTATTCTGGATTCAGAGATAATGAACCGGAATTGGAGTATCTGGGTCCAAATCCTGCTTTAGATACTGTCTTGGACAAATTTCTTTCTTTTTCTGGGACTCAGTGATTCCATTGTGTCCGTTTCTCCTCGAATGAGAGAACAGAGGTAAAGCATTTTCAAACCTTAACGGGCTCTATAAATACTAATTATCATCATTTTACAATAAGCAGATTGGAGCAGATAACCTTTGAAGTCACTTTTGCCTCTTAGTCTATAATCCTGTCAAAATGTTCTGGGGGGCATCGACCTTCAGTCTCTCACTCAATCTATACGTAATAATATAATAGTAATCTATAATAATAACATGATAGCATTTATATACTCCTTTAAGGTTTGAAAAGTGCTTTACGTATGTTAATATATTTGATCCTCACAACAGTCCTCTGAGGTTTTAGAAATGAAGACACGGAGGCACAATGAAATTAGGGAACTTGCTCAGAGTCACGCAGCTAGTAAGTATCTGAGGCAGGATCTGAATTCAGGTCTTCCCGACTCAGAGTCTTGCGCCCTCTCTTCTATTTCACATAATTGTCCCTCTCTACCTCTCTTTCTGTTAAATACCTACAGTGTAAGAGATTTGGTTCTACTTTGGGAGGAAAAAATGAGAAGGACCAAAGAGCAAAATCTGGAAATAATATTCATTAAGACAGCAGCGACAACATTTTGCTTTTGACAATTACCTGAGAGTGGATTGCATGGTTTATGAAAATGATACACAATACATGATTAGTACATGGGTAACCCTCAACTGGTACATAGTCCGAGAGAGAGGGCCTCCTTGTGGAAAGCTGCTTTTCAGGCCTCTCACACATACTGGGCTTTAAATGCTTACTGTGAAATGACTTTTGGACTCTGAGCATAATTATAATGTTTACAGTGGCTGCCAGGCTGTGTAAACATGGAAAAATATAGTTTAAATATTAAACATTACAGTTCTTTGATCATGTAGAAGAACTAAGGTGGAGAAACTCCTTTGTAGTCTGTGCCCAGGTTGCCCATGAATTTTGTACTTCGGTTGGAAGGCTGCAAAAGTAATTCATCCTCATCATGCTCAGTCCTGGCTGAAGCGTCCTTTGGGGAAAAGGCCAGCTCCAGCAACAGCCCCGGCAGCAGAATGTCTAAGTTCTTCTTTGCATTGTCTTCATCTGGTTTCATATTCTCTGGTCAGTATTTGCCTATGAGCTTAAGCTGCGAGCAGAGGAGCCTGGGAGTCAAGCTCCAAGGCTACTGGTTTTTTGGTAGCCTTTTTTCAGTTGTTTTTCTTTGTTTTTAAGTCACTCTCCTCTGGGCTTTCCTCACCTAGGGTCTTCTTCACGACTCCTGTTCTGCCATCTGTGGAGAGAACATTGATTTGCTGTGGATAAATGTCAAACAGGAAACTCTAATGTGAACAGTGGGTATCTTAAACTCTTTTGGGGAAGTTAAAGAGGCTGTTGCTTTACTGAAAAATCCTCATATAATCTGACACTAATTTAGGATAATTAGTTAGGAATCCAAAACATTCTTTCAGATCAACACCCAGATTTTCTCCTATTAAGCACTTGAGAGAGTATGTAACCACCTTTTGGGAAATATTACTTGTTTGAAACACCACTGCCTGCTTGGAAGAGGTTTAGGAAGGAGACCCAGTGGTGAAATGTTTGCTACCAATAACCTTATGATTATGTCTCTATGTAGTCATTAAGTCAGACTGAAGGTTGACTAAAATCTGTGAAGGTCAAGCATTGATTTATTGCAGATAAATGTTAAAACAGGAGACTACAATCTGAAGAGTTTAAATATGTATCTTGGACCCATTCAGGTTCTCTAACTATCTTTAATTACTGATATGGATCAATTCGGGCTATGGCTGCCATATTGGCCAGTATGGGAATTCCATTCATTCATTCAACCAGGATTTGTTGAGCACTACTGTGCAACAGAAGGGTCTACAAGATAAGTATAAGACTTGTTCTCTACTCTTCAGAAGCTTACAACTGATTGGGGGGAATTCTGTGATTTCATCATCTCCTGGTATAGACAATCCACCAGTATAGATCTCATCTGTAACTTACAATCTTAGAGAGTTTCTAGGGACAATAACAGATTAAATAACTTGCCCTTTCATTACATGGTTGGTATGTATTAGAGGCAGGACTGGAGCGCAGTGTGCTCTCTGTCTCTGTCTCTTTCTCACCCCCTTCCAGCTAAGTAGCAATGCCAGCTGGGTAGCATGTGGTTGATTGCCAAAAGTCACAGGTAGAGACAATGAGTATTAAAGGAATTTCAAAAACGAAAAGACCAATGGAATGATTAGGGAAGAATGCATGGAGGAAATATGAATTAAGCTGGATCAAAGGATAGGCAGGATTTGGGTTAATGACAAAAGAGCTTTGGAAAAGGTTATCATTGTTGGAGGAAGTAGAAGGTAAAATTGGAGAGGTAAGCTGGAGCCAGACTAGCAGCCTTGAATATGGAGTGAATTTGTCCTGCAGGTAATGGGGAGCCACTGAAGGTTTTTGAGCAAGAAGTAACATGATAAAATTGGTATTTTAGAAAGATTACTCTGGTGATTGTATGTGAGATGCCTTGGAGGGAGGCAAGACTGGAAGCAGGGGGACTCACGAAGAGACTGTTAATAGTAGTCCAGGCATTAAGGGATGAAGGCCTGGACTTGAATGAGGGCAATGGAAAATAGGAAGGAAAGAATAAGTTCAAAAGACAATTCCAAGGAAAAAATCAACAGAGCTTAATAACTATATATTGATGATGAATGAGAGAAGGGATAGGAACTGGACTTGTAATTTCATTGGTATATGGAACTTCCAATGAGGAAACGTTCTCCTACCAGTACAGGTGAGCAGCTTCTCAGCAACTTATTGTCTAAGGGAGTTGCTAAAATACTGAGAGATTAATTCAGTTAATAAACATTTATTAAGTGCCTACTTTGTGCTAGGTAGTATGTGAAGTTCTGTGGATGCAAATATGAAAAAGAAAGACAGCCCTTACCCTCGAGGAGCTTACAATCCAATCAGACCATAAAGCAATTCAGAAAAGGCAGTAGAAAATAGAGGAAGGGAAAGGGAGGCACCAGTTACATACCACTGGAGTAAAAAAGTGCAGCCAGTTAGGAAATGAAGAAGTGGCTGGCCTGGGCATCCTCCTTAAATGGAGCTTTTGTGAGAGATTCTCTGCTCCACCCTTCAATCAGAGGGACTTCAAGGTACTCTAAGGGCAGCGGGTACTGAGGGGATGTGAGTATCTAGGGATCATGTGATCTTGCAGGATGAAGAGGTTCCAGGGGCATACAGGAGAAATCTGAAGAACTGTGTGTATATGTGCGTGTTGGGGGTGGGGAGGGAATAGAATGAAGAGGTTGCTTACCTAGGGGCAAATAGTATGTGCCAGAGGCAAGGCTTGACCTAGGTCTTCCTAATCATTCCTCCACGCTGCCTCTCAGGAGTCAAAGAGAGAAATGAGATCAGAGTGAGAGAAACAAGTCAAAAATAAGCTAGAGTTCTGGGAGGATGCCATTAATGCCTTTAAAAAAGAAAGGGAAATCAGGAGGGGAGGGGTATCTTGATTTTGTGGGGAGGGTGAGTTCAATTTGAATACATCAGGTTAGAGGTGATGGCATGATATACAGGTAGAAACTTCCAATAGACGGTTGAATACGAGAATGACTATAGTTACAGATTTGGGAATTATCCAACACAGGGTTATACTCAAAACATAATAATTTTGCCAAGGGAAAGAATGTACAGAAGTGAAAAAGCAGAGGACCAAGGACTGAGTCATAAAGAATATTTACTGAGTGGGAAGAAGAGTTGTCCAAAGAGAAGTAAAGGAAGAAGAAGAGAATTAAGAGGTGAATCAGGAAAGGGCAGTGTTACCAAAGCCAAAAGGAGAATTTTAAGAAGGAGCAAAGAAAGGGTGCCTGATTTGACAAGACAAAGGTCACTGAAGACCTTGTGGAAGTCAATTTTAGTAGAAGTGATGACCTAGAATTTGAAACTTGAAGGATTAAGCAGGGAATGATTGATGAGGAAAAGGGGATATCAAGTTAAACAGGTTTAAGCCAAAGTCAGAACTGTTTAAAAGATGGGGAAAACATGGAAAGTCTAGATTTTCTTATACTTTAGTTTATGTGAAGGGTTATAGCTATTTAAATGACGTCAAGAGATAACAAGAGTGGGACAGCAGTGGGGGCTGGGTTCAAAAGTAATTCCATAGAGATCAACATGTGTACATGTCTGAGACAGAAAGTACATAAGATGCTTCTTATTCCATAAAGTCAGAATAACTAATCTAGTTCTTAAATCACTAACTAAGCTGTACTATGATTTTATTGAGACAATATAGTACAGAGCCAAGAGCCCTGACTTTGGAGTTAGGGGATTCGAGTTCAAAGCCTGCTTCTCACATTTACTGCCTGTGTGACCTTGAACTAGTCACCTAACTTCTGTGAACCTAAGTTTCTTCAACTATAAAATGAGAGGTTTGGCTTAGATGGTGTCTAAAGTCCCTTTCAGCTCATCTCCAGTGTCTTACTTAATGTGTTACATTTTGGAAAAGATTCTGAATACAATCAGACTTTGAAAAGAAGCTAGCATTCAGGTATCTATCAATACCTTGTCAACAAACATCTGGATGTTGGATGTTATGAGGTCATAACATCCAGAGAGACTGACTGCATTCCCGCCCCACCCTCCCACCTCTCAATTTTTCTTCTGGCTGTTCCAGCCTTCAGGAGACAGAGCCCCAGTCTTTTGACTTTGCCCTGGTGTGAAATTGTTAACTACCAATTTCAGGAGTGTGTGAAAAAAGTTTATTGTCACATGTGAAAACTAATTAATGCCTGTAAAGTCCTGTGAGATCCGTAGATGAAAGGAGCTATTTAACTGCACAGTATTATTATCTGCAGAAGAGGGAACAGACATAATGAGCCAGATTCTCCCAGAGCAGAAAGGATGCCTTAGGAGTCAGTCACAATTGGAAGCTACATTAACTCCCTCAGGTGAAAATCATTCATTTTCTAGATATTACATTGGTGGCCTAAAAAAGTGAAGGCGGCTTCTTGGACAATCATCTTAACTTGCTACCTTAGATACTTGAGAATCTTGCTTGATGGAAGGTCAGTACATTTTTTTTTTCTAAAGGCATAATAGTTTACAGGCACAGGTGAATAAGTTGATCCCATATCAGTGTTCAGGGCTGTGTCTCAAATAGAAAACAAAATCTTAAAAAAAAAAGGAGATATCACCTTAGGACCATGTAAGTACCAACATCCTGCATGGTATTCAGATATAAAAGTGCTAGTGATCAAAGGATCATAAATTTAGAACAAGATGGAACCTTGGAGGCTATGGCATCCATAACCTCATTTTACAGATGAGGAAACCGAGGCACAGAGAAGTTAATAGATTTGCTTAGGGAGTCACCTATCTATTAAGTATCTGAGGTAGAAATTAACCTTAGGTTGGGTCTTCCTGACTGCAAGTCCAGGACCATATGCACCTTACCATGTTGGGCATGGATCCTCGAAGATGTAGGATCATTGAAGACAGACTTGTTCTAATTTTGCCTTTACAGCCCCATAAACACAATCCCTGACACATATTTATTTATATATTATTTTGTTGCTATTCAATAGTATCTGAGTCTTCGTGACTCCATTTTGGGGTTTTCTTGGCAAAGATCCTAGAGTGGTTTGCCATTCCCTTCTCCAGCTCATTTTACAGATGAGGAAACTGAGGCAAACAGGGTTTAGTGACTTGCCCAGGGTCACACAGCTAGTAAGTGTCAGAGGCTAGATTTGAACTCAGGAAGGAGTTTTTCTGCTCCAGGCCTGGTGCTCTATCCACCGAGCCACCTACCTGTCCTGCCTGGCACATAGTAGGTCCTTTAAAATGTTTGTTTTATTTCCAATTTATAATGCCTATATCTTTGTACATAGTTATTTTCATTTTCTCTCCCCTGTTAGACTGTGAGCTCCTTCAAAACAGGGGCTGTTTTGTGCCTTTCTTTGTGTCTCCAGTGCTCAGCAGTGTCTGGCCCATAGTAGTTGCCTAATAAATGCTTGTTGATTTGACTTGATTTGAATTGGAAGGAAATTAAGGACATTTTTTTTTTCTGATTTAGAATTATTTTAATTTCTTTTTAGGGAGAACCTTCCCTTGGTAGAATTTGATACAGTCTCCTGTTTAGGTTTTCAGTGTGCACATGATCTATTCTAAGCAGTTAGCTTTGTAAATTAGAACATGGTGCTGGTGAGGCCTCATGTTCCCAAACAGCCAGTTCCCTCCGCTCTTTTCCACAGTCCCGGACTCCACTCTCTCTTCAGCTCAGCCTCAGAGAACCTGGTTTCCTTTGCCACACAATGCAAGGGCCGCCTCCTATAGGAAGCCCTTCCTGATTCCTCCAGTTGTTGGTGCTCTTGGCCTCTTTCAATGATTTTTTTTTATTTCTTTATATTTACTTCTCTTTGTATATATCATATTCCCTTAGTGTAATAGAAGCTCCTTGAGGATTGGAACTCTTTCATTTTTGCTTTGTATCCCCAGGGCCTGGCACAGTTTATGGCACCAAGTAGGTGCTTAATACAATTTTGTTGGATTACACTGAATTGCTCCCTCATAGGTCTGTGAACTGTGGCACACACATGCCGTTGACTGTTCAGAGCACGAAGCAAGATGTGAATGGTGGAGCTCATCGTCACTCCCAGGAAAACAACTCAATATAGCAGCATCCTTTTCCCATAAGAAATTCACTTTGAATTCAACAATCATTTATTAAGTGCCCATTATGTGTTAGGCATTGTGCCAGGGGCTGAACATACAAAGAAAAACAATACCCCCTGCCCTCAAAAAGCTTATATTCTAGTTGGGGAGGAAACAACACAGTCTGTAGCCTAACACAGACCTATGAAAGTTAGCCCACTATCAAAGAAAATAAATGTCTTCAACCACACCTGGAGAAAAAGGCAATGACAAAAAGAAGATAACACAGTAAAGTCAGTCTGAAAACAGTCCTGAACTCTCTTCCCCCGCAGGAGGAACTGTGACCTCACAGAGATGCGTCTTGGTACAGTAGGTGCTGGGCCAGAGGAAAGCGGATCCTTGTGTAGTACTGTGCTCAAGAGAAAAGTCAGAGGCAGGTCTGGAGAGCACATGAGCCCCAGATTATCTAGGGCATGATCTTTGACGCTGTACAGAGAGGCAGCCTGAGTTACACATATTGACTGTATGATCCTAGACAAGTCACTTAACCCCTCTTAGTTTTCTAAGCAATTTTCTAAGGCTCTGTGAGTTGCAGGGAAGGTACCTACCTGCATTAATAGAGGGAGTTTGCTTAGTAGGAAGTTCCCTCTCGCAGTGAAACTCCTATCTCTCCATGCCTACACGAAAGGTGTGTTAAGGAAAAGTCTATGGCTAATTCAGTGCCACACTGCGGGGAGTGTGCTTCCAGTGGGTGGCTTGCTCATGCTTCTCTTTGCTCAGCTGGTGAAGGAACTCTAAGTGGTTTCTGGCACAAAAGTGAGCATCAGTCCCATTCTTCAAGATGCAAATTTCCTTCATCTCACCTGGAATTCATAGTAGTAACAAAAGAAATGGATGTGCCCCGATAAGAATCTGCACACGTGAAATATATGCCTCAATGTTTCGCATAGTAAATCTTCATTGTACAAATTCAGAAGCTAGTTCTAACAATTGGGCAATAAAATATCAAATGGTGGGGTTACATTCAGCAGGCATGGGAAACATGCTTTATCTTAGACTCTTGGACAGTCATTTATGACTAGAGGAAGTGACAGAAGAAGGAACAATCCAAGAATACAAGTTTCAAGGCCATGGAGAATTTTTCTTCTCCAAACACAATAAAGCTGCACATTTGCCAAGCCACGGCAGAGGCTGTGAAATTCCACAGAGCCAGACTTCATTCTGGCTACGGCCCTCCCCTGGGAATCTGACAGATTTTCACACACCATGTTTGTCTATAGGTATTACAGAGAATCAGCATCACGAGGTAGGGCTTAAAATGCATTTTTGAAGCAAGAGTGGAGATGGAACTGTGAATCACACCTCTCATGCCCAGTTTTAAAAGCATGAAGCAATGAAGGCAAATGCAAAGCCCTGAGGAAAATCATTTTGTGAGATCAGCCAGACACTTTTCCATTCTCACATAAAAAAAAAACCATTGAATTTTTCACTAACATTAATTAAATGAGAGACTCTCCATAACAAAAATTCAGGTAAATTATCAAAAAAAAAGAGGGGAAAAAAAAGAAAACTGATTGAAAAACATGGGGAAGGAAACCAGAAAAGTAAGTTTGTTCTCAGGCATAAAACACTTTTCATATGATTTGTTTTAAAATATTTAGAAACAAAAGAAACAAACCTCCCTCAAACTTGGTTTAGTTTCCAATCAGTTCTTTGCATTCAATCAGTGAATATTTGGACTTAGCTGAACTCAGTATTCTTTCCTCTATACCATCCTGTGAGTCAGGACTGGGTTCTAGTCCAATTCTGCCATTAACCAGTCATGTGACCATCAGCAAATCCCTTTGTCTCCAGCCTCTGCATCCTCATCTATAAAATGGAGTTGTACTGGAGAAGCTCTAGGAATACTCTGCTCTGATACACGTTGGCTCTGTGCACCGCATAAGAAAGCCCAGCAGGGACTGTGTTTGTCAGATGTGTTCACAGGGAGCTGAATGCTTCTTTTAAGAACTGAGTCGTGGTGAAGGGTGCTGGTGATTGATGTTCCCTGATGATGGAAAAGGCCCAGAGCCTTTATTGGAAGCTTTTTCTCATACTGCCTGCATGAATGCATTATATGAAAGCAGTTTGATTTGTAGTCCTGATTGGGCAGATTTACATAGAAGCCTGAAGCAAAGCAGTCCAGGGTGTATTTGTGTGTGATTTCTCTACTGTTTTCCCAATCAATGCACCTTAACTTGGTTCTGTGAGAAGCAGCATCTAATTCTGAAATATTCAAGAGCTAGCTAAACCGCACCAACTCAGACAATACTTTTAGATGCTCTATCAGTATGAAACAGAGGTGGGACTCTAACATGGGACTTCTTTGGAAGAAAAAAAATTGCCCAGATTTATACTTAAATATAATTATACAAAACTGATCAAACATATCTTTCAAAAAATTTTTCAAGTTTTTCTTCCACTCTAAGAAAGAAATTTTCTCAATTTTTAAATTAATCCAGCCTTCATCTTCTTCTTTGTTTGTTTGGCTTTTTTTTTTTGAGATCAGTTATTCCTATTTCACCTAGGCTGGAAATTCAGTGGCTATCCAATCCTACTACTGATCAGCACAGAAATTTGACCATCTCTGCTTCTGACCTAGGCTGGTTTGCCCTTCCTTGGGCAGACTGTCACCTTCCTGCTCCTGGGCTTACTATATTGATGTCAAATTTAGTGAGGGAAGATAACCTATCTGCTGTAGCTCTTCTATGTCTCAAAACTCCTGAGTGTAAGCAATCCACTAGCCTTAGCCTCCCCAGTAGCAGAATATAGATGGGTGTTTGTTGCCATGCCTGGCATTATCTTCATGGTCATCATTCTTGTTGCCAATCAATCGAAGAACATTCATTAAGCAGTGTTGGGCATTGTGCTAAGCTCTGGGAACACAGACACAAAAATGTAATAGTCCCTGCCTTTAAGGAATTTACATTCTAATAAAGGGGGAAATAGCATATATGTATATACGTATGCATGCACATATAATCTATACACACATATACGTATGTATGTGTGTATATATATGTATATATGTACACACATAAGATATACCAAGCAGATACCTGGTAACCCTGGATGGGATATTCTTCCCAATTTTCCTTTCCCACAAGATGTGACAGGGCCCCATTACTACCATGCACAACGGAAAAAGCAAGATTATGTGCTGTATACAAATTTTTATACAAGCCAGGTTTGGAGGTAGAGAAGTGCAGACTATAGTCAGATCAATGCGAAACTTTGATGGACTGGGATCCTTGCTGATAATCACTTCCTTTACCACTGGTGGAAATGGGCGGATTCCCCCTACAACAGATGCGACCCCTGCACTCTTTAACAAAAGACTACTGTTTCTACCTCTAAAAGGATTCTATGAGTAAGAAACCTGAAAAGTATAGGCGCAGACGTTGGTCAGGCAGCTCCCGAAAGACTCTGGGAACTTGAGAGTCAAAGGGAGCTAAGAGACAAACCCAGAGATCCCAAGAGGGATGTCCCACCCCTACCTGAGAGCTCGGCCAATTTCACAAAGAACACTGACAAAGCGTCATTAGATCTGTGAGGCTTGCATGTAACACACGCTTCTGGTGGAGTCCTCTAAGTTTACCAGAGGTATCCATTTGCCGGGGTTAAAACCAAACAAAGGGGTACAGATGGGGCAAGAGTCAAGTCCTTTCTCTCTGCTAAAGCAAATGTTTGATTGTGTCAATAAACTCCATTGGTTCCCTGGTACCTCCAGGATCAACTATAAAATAATCTGTTTGGTTTTTAAGGGGCTTCACAACTTGGACCCTTTCTGTCTGATTAATGCTCCCTCCTGCTCAGGCTAAGATCCAGTTACAGAGGGTCTACTCCACTCCATTTCTCAGCTCCATGCTAGGGTGCTATGAGGCCCAAATGGATGTAAAGGTCTTTGAAACCTTAAAGCTCTATATAAATGTCAGTCGTCATCGTCATCATCATCGTCATCATCATCATCATCAGTCTAAAGTCACTAGACTTCCAGTCCAGTGATGACCTAATTCCCTGAGCCTGCTACTGCACTCCAGCTAAGCTCAAACAATGTTTACAGAGTAAACAGGAGTGTGCCAATAAATGTTTAACAACCAGGCTCTCCCTACCATATGCATACATTTCAAAATTTGATCTGTACTATCCATACTTTCTGAAGTCCAGATAGTCAACAAAACAATAAATGAAGCCCTGATTTGTAATGATTGCCCATTTCTGAGGTGGAAATGCTCACACTGAAGATTTAATTGGCTCTTGCAAGCTGGTCAGAGCTGGCTCTAGCACACCCCTGGCTCCATGTCTTTGTGCTGGTTGAACCTCAAATCTGGACTAATCCCCCTCCTCATCTCAGTTTTCTAGCTGTTTTGGCTTCCTTCAAGATTCCATAAAACCTCACCTTTCCCCATCCAGTGCCTTCCCTTTGAGATTGCCTTCCATTTACATTGTATATACTTTCTATGTTCATAATTATTCATATCTCTCCCTCATGAGAATGTGAGCTCCTTGATGGCAGAGCCACTGTCCTTATTTGTATCCCCAGAGCTTATCACAGTGCCTGGCAGGAACAAAGTAAGTACTTAATAAATTATTTCAACTGATTTGACTGACTACATAACCACAATTCCTACCCAAGGAATTTCTGCATTGCAGGAGAGAGAATGAGTCTGAATCTATATTTATTTTTTAATCAACAAAGGATGGGAAGTCCATTTAAATGAATTTTTGATGGGGTGCTCTGAATGCATAACTAAACCTATACTGGCAGGGTCTGCTGTTCCCCGTCACAATCATTGCTGGGGGCTGTGGAGCCCCAGATTCCATGACATCTTTCTCCCCTCCCACTTCTGATGCTGTGTGATTTTAGGCAAGCCACTTAACCTCCACAAGACTAAGTTTCCTCGTCTGTAAAATGAGGGAGCTGGCCTGGAAGGCCTCTCAGGTCCTAGCTTTCAATCTGGGATTCTATAAATCACACTGCAAACCCGGTCACAGAGGAGAGAGTGGGCAATGTCTTCTGCTATAAACCACTGTCATCCTTGGTAGTTTTGGGGCCCAATCCTGGGATGGTTAAGAGGGTCCAAAATTGGTGACTCATCCTTGAATCCAGTCCTTCCTATGAAAAACTAGCCATGGGTTGCTACTCATGAAAAACCTTCAAAGATACAAATAATCCATTTTCTTTACCGAGAAGAACCACAGTGTAGCAGATAAAAGCCTAGATTTAGATTCAGGAATCACTCAACCAGTCAAGTAATTAGCAAGCATTTATGGATCAATTGCTTTGCACCAAGGACCAATGTAAGTGCAATAGGATACAAGATAGAGCTAGTCCCTGCCCTCGAGGAGTATATAGTCTAATGAGGGAGACAACATTTATAAATCAGAACATACAAAAATTTTTTAAAAAAAAATGTAGATTGAAGACTTGGGTTCAAGTCTTGCCTCTGACATGTGCTCCGTGCCAATAGGTAGGCAAATCACTTTCCCTCAATTCACTAAGATTAAAAATTAGAGATGAGTTGCTGATCTGATCTGGGGGAAGAGGGAAGAGGGGGGCAGTAGGTCCGCATTCAGAGTTTCCCACTCACCAATGAAATAGCAATGAAATACCAATAAACATTTCAAAAACTCACTTTAGTTCACCACTGACCTTTCTCCACTTAAATTGGTTAGCTGAAGATGAAAGGCTCCGTATTCTGCTAGACTGCTCCATTATCTCCTGACTCATACAGACCTAGAAGAGAACAAGGCAAAGGCTTATTAAATTACTCATACATGGAATACTAATTTAAAGAACGTCAAATGGTAAACTCACGTCTACATGGACAAAGTGAAAAGGGGGGTTACACAATTACATGAGTAATTCAGAGCCACAGGGCCAAGTCATTCAGATAATTCAAGTCAAAACAAACCTTGGCTTCACAATTTATTCATTTATTTGCCATTTATTAAGCCCCAGCCTATACAAAGTGCTATGTTGCTTTTTAAGATCTTCTCTACCCTTTCATGGTGTCAGTCAGTTAACACAGCCTTATATCCTCCAACACAATACTGGAGAAAATAAACCTATAAATGATGGGAATTGGGAAGATTTTCCCAGTTTTCTTAGTAGGGGCTTGAGCCCAGGATATACGTAAGACCCTTATCATATCAACAAAGGGATCTATTGTCATCGGCCTTTCTCACGTAAAGGCCACACATAATTATTCAATGACAAACAGCACAAGAGCGACTGAAATCTTTATACAATTTTCATGATTCATTTGCTGTATAGTCATCTTGGGAAGGTGATGTTGAAATTAATTATCACTTTTAGTTTAAGATCCACGTTTTTTTTCCATCTAGGTACATGATGATAAAAAAAAGTGTTGAAAATATGTTAAATATATATAATATATCATTCAAGAAGCCACAAGGAAAACCTGGTAGGACCTAAATTAATTTATTGCTATATGAATCAAAGTACTATAATGTACCATATTGTAGATTGGTTAAGTCTCTAGTCAGAGTTCTAAGAGAAATGGTAACTCTGAGAGAGTTGCTGGGTGTTAGGTTTGAGAGGACTGAGACAAGAAGTTACTGAGTGACAAGGTATTGCATACTAGAGAGGTATGGACAGTAAAACCTGAATAATTATAGGACAAATAAAATTTAACTGATTATAGATGAAAGATAAGAATTTTATTATTGATCATAAACTAAGGTGGGGTTAGATCAGAGATGATCCAGAGTCTGAACCCAGAAAAAAAGCAGAAGAAGGAGAGATGAAGGAAAAGATAAAAGAGGAGAGAGGGGGAGAGAAAAAGAGAGAGAGAGAGAGAGAGAGAGAGAGAGAGAGAGAGAGAGAGGGAAGACAGAATTGCATCATTTAAGTTTGAAGGTGGAAGTGACATTACGGTTGCTACTGGTGGGTAAGTCTAGTCAAGCGGAGGAACAGCCTGGAAGCAGAGAATCAGAGAAGTCACTCAGAATATCAATGAGTTTGACTGAGATGGTGAACCAAAAAGGCATTAGTAAAGCAGAGTGGAGAAAAACTAAACTTAGCAATAAAAGCAAGTTAATCAACACAGAAGCTACATTCACTAAGGAAATTTTATGGATAATTCCTAAGTCAGAAAAAGGACAGCAAAGTTTGCAGTTTCAGAGTCATGAGGGACCCTGAGCATAAGGGATTTCCTCACCAACTGTGCCAACATGGCAGGTTTCTCTCTCCCCTATGATACTGTATGTATTGGCAAGACAATGTGACCCAGGTTTATGTGTCAATTGTAATGAAATTGTTATAATTCATGAATAAGAGGACCTGTGATATTATTATTTTTCTTGCCTCATTATTAGGTAAGTGTTTATGTTTAAGATCTTAAAGTATCCTTATTGTTAATGGCTGGTTGTATAATTAGAAATGCTTTAATTGGGTGCTCAAGAGCTAGGGTGTTGAATAAGGGGTTACCCCCAGGATCCTGAAAAAATTTTGAGTGTAATAACATGGTGCTGACGATACTTCTCTGGAAACCTAGACCTGGCAGCATGAGTACGGGAGGGAGCAAGCAAGGTATAACCCAGAGAGTAATTGGTTGTTCGCATGACCAAGTGAGAAGTGTAAGGAGCTATAATGGGGGAAGCACATCCCATAAACCTACATCTACTTCACTCCTAAAAGCTTACTTTATAGAATTACACATAATAATAACAATAAATATTCAAATTCAATATTCAATACTCTAGTTAGAGGCAAATATAGGTCATATTAAAAAAAGAAGAAGAAAATAGAACTAGGTACCTTTCACAGTTAAAGTGAAGGGAAAAATTCTTAACCAAATAATAGAGGAGATCATAAAAGATAAAACAGATGATTTTAACTACGGAAAATTTAAAGGCATTTTACATAAACAAAATAATAATAGCTATGATAATTAGAGAGTGTGTACAAGTTGAACAAATCTTTGCACCAGTTATGGATAATAAAATTCACATCGAGGGCACATAGAGAATTGACACAAACATAAGATCAGCAGACATGCCTCAATAGCCAAGTGTTCAAAAGATACGAATGGATAGTTTTCAAAAAGAGAGTTGCAAACGATGGGAAATTATATAAAAAGTGATCTGATTCATTAACAAGAGAAAAGCAAATTAAAACTACTCCAAGTTTTCACCTCACATCCTTCAAATTAGCAAAGGTATTAAAAGATGGAAGCAGTCAGTGTTGGAGAGTGTTGGGAAATCAGTCACACTCATATATTGCTGGTGGAGCAGTGAATTGGTACAAGCGTTCTGTAAAACAATGTGGAATTATGTAAGTAAAGTCACTAAATTTTTCATGCCCTTGGCTTCAGTGATCCTCTAAGAAGGCCAAAGATGTAATGACAAGTCTTTTATATACCAAGATATCCAGTTCAACTCTGGGGTTGTAAAAAGGCTGGAAACAAAGTAGGCATCTATTAATTGAGGAAGGGCTGAACAAATTGCAGTGCATGAATGTGATGGAATATTATTATATCTAGACAATAAAGGCAAGGAATCCAGATAATCTGTATATGAATTGATGTTCAGTAACATAAACAGAATTGGTGGACTAATACACACAAGGATTAAAATCGTATAAACGAAAACAAATCTGAAAAGCAGCCAGACTCTAATTAATTGTAATGACCGTTCTTGGCCCTGAACAGTAGATTATGAAACACATGTCCCTCCTACTGGTAGAGAAATAGAGGACTTTGGATGTGGAATGCTGCCTGAACCATTTGGTATGGTAGTTGTGCTGGCTGATTTCACTTAATTGTTTTTTTTTCTGTTATAAGGAGTGTTCAGTGGGACAGGAGGGCATATTGAGACATGCTTGTGATATAAAAATAAAGGGCATCAATAAAACTATTTTAAAAAGAAAAAAATGGAAAAATCAGATGCAGACTAACAATGATAGGATTCGTTGTTGTTGTTCAGTTGTTTCAGTTGCGTCCGACTCTCCGTGACCCCATTTAGGGTTTTCTTGGCAAAGATATTGGAGTGGTTTGCCATTTCCTTCTCTAGCACATTTTACAGATAAGGAAATTGAGGCAAACAGGGTTAAAAGACTTACCCAGGGTCATACAATGAGTCAGTGTCTGAGGCCAGAATCAAATTCAGGTCTTCCTGACTCCAGCCCCAGCACTCTATCTACTCTACCACTTAAGTTTCCTAGGCTCCAGTTTTTTCATCTATAAAATAAGAGGGTTTTGCCAGAAACAGGTAGGTGCTATAGTGGATAAAGCCCTGGACTTCAAGTCAGGAAGATCTGAGTTTGAATTCTGCTTCAGATTCTAGCTATGTGACTTCAGGCAAGTTACTTACTCTCAGCCTCAGTTTCTTCATCTATAAAGTTAAGATGACCATAACTTACAGCGATCTTGAAAGATCAAATGATATAATGTATGTACAGAACTTTGCAAACCTTAAAGCATTATATAAATGCCAGCTATTGTGATGATGATGATACCTCTGAGGTCTCTTTTTTAATATTTATTTTTATATTTAATATTTTAGTTTTCAACATTGATTTCCACAAGATTTGGAGTACTGAGGTCTCTTTCAACTTCAAATCTATGACCTTAAACATAGGAGGCAGACTTTTTGTGCCATCATGGTGAAGAGGTGACCCTGGGTTCTGGTAAGCTATACCAAATGGAGCACAAATTGTGTCAGGTTTTACCATGCTGGGAGGGTTGAAGTCCAATCCCAGCAACAGACTATGTCTACTATTGAAAGACTAAGTTTGTAAAGGGAAAATCAGTCCTGTACATCTCATGAATTAAGTGCTACAATCAAAAAAGAAATAATTCAGATGAGCAAGAAAAGGGAGAGTTGTCTAAAGAGACTGATATGGGTGTATAACACAATTTATCAAGCAAATTTGATTTTTTTAAAGATAGGCAGTGAAAATGAAAGCAAGGTTAAGTAACAGGATAAATGCAAACAAAAGTGTGACATACCACATCCAGAAAAAGAACTATGGAGTCAGATCAGAGCATACTATTTGCTCTCTCTCTCTGTCCCTCTCTCTCTCTGTCTCTGCCTGTCTCTCTCTGTCTCTTTCTCTCTTTCTCTTCCTTTTTCTGCCTGTGTCCGTTTCTGTGCCTGTCTCTCCCATTACTGGATCCTTTCAATGTGCCTATGAAAAAAACACAGATCTAATACTAAAAATGCCTTTCCCCTTCTTTTCCACCCAACTCACCGCTACAATATATCTATTCTTCCCTTTATGATTAAACACTCTGAAAGTCTTCCAAACTGGCTGCTTAGGCTTCCTCATCACCCAGCATCTTCTCAATTCCTCTGGTCCTCTCCCATCTTGGTCTACTATAACTACTTTGCTCGTCTTCTTAACACCAATATTCTGATGATGCTACATGGTTGTAGATTGTAATAGTATAGTCTCAAAAGAATCAAAATTATAGGCAACCCAAAGGGTATGGTGGGTATATCCAGGATGCAGGATATTACCAGCAAAATAGAGTAAAAAAGATCACCAAGGCCCCACATGACAGTCAGGTGGTGAGAATGATGGATAATGCATGAAGGGATGGGTGGCCCAAATGGTACACTGGTTAGTCTCAAGATAACAAAAGAAGATGAGAAGGAATTCTAATATTTTGGGCCTTTATGGAAGGTCATACACAAGAATCATCCAGAATGAGGCATAGAAAACTTTTGATCTACGCTGGTGGAAGGGTGCCCACAGATCCACCAACAAAGGCATCAAAGTGGCGTGAGACAACAAGAGGATGAACTGGCTAATATATATATGTATATGCATAATATACATATATATGTAATATATATATGTGGTTTGATTTATTTAGTAAATGTATCAAGCTCCTCAACCTTATGCTTTAAAAATACATTAATTTCCTGTTTAGCAATGTTGCTTAAAATCTCTCATTTATTCTCTCCAGCTTCCTACAATTTCCCAAAGCCCTCAGCCATATGTGTGAATAGCAGAATAGCAGCTCCACCTTTTTTGCCCTTGAGACGCTAACTACATTCTTTCCAGGTGTTGCCTGGCAACCCAGAAATCATGATCAGAGGAGCATAATTAGAAGTCTTTCAATAACTAAGATTCACTAATATACTTTTGCCTGTACCTACTAAACAAACACCTATATACAAATGTACAATCTTGCTAATTTTTCACTCTGAAATATTAATTTTCTTTTCAGACAAATCCAGTGCAGCCAGTTTCAGTCTCATTCCTGCCTATGCACTGTCTTCTATATACTTCAGTAGGAAAGTTTTTGTTGTATATGCAAACACAGGAACCTAGTTTCCTACTTCAAAGATGTAAAGTTACCCAATGTGAGCACTAAGTGTTTCTTTTTTCAAACAATACAAAGATTAGCTAGCTACCTTGGTCAGCACTAGTGTGACTGTATAACAACGCAATGATAGGCATCTGTACGGATCTATATTCAGAACCTGCCCTTTTGCAGATATGTGTATCTATATGCCACAAACCAGATGGGCCCCATCCAAGTCTAGAGAATCATCTGAGGCCAATTTCTCTGACCTGAGCTAAGCAGAAAAACAAGTTCACTTAAGTCAGAATCCAAATCACAAAAATTTAGAGCTGGAAAGGACCTTAGAGAGCTGGTCTAACTCCTTCCTTTTATAGATGAGGAAATTGAGTCTCAGAAAGGTTAAGTGTCTTACCAAACATCACATAGGTAGGAACAAACAAAATTGTGGTCACTCTAAAGTTTGTTTTTTAGAATAGTGCTTGAAACATGGTAAGCACTGAGTAAATGCTTATTGACTGACTAACTTAACACAAGCACACTTCTGACATTATAAAACAAACAAACAAAAAAAACCCCATGGTTCTTGTGAGCATGGTATGGTTATAGTGTAAACAGGGACCTAGCAGGCATGGATGGGGACACCAGCAAAGGAAGTGTCCATAATAGATGAGATAATGGATCCATAAATGTATCAAAACATCATGTTGTTACTGTAAGGATATCTGAATTTGCTTAACTTTCCTATCATAGAGCCAGTGTTCCAGCAAGGTTTTAGTTCTAGGAAGAGAATAATGGGAGTCAGGTTCATTCTTTCATGCTGGCTTCCAAGCCAACTACCCAATAAGATTATCAATGGTTACTCCTATTTGCTAGCTCCAGTGACCTTTGTTTAGTCCTCATTTTCCTAGACCTTTCTATAGCATATCACACTGTTGATCACCCTCTCCTTCTGGACGTTCACTCTTCTCTGGGTTTTTGTGACATGGCTCTCCTCTTTTTTGTATGACCCCTTTATATTAGTCTCTTTGCCAGATCATTATTTGTATCCCTTCACCTAAGCAGAAGGGCTCTGTCCTGGGCCTCCTTTATTCCCCTATCTATATTCTCTCTTGGTCATTTCATCATCTCTAAGGGGTTCATTATCATTTCTGTTCAAATGCCTCCCAAATTGGAATATTCAGCCTACACCTCTCTCCCCTTAGCTCCAACCAACTGTCTGCTGGGCATTTCTATCTCGATTTTCCATAGGTATCATTAGATCTAAAACAAAACTCACTATCTTTCCCCCTAAACTCACTCCTCCTCTTATCTTCCTTTTTTCTGTTGAAGTTCTAGTCACCTTGTTTCATAACTTCAGAGTTATCTTTGATTCTTCCCTTTCCTTCATCCTCGTGTATCGAAGCTACTGCCCAGTCAGGTTGATTCTACTTCCATCTATCCCCTTCTCTCCACTCACATGGCCACCCCTCTAATTCAGATTTTCATCTCTTGCTTGGACTATTGCAACAACTTCCTAATTGGTCTCTCAGTCTCCAGCCAAACCGCCTCTCCAATCCATCCTCCCCATAGCTTCTAAACTGATATTACTAAAGCATAAGTTTGCCCAAGTCACTCTTTTGCTCAAGAAGATTTTGGGGCTCCCTAATGTCTCCAGGATAAAATATAAACTCCTTTGGTTACCATTTTAAACTCTTCACAGTCTGGCTGTATTTTTCTAGACTGATTCCATCCTATGTCCTTCATGGTCTCAATGTTCCAGCCAAGTTGGCCTATATGCCCTTTTTCTATACCAAAATTCTATTGCTTGCCTCCTTGTCCTTGCTTTTCCCTTCTCACTTCTGCCTCTTGGAATCCTTAGCTCCTTCAAGCCTCAACTAAAGCTGAGCTCAACTCACGGCACCTCTTTTAGGTGGTCTTTCCTGTTAAAGGCAGTTATTGGTGATATTCCTTTCTAGAAATTTCTTTGTATATATTTAGAATTTACTTCTCTATACATGTGTTGTTTTCTCCAAGAAGAATGTAAGTTCTTTTCAGGCAGGGACTCTTTCTTTTTGTCTTTGTGTCTCCATCACGTAACACAATGCCTGGCGCTTAGTAGGCGCTTAAATAAAAACTTGTTGAATTTAACTGAATTGCAAACAGACAAGTTTTATTAACTGGAACTCACTCTGAAAATGTACAAAACCCCAAATGCACCAGGTTCTTCTGGTTTATTTCATGCTTTTAGGTTTTAATCAAATCCAGAGCAATTTGAATTTTTTCCCCCAACCTGGATGCCCAAGATAAACCTTAGGCAGATTCAGCTAAATAGAAACCAAGGCCAAAAGTACCATTTGCTGTAGAATACCCAAGTCTGGGCTTCCTTCCAGAATTGGCAAAGAACTCTACTGTACCTCCTGGACAGAATTCTGGCAGTCAAAACAAAGTGGCCCAGAAAATGAAAAAAAGCCGTATCAGAGAAGGTCCAGTTCTCTACTGTCTAACTTTGCTCTCAGTCTGTTGCTGAATAAAAACTGTTACCTATTTTTGTTCATTTACTTGGAGGATTGTTTAACAGAGAAGCACAAAGTTCGGGGCATGGGGAGAGATGTGAGAGCAACCCTGTGGGCTAGAATGACTTCCAATAACAATAAACATTCCCAAGGAGGGAGGAAGATGGTAAGCGACCTGTTTCCTTTCTAACATTCTTTAAAATAAATGTGGAGGCTTGAAGGAGGTGGCCTGAGATGTTTCCATTAGATGAATGGAGAGAAAACAGACCCATATAGACCACCTGCAGCATGCTCAGGCCTGATTCCAGGCCATAATTCAGCAACAGGATCCCATGGGGCCATTCATCTTCAAAATCCTCTACAGCACGAGACTGTCTGTTCATCTTCTAAACGCTTCTTTCCTTCCCATTAGCCCTGGCATCTTGGCATATCCAGGAAGGTAATCCGCCCCAATGGTGTCTATAGACACTCCCATTCCAGCCAGCCTTCTCCTCATGGATAAGACTCATGGGGTATTTGGTAAGGCAGTTCTCATTCAGAAACCTCAACCACAGCAGATCAGGCTAAGCTTCCTTCTACTGAGATCAGGCCAAACCAAAATTCTGGTCAATCATATCCTGGAGCATTTTCCCCTGAAGTATGTGAACAACAGCCACAAAAATTATGAAATACCATAGACTCCCTAAAAAGAACACAAGGTATCATATTTTATCCATCCTTCTTAACGGTCAAATAGACATGTCATGGTGCATTACTCACTTGGGCCATGCAAAAGAAATTCAAAAACACTGGGCATCATCATACTGTGTAACATACCACATTGGGGCATTTTAAAAAGTCTTTTTTTTTATTTTACTTAAATACGGTGAGCTCAATTTCCCTTTTTTCAAAAAAATGAGAAGTAGTATAAAAGTTTGTTCTCTGGGGGAAAAGGCTATTCCCTCCGGCCACAGAGGTAGGAAAAGCTTTCTTCTGTCCCACTACTGCAGCTGGACAGACCCAGACTAAAGTCTGAGGGTGAGAGGCCCCACCTATATCATATTACTAACACTTTTAGATATCCAGTCCTCCCCCTTCCACCTACCCAAGGAATGGAATGGCAGCTTCATTCACTTGGCTGCTGCTATCCAGATCTCTGCTTTATTTTGATGTTGTCCGGGCAATCTGGACCATTTCCCTTCGTTCATCATGGCTGACTGCTCATCTTATTGGCATCAGATGCATGTTCATGAAGCCCTGGGCCAGCTGCCCAGCATAGAAGGAAGGTATATCTACTATGTTGGAAATTCTCTAACCCTTACTTGGGCCTGGTGAAGGACCATAGGATCCTTGGATTTAGAGCTTGAAGGGATCTTAGAGATTATCTAATCCAACCCCCTTTGTTTTTACAGATGAAGGAATGAATCCCAGAGAGGCTGTGCCCTGTACTAGGTCAAAAAGCTAGTAGTAACTCACCTGAGATTCTATTCTTTACAGAGCTGGAAGTAAATGTATGACTCCCTCGTTGCCAGAAGTGGTTTAAGTAGAAAATATAACCAGCTTAGATGACTTTATAGATGTTATATCCATAATTATGACACGAAAAGAAATTAAGATTGAGATAGGTTGCACTAACCTTGTGAAGTCAGCACTCTACAGGGCCATTCTACGATCTTATAATTTGCCCTCTCATGTTTTACAGATGAAGAAACTTAGACCCACAGAGATTAAGGGAATTATCCCAGTTCATAGAAGTAGTAAGAGGAAAAGTCTTGAATCCAGATCCTTGGAATCCAAATACAATGCTACCATCACACAACTAAATACTACTTCTCCATGCTGAAATAGCTCTCTGGATGACTCAAATTCTTGAAAACCCAGAATGTGGTGGGTCCCTATCAATCCATTATCAATGGATTAAGCCAGGGTCTCTGGGCTCGCCGTAGTAAACCAGGAGAAGATGGTTGTGAGGCATGGGATAGTGTTTCTGAGTGACTGCACACCCGCTTCACCATTTCCTCTTGGTGGGTCACATACCTAATCTGAACTAGGTAGCCTGAGAAATGTGAGGGTGAACTGAACCTGGGGGTGGGGATGGAGGAAGAAGAAGAGGAAGAAGGGAAAAAATGTGAAGGAAAGGGGGAGGAGGAAAAGCAGTAAGAGAGGAGTAGGGGGAAGGAGGAAGTAGAGGGAAAGGAAGAGGAAATATAGGTGTGGAACAGAAGTAGAGGAGGAAAAGGAAGATTATTCCTCTGTGACAGAGTGTCTGAGACCACAGCTGCATCACCTTTAGCTGAATGGGGTTGGGGGAAGTTGAGGGAGGTAGAAAATAGACTACCATAAAATTTTGCTGCCATAAGCTGATTCTTTGCAGAAACAAATCATTATTCATTGCCACCCTCATTCCCCTTCATGGTTTTTCTTTTACCTTTGACCTTGCTCTTTGTAGACCCTCTCTCACTTTTGATTTATTCCCAGACTCAGAGCCTAGGCCCATGGATCTGTGTGGATTCTTGGCATTGACCTTGGAGCCGTTTACCCTTCCTTTCTTGGCTCTATATTACTTTTCCCACGGCTCGTTGCCTCTTGCCCCACTTCATCACCTGCTAGACCTTCCACCTCTCATTCGTCCTATGGAGAAACATAGAGCCCTACTTTCCCACACAGAACATGCCCCTTCATAGGTTCATAATGATCTACTCAACTCCCTACCCAGGGAGTGAACTAAGTACAACATATTGCAAAATAATCCGTTATATCCATCTATAAACTAATGTTGGTAAAATTTAAAAGTCTTTCACTAGGAAACCAATCAGAGGAATGAATCCAAGTATCAAAGTTTACAGCAAAATATCTCATATATTTTTGCTGTGGTTTAAGAGAAGGATGAGGCAAGGCGAGGCAAGGCAACAGGTATTTATTAAATGCTATGTGCCAAGCATTGTACTAAGCAATGGAAATAAAGAATACAAGCAGAGAAAAGAAAAAGATATGTTGTGCTCTCACAGAATTTCCATTCTAATGGGTGAAGCTAAAATTCCGTGTGTGTGCGTGCGTGTGTGTGTGTGTGTGTGTGTGTGTGTGTAGCAACATGAAGAAATAGTAGTTTAGATAGCTGGAGAGACAAGAGCATCCTGGAGGTGAATGAAGACACGGCTGGCCTGGGCATCCTCCTTCAAATGGAGATCTGGGGAGAAACCAGTCAATCAGAGAAAGACTATAGGGCTGGGGGGTACTTCTAGTATGAGAAACCCGGGAGTGAAGTAAAATTCCAGAGTGAAGAAGTTTTTGGTGGCATTAGATAATCCAAAGAAACCAAAGAAAGAGGGAATAGAGTCTTTCTATCCAACTTGTAGATGTCACAGAGGCATCAAACCAAACCATAGCTAGCCAAGAATTGCCTCTACAACATACCAAAAAAAGGACAGCTGGCCTTTGCTTAAAGCCCTTCCCACCAGGAGAAACTCACTATGTTCGGAGCTCTCCTTGTTAGGAAGTTTCTCTTTAGATTGGGACTCTATCTGCCTCTACAATGTCTACCTGTCATTCCTAATTCTACCCTCTGGGGCTAAACAGAGTAAGTCTAATCCCTTTTTCACATGAGGATCCTTTATATACTTCAAGTCAGCTATCATGTCCTTTCTAAGTTTCTTCTCCTGGTTAAGCATCTCCTAGTTTCTTTAGCAAATTCTCATATGGGATATAGATTCTCACAACCTTTAAGCATCCTGGTGACTCTCTTCAGGAGGCCATCTATGTAAATAAATTAGCAAAATATTTCAAATCCTACTATGCATATGAGAACACTAATGTGAAATATCACCACGATTATAGCAATTAGGCCTCACTTTATTCACAATTAGTACAGCCTAAGCAGCAATGATGCAGAAGTCATTCACTAACCTGTACAAAGGCCTCTCAACTCTGACCTTGAAAAATACTTTCAGGACTAAAAGGTAATTGAATCTTTAGTTCAAGTTCCAACTCATTCATGAAGGAGTACAAACACGGAAGATGTAGTATGTTTGTGCATGTTGATAGGCAGTCCTGCTCTTAGGAGAATTGCCTCTTAGGAGACCAAATTCATTTCAGATAAGGCCCCAAGCAGCTGCCAGATGATAATGGTTTCTGCAAATACCCAAAAGGGACAGACAAAGCCAGACTAATGGCCCAGGGGGTGAAAGAGGCCACATCAAATTACTATTCCTTGGAGATACCCACTACTACCAAATTACCATTGGATTTTCTGTTATGTTTATAGGCTAATAGTTCCTGTGCAGTTTGGACCGAGGAAAGATGAAAAGGAGTGGGGTTAGGAGATGAGCTAACACTATTCTATTTATCTTACTAGTACGAGGTATTTATGTTTACCTCGAGACAGAGTACACAGTTTATCCAGCATTGATTTACTCTTCCTATAACGTATGTTAGGTTAGTGATTGTGAGTATCAATTAACTTCTGTATACAAAAACCAAACCAGTTTTAAATTAGATTGTTTCTGCCCAAGTGCATTCAGAAAATCACAGAACCACAGAATTTTTGAGTTAGAAGGAAGTTTAGAGGCCACTGTGTCCAACTTATAGCTGAAAAAAATCCCAGCTACTACAACATACCCCATAAGTAGTCATCCATTCTATCCTTGAAGACAATGATGATGACCACCACCACCACCACCACAACCACCACCACTACTACTGCTACTACTACTGCTACTACCACCACTATCACCACCACCACCACCACTAGCTATCATTTATACAGTGCTTTAAAGTTTGCAAAATGCTTTACAAATATTATCTCATTTAATCCTCACAAAAACCCTGGGATGGTGCTATTATCATTTCCACTTTACAAATGAGAAAACTGAGGCATAAAGAGATTAAATGACTTGTCCAGGGTCATACAGCTAGGTTGGATTTGAACTAAATCTTCCTGAATCCAAGTCCATTGTGCCATCTAACTGCCACCTAGTCTTTTCATATGTATGCATGGAAACCTGCTGAAAAATCAGTATAGACATTTCATAATCAGTTACCATGAGAAAACTCACAAGGTAAAGAGAGAAAAAAACAAGAAGATTCGAACCAAAATGTCCAATGCTTTTCATTCTGCATAATTCTCATGTGTATGTTTGTCTATACAGTATATATATATGTACACACACGCACACACACACAGGGTGTCCCTAAAGTCTGGACACACAGGCAAAAATGCATATTTTGAAATATTTGGAATTATTAACAGACCCTAGCCCCCTTGACTTCTTTTTCTGGGGTATGCTAAAGGAATAGGTGTACTCAATGAAAATCACAGATGCAACACACTTGATTGAATGCATAAAGACAGAATGTGCTAAAATTGATGGCAATGTGGAGTCATTGCATCGAGTTCACATGAATCTTGCAAAGTGCATCAACCTTTGCATCACAAATGATGGAAATCATATTGAAGATGTTATTTGTTAATATTCCAATTAAATAAAATGTTGAAAATTTCATTCATTTCATTTCTTGAAAACACGCATTTTTGCCTATGTGTCCAGACTTTAGGAATACCCTGAATACAATATAATATATATATATACATATATATATATATACACACGCATATGTATATATGTTTATATTATGCTTGAGGCAGCTAGATCATGCAGCAGATAGAGCACTGGGCCAGCAGTCAGAAAGGCATGAGCTCATGGATGGTCTCAGGTACTTACTAGCTGTGTGACCCTGGATAAGTCACTTAATCTCTGTTTGCCTCAGTTTTCTCAAGCGGAAAATAGGGACAATACTCTCCCCAGGCGTTGTTGTGAGGCTCAAACGAGATAATCGTATAGTGCTTGGCAAGCACCTGGCACACAGTAGGTGCTGTAGAAATGCTCAATCTGTTCCCTTTCCTCCCCATACTGCAGACAATGGTAGGGACAGTGTATTGTGATGGAAAGAGTTCAGGCATGGGGTGGGAGAACTAATGTTCACAAACCAGAATCTGCTACTAACTACCTGTGCATCCTGGGGCAAATTAACCTCTCTGAACCTTAGTTTTTTTATTTGCAAAAAGAAGAGGTTGAACTAGATTATGAGTTCTTCACCTGTGTTTTATTTTTGTTTTTTAGTATTTTGATCCTTGTATTTCAGTATAACTGGTTTCCTTTGTAATCCCATGGATTTTATTTTATGTATTTAAAAACATTTCTCTAAGAAGGGGAATAGGCTTCAGGAGACTGTCAAAAGGGTCCATGAGACAATAAAGGCTAAGAGCCTCTGGACTGGATGAATTCTGAGGTCTCTCTCTTCTGGCTATCATTGTATCATTTGCCCTATGGACATTCCTCCTCTCCTGAATGCATAAGGGATATGGTACTCTGCACGTACACGGCACTCAGTCTCCAAATGAAGCACAGTCAAGGCCCAGTTCTGGCTAGAAGGGAAAATTCTGGCACATAAGCAATAAAGAGATATGGAAGGCCCAGTCCTCCTAGAGATTCAAAAGAGTTCTTATCAATTGTACTATACCTTGCTTAGAGTCTATATAAAATCCAATATAAAAAGAAATGGAAGTATCTGTTTCTCCTACACATTTGTGTAAATTCCTTATCTAAAAATGAAGAGGACATTTGTGAAGGTGATTCTTTGGGTGAATTATGCACAGTGAATAACTTTTTGTGGCCTAATCTTGAATTCCTCACATTTCTTTCATATTAGATAAGTAATAGTTGAGTTTCCTTCTAAATGGAAGCTGTCTGTAGATGTGCTTAATGTGCCTGGGTCAATGTGCCAAACGCCATAGAAATGAGGAAGAATCTGCAGTCATGGTAGCAGAAATAGAATCTATTTGCTGTCTTAGAATGGGTACTATATCACTGGTAGATGATTTCCACAATCATTTGCATAAGCCTGCATATCATAGTGTATAAACCTGTGTTTTAAAATTTATTTGGACCACATGAAGGGGGCAGGGGGAGGTTCTCCTTGCCATTCTGAACTTTTCCCATAGATGAAATTTAATTTCTAGATAAATCCTATGGAGAACCCATAGGGTTAAAAAAAACAAAATCCAAAACTGTAAAATGTGAACTGTGTTTTAAAAAAAAGTCCAAACCACCCACAAATTGGTAAGTTTCCCAAGTAAATTCAAGGAGCCAAAAACAAAACATCCCACCCTATAGAAAAATAAACTAAAGCGTATTTATTATATGAGTGCATGTGTCTGTACATAAATATACATGAATATAGTTGTCTGGTTGTCTGCACTTGGATTATCTGCATTACAGATTATTGGAAGGCAGTCTGGGAGTCATCAGCCACTGCTGTGGCCCTAATCCAACTGGGCTGAGGGCCTATTGGGCAGGAGAAGACCTGTCCCTGGTTCCTCTGCTCAATGGCAGTGGGAGTATCAGTGGGGTTCCCTGCCTCCTGGCTACTCTTTTGTCCAGTTGGGTTTAGGCTGCCTTCTCCATTCCACTGGTTTCCTGTAGTTGCATAAATTGCTAAGCTTTACTTTTTTCTTTTTCTTTTCTTTTCTTTTTTTTGAGACTGGGTCTACCCCCCTTGCTTAGGCTGTAAGTGATCACTAATGGGGTTCAAGTCCACTGTTGATCAGTAAAGGGACCTCTGACCTGCTCCATTTCCAAAATGGGTCAGTTCACCTCCTTAGGAAGTTTGGTGGTCCCTGGAGCTCATCATATTCATGCTGGTCTTAGTGTGGATACCTTAATATGGACAGATTGCCTTAACCTGCTGCAGCCCAGAACCCCTGAGAGCAGTGATCCACCAACTTCAGCCTCTCCAGTGGCAGATTACAGGCATTTACAAACCAGCCTCGGAGGTTACTTGTACAGCTCTACAGACACATCCACATTCACCTTTACACAAATAATAGGAAGGTGCACATAGATAGTAAGCTCACCCTCATATAGCACTTTACAGTTTGCAAAGTACAACTTTGTGAGAAAGTTGTCTATATCTCTATTTTATAGATGGGGAAAGCTTTGAGAGTTTAAACGAAACCTTTGATCACCAAGGCTCAGAGACACTAAGTCTAGAACCCTATCACCTAGTCAGGATTACTTCTCAAATAACAGTGAAGTCTACTAAGAATGACCTTGGATAACTTCATCACCTGATGTGACCTAAAATCCTCTTTATACTATATGTGTGTATGTGTCCATGTATACACAAACATACACATACATACATATACATACCATAATATATACTATATAGTATATCTACATCTATCTACTGTCTTCTGGCTATGGGCAGCTAGGGGGCAAAGTGGATAGGAGTCAGGAAGATCTGAGTTCAAATGTGACCTCAGATGCTTGCTAGCTATGTGACCCTGGGCAAGTCACTTAACCTCTGCTCTTTTCAATTTAGTTGTCTGCAAAATGGGGCTGATAATAGCACCTACCTCCCAGGGTTGCTGTGAAAATCAATTGAGTTAATAAATGTAAAGTGTTCAATACTGTGCCTAGTGCATAGTAAGCTCTATATAAATGTTAGCTCTTATTATTAACTATTATCATTGTTCTTAGTGCCTGCAAACACCCTTGAAAGAACCTACTGATGCTGATGGGAGTCTCTCTGGCAGTCTATATGGCCTCTCTGGCAGGGGTTTTCAACGTGAGGCTCATGGCTTCCCATGAAGTCCACAGACAAATTTAAGGGTGTGTATGAACTGGGATGGTAAACAATTACGTCTTTTTTTCAATATGACTAGTTTCCTTTGCAATCCTATGAATTTTGTGTTATACATTTAAAAACATTGTTCAGAGAAAGGTTTCACCAGATTGTCAAAGAGGTCCCCATGACACACTAAAAGGGTCAGAACCCCTGCTATATAGGCTGCCTCAGAGAGCACTGGGGTACCCTGGCAAGAGAGTGCTTGATTTTCACACCATTAAGTTAGCACTGAATGAATAGCCTTCATTTACAAAGCAAAGAAGTTGAAGTGTGGAGTGGCTAGCTTTCCCAGAAATCTTCACCAAATAAGCTGTTTTCTGTTAGGTTAGAGGGGAAACCAGAGAATAATACTCTTTCCTCAGATATACTATTAAAGTCTGTGGGAAAAAAGCCTTCCAGAGAGGCCGAGGTTTTATGCTATCTCAGGAATGGCCAATCTATGTTCAAAGACCTGGGTAAATACCAGGGACTCCATTTCTGAGCTCACAATGGCATTCATTTCAGATTTCTTTCCAAGGCACCCAACACTGAGAATCACTTCTCAGTTCATCGTAGAAGGCTAATGGTAAAATGCAATGAAAAGGCGAGGACATGAGATTAGTAATTGGAAGTAAGGCTTACTGTTCCCTAACCCCACTTCAATCTCTAAAGCCTACCCACTTGCAATGTGTTACTGCTGACACTTTCAGCCTTTCAAAAACAGTGCAGTTTTCACACCTGTGAGAATAATTCAGGGTCTTGGGTGGGTGGGTGGGAGTGTTGACTAATGAAAGAATTACTAGAAGAATAAAGTACAAGCCTGAACCTCAGTTCCAGCTTACAAAGGGGGACCCAGGCTTTCTTTGTGCCACAGCGCCTTCCAAATAAACAGCTTGGTCTCCAAGTTGAAGATGAGCCCTGTGACAACACCAGCTGAGTTACCCAAATGCACACATTCCCAAACTGCTGCCCTGGCTGACAGTGGTTTGCAGTCATTTGCAAACATTCTGACCTAAATCAGAGCCCCTTATAAAAGAGCTTGTGTTTAACTTTGTAATATTTAATTCCAGCTTGTTCTTCCAGCTATCCAAGCTGTACATGATTAAAATCATATTGCCGCAAACATTGAATGGTATGAAAAGTTTTACCATATGTATACAATTTAATAGCTGTAGAATTTGGCATGTCTACAGTGATTCGATTAAAGACAGGAGGGTTTGGCCTGTTTGGGTGCATAAATTATATGTTCTGCAGCACTTGGGGGCTGGGGTGTTGCTTTAAACTGAGCTGTCTATGACATTTAACTCTTTGTCAACTGTCAACAAGAGGGCTTTTTGTCTTCCAACTATGTGAACCTACCACAACTTAGAAACAACATTACTTGGAGCATGGAGAAAGGAACCTTTAAAAAATTTCTACTCAAAGCATAACATACTATTTCTACTGAATCAAAAATAGACTATTCAGTCTGGAAAGACAAAGGTTGAGGAGGTTTATGATGAAAGTTCATAAACTCACAAAAAGCATGTCTGGTGTAGTGGTTAAGAATGCTGGATTTGGCATCAGAGGGACCTTGGTTTGAATCTTTGCTCTGTCACTTGTGGGACCTTGTGAAACCACTAACCACCCCAGGCCTCAGTTTCCTAGTCTGTAAAATGGGGTGGCAGATAGAATAGATGGCCTTTAAGGCCCCTTTTCAGCTCTAAAGCTACGATCTTATAAATGATGCATTTACCTAGTCCTGAAGTAGCAGAACTAAGGGATACCCCTTGAGAGTTCAAAAGATAATTTTAGAACAAACAAAAGGAAACATGGCACTGCTTTATATAGCAGATAATAAAATCTGCATCATTTTTTAGTTAGTTAGCATCTCTATGCATGGCAAATAAGTAATGTGGCCAAATAAGCCTGGCAGAAATTCAGTATCTGCTGGCCTATGGTTTGCTTTCACCTTGTGTCTAAAGGTAAGTGTGAAATGAGGAGAAATGCCCGCCCGGCTCGAGGAGTTCAGTCCCATTCTTGTTCCCATGACTTTGTTAGAAAATGTTTGATGTTTCTGCCAGCAATAAGATCTCTCATCAGTGAGTAAGTGGGTACAAATCAGTAATCAGTTTCGGGGATACCATTCCATGCTATATGCTTCCTACATCTGAACAGCCTAGTTTCACTTTGACCTAGCATCATATAATTAACCATTAGGAGCCAAACCAAAGCAAACAAACAAACAAACTCAAAAACAAAATCCTTTCTTTCCCTTCAATTTCCTCAGCTTCAAAGTTTACAATAAATTATTTTGAGATTTTCAAAATGAGTTTTTGAGGGTCCACTTTTCCTTATGACAAGTTTTTAGGAGGGAAAAGGAAAGAATTGGATAGAACTATATATAGTTCATTTCCCAAGAGGGAGGGTTCAAGAAGAGTTTAGAAAAATTTGTGGGAAAAAAAACCCAACCCAACCACATCTGGGTTATTAAGGGAAACTAGAAATGTTGTTTAAGGTGACATCTCTAACCTTTGAATTTGACATCAGAGATGACAACCGTCCCCCCCCCCCCCCGCCCCGAGTCTGTTGGCGCTGCTCTTTGCTCAAGGCAGAACACTAAGCTTTCTGGGCCATGAATGTGACTCAGTGCAGGCCTTATAATCATAGGTTCATATCATCTCTAGTTGATATTTCCATAAATACTGTTTATCTTTAAGGCATCCTACAGTATCGAGTTCAGAATGATTTGGAGTTTCTCTCCATATTTAACCATACTCATAATGTTAAATTTTTGCAGGCACTGAGTAGAGAAACATATGTTTATCATTTGTGGATTTTAAATTGTTTTCAAATGACATCAATGAGATATATCCTCAAAAGAAAAAAAAATCAGGCCACCAAGTCCCCAAAGTGAGAACACAAGCAAAGACTATTGTGCAATAATAAAACATTCTAATTTATAGTGACATAAAAAACTAATTGTTAATAATGTCTTCAAGAATGACTTTCATCTGGGGCTGAAAAAAATAACCAGGGATTGTTGAGGAGATAGAGAGGAGATTCATTTCTTACTGGTGGCAGAGGGCCTGCCGAGCTGATCAGAGTTCAAAGAGAAGGCAAAGTTAGTCAGCCGACCCCCTCAAAAGAGGGCTAAAGGAAATAAAATCCTTTTTGGTTTTAGTGCTCCAGATAGTCCCCAACTGAGGCCCAGATACCACGTCTTCAGGACACATGCAGGATCTAGACTGAGCCTTAACAAGGTGTCAGGGTTAAGGAATTGCCAAATGGATCATATGAGAGCTTGAAAAATTCAAACATTAGAAAAAAGAGAAAGAGACCATGAGTCTGATTCATTAATTTTTGAGGCAAGAACTTGATATGTAGGAATTGGATGTACAATAAATAATGGGGAAAGTTGTAATTGGTCAGCCATTTGAAACTGTAAATATATAGGGAGGGGAGAAACCAAGAATCTTAGTAAAACAGCCATAATAATGTTAGCAATTTTATAACACTTTAGAGTTTGCAAAGCACTTTACGAATACCATCTCATTTGATCTTCATGGCTGATAGGTGCTACTAATATCCTCATTTGACAGGTAAGGAAACTGAGGCAGACAAAAGGTCAGTAACTTGCCCAAGGTCATATGACTATTTCACATCTGAACTCAGGTCTCCCTGAATCCAAGTCCGGTGCTCTATCCACTGTACTGCCTAGTGGCCATAAGGAAGGAGCCATGGATTGATTTTGGGAAAAGGAAAATTAAATACAGTAAATCAGAACAACTTTCTAAGATTACAGTCCATCAGTTGGTAAGAAAGGAATGCTGCGAGGCAGCTAGGTGGTGAAGTGAGTAGAGTCACCGGCCTTGGAGTCAAAAGGACCTGAGTTCAAATCTAACCTCAGACACTTGACATACTTACTAGCTGTGTGACCTTGGGCAAGTCACTTAATCCCAACTGCCCTGCCTTCCCCCCTGCAAAAAAGAAAAAGTATTTAAAGAAAGGAATAATGCAAGCTTTCTCAAAGCTGTTAAAGCCAGAAGAAAACTAGAAAAAAATAATACTTTTGTGGCAAGAAGACTAAAGGTTTTTTTTTCTTCCAGTTTCCTATCTTCCTTTTAATATTGCATTTAAATAAATTCTGGGCTTCAAATATTCTCTCTTTGAAGGTTTAAGTAAACCATCAGAAGTGAAACATTTGATTTTAGATTATTTACTAGATATTTCAGGATCAAGCCCCAAATTTTCCCAACTTTCATTATGCAAGTGAAGGTGAACAGGTCTCCAGGAGAGAAACCCACTAAGGTGAAAGTAGTATGATAAGTTGGAGAGAAAAAAAAATTCATTTGTGAACATATTATTTTTTTTCACTGGGGTATGAATGGAAAACACCATGCTCTGCCCATTGGTCTGCACCCTAGACCAGTGAGTGAGAGTGGCACACAAAGACTTGGTTTGGCAGCAGATTGAGTTACTGATCTCACCGAGGAAACTGGGGAAAAAGAACAATGGTGGCAAAATACCCTGTGTCAGAGAAATAAACATTGCATTGATCGCAACCATGATGCTAAAAATAAGAGCTGACCCTGGAGAGAAGAGTATTAAAAAGGTCAGGCAGGAAAAGGGATTTGGTGGAAGAGAATCCCGAATCTTCCCTCTTATCACTTTTCACTGATTGTCCTCTGACACTGTTCTCTTTGGCTTTCTTCTAGCTCTGGCTGAGTATATTATTTCAATTCATTTTCCTTGTCCAAATATACAAAGCACATCAGATAATATCAGGAAAAGCTATCTATTCATTCATTAAATTTCGGGAACTCTTACTCATGCCGAACAAAGGGCAAAATTTGTATTCTTCCTACACTTTACAATGGAGGGTAATCCCTTCTCAACTACAAAACACTCTACTTCTGCATTTGTGTGTGATCGCTGGCTGTTCTGTCTCCATTTAGGCTAGAAGGGAGAGTTGGGCTTCAAGTGTATGGGGAAAGTTTTTGCTAGAAATAGGAAGAACTTCCTGCCATTAAAGCCAGCTCTACACAGCTGTGGCTGTCTTAATAAAGGAGGCAAAATAAGGTAACCTCTGGTTTTTGCCTTGATTACTTAAATAGCACAGTTCTTATTTAAGAGCAAAAGGGTTCCCTCCCTTAGGGTGATCTCCTCCCCACCTCCAACACACTGACAAAAGCATGCATGCAAACCTCCCTTTCCCCCTCCCCAAATGATCAAGTTAGCCCTTTTCAAATGTCTAAATCCATTACTTTCTTAGGTTGGGGAAGTCTGGGTACATTGTTAAATTCAGGAATTTATTACTGCAGGAAATTGTGAAATTCTCTTCCCAGGAGATCTTTAGAGAAAGAATTGATAACTGTCTGTCTGGAATGGTATTCAGTGAAGTGTGCCTGGAGCAAGACGGATGAAGTAAATGATTTCTGCAGGTCCTTGTGTTTCTGTAATCCTATTAAGCATCATCCTGGCAGGGTACAATCCCAGGCCTTTCAGGGAGAACGCTGATGTGCACTAATGTGTCTTTGCTTGGTGGTTTTAATTTCTGAGGAGCTTCATCGTAACGGGGGTGCACAATAGGTCAAATTCCAAACTCCAGAACTCAAGTGCCAATCAGCTAATATTCATTCCTTGAGGACCCTCCAAAGAGCTCACATTCACAATGGATTTGATCCACTTACGAGCTGGGGTTTATAAAATACTCCTTGGGAATGGTTATCTAACCTCATCTGGGTGAGGGTAATTTACTATAATAATGACTAACTTACTCATCCTGGTCAGACCACTGGGTAGGTCGTGAGTACACCTCATACATTAAATAAACAGAAAGTTTTTTTTGAGGTCATTCTCAACATTGAAGGCCTTAGGTGCATTTATTCAGAGATCATAATCAATCTCAAGGGACACTTTCAGTAACAAAAGATCTGCAGGCAATTGCTTCCTAATTAGCTTAGAAAACAAATGACACCCATCTGAATTGGACAGAAAAGAGGATATCCCTATCGACAGTACAGGCCCAGGGAAGCCAGGAAGTCCATATGGTGTAATATGATAAATATATCCCTCCAGGACTGTACAGCAATGCAGTGAATTGTTAAATACAGCAATGGATTATTGAAAGAGGGAATGAGATTCCTCTTTTGCATAAGGGTTTATTTTCCTACCTCGAAGTCTCTTCTAGCTCATTTTTCTGCACATTAAAGAATGTACTGAATTTCAAATTATGTCTTATATCCCTTTTGTAGTTATCTCAACTGTTTCCCAAATCTTAGGAATTCTAATTATTATTTTTCTACCACACAGCTTCCTAAGTCTTCTGTGCACTGTCCCTGTATGCTCACGTAGGGTTATTATATAATCGACTGTGCAAAAAAGACAGCACAAAAAATGAGTTTCTGGCCTAAGAGCATGGAATAAATCTTGTATTTGCAAGGAGCTCCCTCCAGAGGTAGCTGGAATAAAAATACGGAAAAACTCCCCCCCCCCCATTAAATACCGTCTGAATTCTATTTGTAGCAGCATTACCATTGCTAGCTGCAAATAAATAAATACAAAAGAGGCACTGATTGAACTCCAATTATCAATCTTCACTTGAAAAAGAAAGTAAATAATATTTGAGAAAGAAGAAATTTTCTACTTGAAAAATAAATGTATCATTCTACTATAAATATATGTACGTGCACATGTATGTACACACATACACATATACAGATACTCGTGTGTGTGCACATGCACACGCATACATATAGGGTTGATAGAATTCTATTGTATGTAAGAGAGAAGCAGGGTTGGTCAGACCTACAGGAGAGATGTAAGGTTTTCTACTCATTTCGTAGGTAGACGGCCAGCTAGTTCCATAAAAAAAGTTGCCCTTATCAGTGCCTGGAAGGGCACCTAAAAAGGGAAGAGCAGAACCCATTAATTACATTTTCCTACCAATTTCTCCTTGATGTCATATCTTGATTTGGCAAATAATAACTATGGCTAGATTGATGGAAATATATTGACCAAAGAGTACAAATTTCTCAGACTGAATGAATAAAGGAAGCATTTGTTCAGTGCTTACTATGTGCAAAGCACTGTGCTAAGTGCTGGGCATACAGAAGTTCCCTTCTCTCAAGGAGCTCATACTCTAATGGAGGAGACAACAAATATGGAAGGTTTCAGCTGCGAGTCGGAGGGAAAGGTCCCGTGGTCCTTAGGGCGCAGCAGCAAAGCAGATGGTAATCGCTCTTCTTTGATGTCGTTTCTATAGATGAAATCATATCAGTTTCTGATGTTAAACCATTTGAAAGTGCCAAGGACTTGGGTGGGAAGATCTTTTCTTTCTGAGTCTTCATTAGCTGTGGCTGTAGCACCTGTAGGACCAGTTAATTGCCAGGCTGCATGTCCATAAAGGCTGCTTCCCAGGACATTGGCTGAGATCACTGGGCTGGAGCCTTGCTATTCCAAAGGTTCTTGGGTTCAGGATCCTTAGTTGTCTCCACTGGGGTCTGAGGAGAGATGGTGGTCAAGGCATTTTGAGCTGCCCGTCACAAATTGTCTATTGTCTCTATCTCAGGGTGCTTTGATGCTTCAGCAATGGGATACAGTGGAAAGCTCATTGGCTTTCCTTTCCTCCTACCTCTGATTTTTACCGTGTGACCTTGAGCAAGTTACGGCTTCACTAGGTCTCTGTTTCCTCATCTATAAATAAAATAAATAAAATGAAATAAAAATAGGAATTTTGGAGTAGTTGATTGACCTTTAAGGTCTCTTGGAACCCTTAATTTCTCTTCTATGATCTTATCAATATGGATACTCTCTCGAGTGGCAAGATCTCAGCCTGGAACTACCTTCTTATTCTGTACAATTTCTTGCCCATGTTTTTCCTTAAATTATCCATAAAAGATCCATCTAATGCACTGGTAGCCTTCCTCTGATCATTTCTTGGAAACTAGTACAATGTTCAGGCTGTTTCTTAGCCTTCATTATTGACACTTTCAAAAAATTTTCTTATTAATTAATTAATTTTTAGTTTTCAATGATACTTTTATGGTGATACATTTTCCTTGATAATTTCTTTAGATCACTTTTCATGAGCAAGTCTGTCATCATTAATAATTTGATAGAGCCTACTTGTACCAAGCATTCATTCTTCCATTGCCCTTTGGGTCACCTTTTTGCAACTTGAATATTTCTCAGATCGAGGATCCTGGCATTCCATAATATGGAATAGCCAAATAGCATTAGTAAGATTTTTTATTCATACAGACATATGAATTCATTGATGTAGAAAGTCAGACTGATACAACTCACCACTCATCTGTAACTTATAGTCTTAGAGACACTCCTGGGGGGTACTGAAGTGTTGAGTAACTCGATTATGGTCACACAGGATGTGTCAGAGGTAGACTTGAACACGGGTCTTTGTGACTGCAAAGCTGGTCCTCTATGGAGACCATGGGTGTTAAGAAGATAAATTTTATCTTAGTTATGAGAAGCTTGGTATCATTGAAAGTTTTAGGCAATTTTCCTAAAGCAAAGTTGCCTGGTTTCTTCTTCCTATGCAGTTTTGGACCTAGGCCATCGTCCAGCTGTAGCACCTGCTCAAGACATATGTGGTGAGAGCTTAATTTAATAAACATCCCATTGAACTACATGTCATAATCTGGGCTGTACATATTCTTTATCCACTTTGGTTTTGTGTGTGAGTAGATAGCTAGGCTGCTTTAATTTTGAGGAATCTTGGGTCTGAGCCCTTATAGTTAGTGTTATAGGGTTCACTATAGTCAGCACAACGTCATCTGTGAGCAAAAAATCCATAGAACCTCCATGTGAACAAGGAGTAATTAATCTATCTGGACTCTGCATAGGACGTGAGCCACAGGCAACCACCTTGGGTGAGCATGTATCTCCTTATTTGGTGTCTCACTTGGGGTAGATCCTAGTGAACTGTTGAATAAAGTTACTTTCTGTTTGTAACTGTCATGGAGTCTTGTATGTGATATATGTGTGTATACATATATACAAACAGAGATAGATATGTGCATGTATACATGTGTGTGTAGGAACCATTAAGGCCACATTTACATAATTGGGTCAAATGCTTTTAAAGATAAAATCAACAAATCAAAAGACGTGATGGAGTCAGGTATTTTCTGGAGCTCCCAGTCAACTGTGACTGTGAAGATGTAGTCAATTATGGAATACCAGCTGCAAAAGCAAAAGCTTATCTGTACTTTGACCATATTTTCATCAGGCATACCTACAACGCACACACATACACACACACACACACACATACACACACGTATGTATATTACAGAAACAATCTGTGCTGGCGATAATACAATTCTAAAAGCATCTAGAGACCTCAAAGAGATGAAGGCTCCAAAAGAATGAAGTCTGCAGACAGCACTATTACCAAAAAAAGGCAGCCAGAAAGATATCAGCAATTACCAACTCATATGTGTACTTTCTCTATATACATTTTTATGAGTTTGATATTAGTAATAATAGTAATTTACCAGAGTAAATGCTCATCGGTTCAAGAATAGTCAAACAAATTGTGGTACATGGATGTAATGCATTCTTACTATGTTATAAGAAAGGAATATGATGAGTACAGAGAAGCATATACTGATACAAAACAAAGTAAACAGAACCACGAAAAACATAAGCACAGACTACAATAATGTAAGTGGGAAGAAGAAGACCCCACCACTAGCAACAACAAAACTGAAACTGAATGTTGCATGATTATAATCACCAAGCTTGATTCCAAAAAAGAGATGAGAAAATGTATCTGCCTCCAATCTTTACTGAGGTGCTGGACTATGGGTGTGTCTACTGATGGGATAATTAATTTTGCTAAACTATTTTTTCTTCTTTCTTTTACATTCTTTGTCATAGGGAATGGCATTCTGGGTAGGAAGGAAAGGATCTATTTCAGAAGGAAGTTAATATAAAACTGGAGGCAGCGATGATTTTTAAAAAACAACCATAATAGTATTTCAAATTTACATAGCTCTTTATAGTTCACAAAATACTTATTATTCCAAATAGCAGGAAGTGGAGGCTCAGAGGTTTTAGGTTATGCAACCTCATGATCAAACAGCTAACATGAGAGTTAGGATTTTAAGCAAGGTCTTCAATCTCCAAACTGAGTCCTCTTTCTATTACATAAAGCTGCCTAAGAAGTCAACATGAAGAGGTAAATAAAAGAAATGTATTTAAACCAGGATAAAAATTATCCAAAAACTAGGCTCTTTGAGCTTCTTCAATAGTTTCAGTAAGAAGGTAGTCGTGATAATTTTGTAATGACATCTATGACTCATACAAAGGTATTGGAAAGGCTAGACTGGGTTTGCATTAGCATCTTGAATTGGAAGTATTAGCGTGACACTGTGGTCATGGTTTGTGCCCACGGGGGAGAAAGAGGGTGATCAGTCCACACTGAAAAAGCACCTGGAGGGATCTCCCAAGTTTCTTATTTTCTTTTAATCAACTTTCAGTAATTACATCTTACATACCCCTGGGATAGGCAAATACAATTACTCCCATTTTCCGATAAGAAAACAGACATCACAGATTACTACTATTAGGAGTCCTAGTAATGATCATGTGTCTTACTCTATGATTCTTATTCAGGATAGACTCCCATTAAAGTCAGTGGAAATTTGGCTTGAGATAAAGAATCTCATAATAAGGCCCCAGTGGAGGTTTTACCCAAGTTCAGGGAGAATGGCGTGGTTCTGAAAGAGTAAAGATGACAGAAACAGCTGAGTTCTGGACTCACTTTCCTACCACGTCATTAGATAACATTTTCTTCATGTTACATATGAGAGAGGTAGCTGGACTCTTTAAGAGCTTAAAAATACATAACTAAAAATGAACTACAGCATAAGTAAAATGAAAATTTACATCACAGAATCTAGTCTTGACTGCAATATACTGGGAGTAAGCTTGGTGTCTCACTTAATTACAATTTTAACATTGGTTACTATTGAATGGTGTTAGGTGGCAATATGAGTTCTAACTTGCAAATTAATATTGCATGGTGAAGGTCCCAGGGAAAAAAAAATCTTAGGATCACAGACTCTCCCTAGAAGATGGGGTCAAGGGCTTATTTAATTCTGTCTTTAATTATTTCAGTCAGAGAATATCTAAACATAGTCCAGTGGAAAGAATGCTAAGATTTAGAGTCAAAGGACATGGGTTCATCATCCTGGCTGGGTCACATAGTAGGTCTGTGACCTTGGCAAGTCTTTGGGACTTGGGTTCTTCATCTGTAAAATATGAGATATGGATCCAGATGGTCTCTGAGGTCTCTTCCAGCTTTGGATCTATGATCCTTTTAACACAAAGGGTAAAGGTCTATGGTTGGCTCAGCTTTCCTTTTTCTCTCTCTTTCTCTCTTTCCTTTCTTCTTTCTTTCTCTCTCTGTCTCTGTCTGTCTCTGTTTCTGTCTGTCTGTCTCTCTCTCTCTTTTTCTTTCTGAGACTGGCCTCACCCAGGCTGGAAATGTAGTAGCTGATTCCACTGCTAATCGACACAGAAGCTTTGACCTGCTCTATTTCCTATCTAAGCTGCTCCACTCCTCCTAGACCCTGCTTCTCACTCTGTTTCCTTCACCATATTAGTGCTGACACCCTATCCACTTTAGCCCCACTGCAGCACAGAACTCCTGGGCTCAAGTCATCCACCAGTCTTAGCTTCCCCAGTAACAGAGACTATAGGCATGCACCACCACGACCAGTGACTATCAGTGTCTGTACTTTTTTTCAAAGGCCTCCAGGGGGTGGATGCTGTATAATACAAGGACAATCCAGATAATAAAAACTGTTCTCCCATATCTCCAGCTTTGAAACTTAAGCCTATTCTCTTATGTTTTTTCTCCATTGACTAAAAGAAAAGGTGATAAGCATCTTATTCAAAGAGTTACAGAAATGCAGGACTGGAAAGAAGCCCAGTCACACAGCCAATCTATACCTATAGAGCAATCCTTTAACATTGTTCATTGGTATCTAGGGGAGGGGAACTGTGGCCTTGAGGCCACATATGTGCGGCCTTCCAAGCTTCTCAGTTTGGATTCAGTCAAAGGGCCACACCTGAGGACCTAGAGGGCTACACGTGGCCTTGAGGCCACAGGTTCCCCACCCCTGATGTCTCCAATCCTCGGAATATCATTGTTATTCTCCTTGAGATACTCTTTAGCTCTCAATGTCCTTTGTAAATTGTGATGCCCGGAACTGAATATTTCTGAGGTAGCCTGAGCAAGGCAGAGCACATTTGTTCTGGATGCTTGGAGTTCCTCAATGTGGCCTAAAATCGCATGAGCCTTTGTGGTCACCATGAACTTGTAAACTGACTGTGAAGTTCAGATGAGATAACATACGTAAAGCACTTTGTAAAATATAAAATACCACATGCAGAAACTGTCATCATTATTACGTTACCGTTTTTTATTGTTATTACTGTTCTAACAAGGGTATAACTAATGTATAGTAGAGGTAAAGAATTAGTTCCAGGTATTGCATGCCATGGGCAGCTAGGTGGCTCACTGGATAGTGTTGGGTCTGAAGTCAGGAAGACTCATCTATCTGGCCCCGGGCACTTAACTTAATCTGCCTAACCCTATTTGCCTCAGTTCTTATCTAGAAAATGAGCCAGAGGAAAAAACAGCAAACCACTCTAGTATCTTTGCTGAGAAAAACACAAATGGAGTCACAAAGACTCAGGCATAACTAAAAAAAAAAATTGCATGCCATGTCATAGTAGCCTTAATATATCCAAATCTCACACTAATTTTGTCTACTAGGCTTCAGTATTGCTGATGAACTCAGCTTGGGGTCACTTAGTAACTAAAGCTCTTTTTCTTATATACTCATGCCTAGTAAATGCTTCCCCACCCTGGATTCTTATTTTTGTTCCTATGTGAATGACTGCATTTGTCCCTGTTGGATTCTGTTCTGTTTTTACAGAAACAATTTTCCAATTAGTCAAGGTCATTTTGAATTTTATTACTGTGTTCCACAGTATTAGCAACCCCACTTAATCTAGCATCATCTGCAAATTTGATGAGTATACTCTCAATTCCTTTATACAGGTCATTAATGAAGACATTGAACAGGACAGAGTTTAATTTATATTCTAGTGATCCCTTGTGCAGCTCAGTTCCACAAATTTTTTTTTTAAAAATGAGTGACTCAGATTTGTACCCTTGTCATATGCTCTGCCTGGAAAATGCCCCCATCTTCCTCAGACTGGTGCTGTGAAATCACCAAAGACAGACCATTCAGCATGATTAGACTTCGCAAATCACTATGCAAAGGAAACATGCATCACAGGTATAGTGTTTATGATGGTGAGGAAAAGCTCAAGAGTGTCTTATACAACTTTTGATTGTTGTCGCAGGGCTGGTATAAGCCCTGTTCTTCACCCTCAGTTTCTTCATGCTTACTACTTTGGGGTCATTTTTCTGTTTATTAGAATCTATCCAGAGGAAATAAGGAGGGGTGAAAGTCAAAGTAGTGAATTTTGCTCTTCTTAAACATCACCAGGAGGAAGTTTCCTGGGTGGAAGGGGTTGATGTTACTGGTAAAAATGGGTTTCCTGTGAATTTCAAATATTCATCTTCTCCTAATTTTGCTAGCGTAGCTAGCATATATAGCTGTGAATATACAGATATATATTGCCATGTAATATGCCATCTTATTTATCATTACACTTAAAATACTGAAATCACCTTGGCATTTTTCTATAGAAAAGGAAAAATAAGACTATCTTTTATAATTATGATATGACCACTTATAAAACATGCACCTTCATATACTTCTATTCTCCCAGTATCTGAGAAAACATCAATGTATTTCCTACGCCCAAGATTCCATCTCCTGCCTCCTTTGCCTATGTACAGTCTGTCTCTTCATGCCTGGAAATCTCTTCTCATCTCCAGCTCTCAGGATTAGCCAAGTGGCACCTCCTACAAGAGTCCTTTTCTAATTTCCCCAAATGTTAGCGATTCCCCCTTCCTACCCCATTATATTGTATTTATTTTGTATATATCTTATATTTACTAACCTATAAACACTATATATCTCCCTTAGTAGAATAAAAGCTCTGTTAGATCAGGGTTGGCTTTGCTTTTCTCACTGCATCCATCAGTCTTAGTATAGTGCCTGGTACAGAATAGGTATTTCATAAATACCTACTGATTGATTGGGTACTGCTATGACTTATATAGCTGATAACCTCTCCCTTCCCTAGTGGATGGTCTTCGTGAGTTTCTGGGGCTAAAATATTCATTACCTAGGAGATCAATTTCCTGGTACTGAGCCTCTCCAGACTTTGTTAGGCTGGCCCTCACATACCAGAAATACGGTCTGTCACCGGACTGTACTCAAAACCTTTGAAGGCCTTGTCAGAATTTATGTCCCACTGGCATAACCTTTTAGCCCCCAGGGTGAGCTCAACACCATGAGTAAGTCTCAGAGGAAGTCTTTAATTGAGGCGTAGTGATGGAAGCAGCTAGGTGGTGTACTGAATAGAATGCCAGACTTGGAATCAGGAAGACAAGTTTAAATCCTGTTCCAGATACTTCTTACTTCCATCAGTCTCAGTTCCCACATCTGCAAAATGAGGATGATAATAGCATCTATTGCACTAGATTTTATGAAATATATATACACACATATACATGTATATGAAGTGCTTTACGCTACATAAATATTAGCTATTAGCATCATGGGCTTACGTACATAAATGTATTCCTCATACTGAAAACCAAAGCAAGAGAGAGCAGGAAGCTATGCTTCTTACAGGGACAGTCTACGGCTATACTATGTGCATTTCCACGCCATTAGTATCCTCATGATAGCAAGAGAAAACAAGGAAAAGTCCCCAGAATGTCAGATGGACCCAGAACCCTGTGTGGTGACTTTATAGGAGGATATGTACAAGAGTGGCTCCGAATGGCAGGCAGAGATGGGTTGTGAACCACATTATTGAAGGGAATATCCATATCAGCGAGATCACAGGCCTGCTGGAGTATCTCTCATTTTTCAATGTTTGGTAAAAATGTTACTGTTCCTCTGACCATTGGTGTCAGTGGGTCATGGAGCTAGAAGAGAACTTGGGGTCATCCGGCCCAACCCCTTCATTTTACAGGTGAGGTGAACTAAGGTTCAGCGACTTGCCAAGGTCACCCAAGCAGTTAAGAGGTACATCCTGGATTCAAACCCAAATCTAGGTAAAGTTCTTTCTGCTATACCTTGGCATAGGGATGGGAGCTTTGATTTCACCAGAACAGAAAATTCCCTAAACTAATACAACTTGACACTTTCTATGTGTAACTTGTAGTCTTACAGAGTTTCCTACAGCACTGAGAGGTTAAATGACTTGCCCAGGATATGTTAATCAATCAATATACATTTATTAAGCACCTACTATGTGCCAGGAACATAAGTAGTTTATCTGAGTGTTCTAAAGCAGGCAAAAGATAGTTCCTACCCCCAATGAGTTTACAGTCTAATGAGAGAGGAAACATGCTACGTATATATGTAATACATACACACACACACAAAGCAAGCTATATAAAGGATAAATAGAAAATAATTAACAGTGGGAAGGTACTGGAATTAAGAGAAGTTGGGAAGGCTTCCTGTAAAAGTTGGGATTTTAGTTAAGACTTAAAGGAAAACAGGGATGTCAGGAGTCAGAGCAGAGGAAGGAGGACATTCCGGTCTTTGCGGGGCAGCCAGAGAGAATGCCTGGAGCAAAAAGATGGTAGTGTCTTATTTATGGAATAGCCAAAGGGTCAGTGTCACTGGATTGAAGAGAACATGTCAGGGAGTAAGGTATAGGAAGACTGGAAAGGTGGGAGAGGGCTCGGCTATGAAGGGCATTGACTGCCAAATGGAGAATTTTGTATTTGATCCTGGAGGCAATAGGGTACTGGGGAAGTTGAGTAGGTGAGTGGTGACTGGACCTGGGTTTTAGGAAAAGTACTAGTGAGGAGAGATTTGAGGCAGGTAGCCCCACCAGCAGCTATCGTAATAATCAAGGCTTGAGGTGATGAGGGCTGGCACTAGAGTGGGGAAAGTGTCAGAGAGAAGGAGGCATATTTGAGAGATGTTGCAAAGATGAAATTGACAGGCCTTGGCAACAGATTGGGGACTTGCAGGGTGAGAGATAGAGAGGGATTCAGGATGATTCTTTGATTGCGCACCTGAGGGACAGGGAGGATGGTATTGCCCTCTACAGTAACTGAGATGTCAGGGGTAGGCCTTGAATCCAGATTTCCCTGGCTTCAGGGCCAACTCTATCTACTATACCATGATGCCTCTCAGTAGGCATGTTTGTATTTTTTTAAGTTATTAAAAATTTTTTTTGGACTGAATAACACGACTCAGCTTTACCTGGGTCCTACACGGCCAGGATGAAAACATCCAGGGAGGGTACCTGCTGTTCTGAAGGTGTAGGACTTAGTGGAGCTGCCCTTAAGTAGGTTTCTGCTGTGTGATGTGGTGAGACAGAATTAAGCCTTGGTGAACAAGACAGACTGAAAATTTCTATCTCATCAGATCTGGCTGGTCTTGTCTGACTCCACTACACAGTGTCCTGTTCAGCCAAGAATCCAGCAAAGGGCCAGGGAGATTCTTTCATAACAATAATAATACAGTACTTTGAACTCACCTGGAACCTTTCATCTCTGTATCTCAGAGTCAAGCAAAGTGCCAATTATGGAAACCACAAAAGAGGAGAGAGGGTACTGTGGGACAGCATGGGTCAATGTTTTGCACAATAGCTCCCAGCCAGGTGGCAGGTGGGGCTGGGGACCTAAAGAGAGCCTTAAGTGCCTTAACTGACCCCTCCCCTCTTTCTTCATTAGAAAGAGGTGGCATTTTTAAACTGTTCTAAGAGTCAAGTTGCAATTTGTGCCAGCTAAAAGTGCATTTTGACTAAATGCTGGGTACATTCTGGTTGTATCTCCTGTGGCTCTGTAAAGAAGAAAATTGAGACCCTCTGGTTCTGATTTTTCAATGTCACTCCTTTCATAAAAAGAAATGTGCTCCACAGCCAGGCTGGTAAAAACAGTTTGCATTTAGGTTTTATAAAGTACTCTCCCAACAATGATCCTATGAAGCAGGTAATACAATCAGTATCCCATTTCATAGTTGAGCAAATAAAGGCTGCAGGAAGCAGGTTTCGATCCCAGATCTTCCTGATTCCAAATCCAGCTCTGTTTCTCCTAAACTGCAATGCCCTGATAATAATTTTAGGTACACAGATTACATAAAATGGAATTTTACAAGTCAAACTATACTGGAGGGGCTTAATAGTTTGAAAACCATTGCTTTAGAAATACTTCCTCTTCTAAATGTGAATATTAGACACTCAAAGAGTAAATTACTCCAATAATTGGAATAATAGGGTACCATCTTCATTCACAGAAGCAGCCATCTGCTTCCTTTTAAGTCTTTTTCTAACCTTGGCCTCGCCATGTGAGAGAACTTTCTCAGCCAGCTCCCTTCCTCAATCCAACTGTGTTATGTTAGGACTTGAGATACCATTGACTAAATGAGGTTAAGTAAGCCCTGAGGCTCTAAGCACAGAAATGGTGCTAAGCAGAACACTCACTGTACTTAATAAACAGAGTTTATTAAACAAGTTCTACAGGAGTGCATGTAAACTCATTCATCTCTTGCATCTACAGACTCTAGCTCACTTGCCTTATGGAGCTGAATCTTATTCATTGACCACAATTGCATATGTTAGAAAGTGTTACCCTGACACAGTGGATGGAGCACCAGTCCTGGAGTCAGGAGGACCTGAGTTCAAATCCAGCCTCAGATACTTGACACTTACTAGCTGTGTGACCCTGGGCAAGTCTTGCAAAACAAAACAAAACAAAACAAAAATGTTACCCTGGATAGAAGAAAACGGGAAGTTATACCAATATAGGACTAGAAAATCAATAATTTTGAATGGACTGACTACTCAAAACAGCCAAAGAACTGATTTGACTGATTCCCCTAGTTTTTTTTCAAGTAATCAAAAAGATGTATATTGAGCTTCTATTAAGTACAAGGCATTGGTGTTGAATACTACAGGGAGATGTGAAGAAGGTATGGTATAGTATGGTATGGTATGGTATGACATAGTATGGGTGACATGGTATAGTGTGGTGTGATGTGTTGTGTTACGATGGGCTGCATTGTGTTGTTGTGTAGTTTGGTATGATATGGGATGGTATAGCATGAATGGGATGAGATGGGATCAGTGATATATTATGGTACAGTGTGTTGTGTTGTGTGTTGTAGTATGGTGTATGGTGTGTATCATATGGTGTAGACTAGTCTAGTCCAAAGTGTTCCACTGATCTGTCAGTAACTTATAGTCCCTGAAAAGCTGCCTAAGACACTTGAGAGGTTCCTTGGCTGATGACACGGCTAGTATGTGTCAGCGGTGGGACTTGAACCTGACTGTCTTCTATGCCTGTCTTGGCTCAGATTTACTAGCTGTGTGACACTAGTTGAGTCATTTAATTTCTCCGATCCTTAGTTTCCTCATCCACAAAACAGAGATCAAACTACTCGTACCACTTATCAGGGTTGCTGTGAAGAAAATACTTTGTAAAACTTGAAAATGTCATAAAAAATGTGAGTTACTATTGGTCTCATCTCATTTCCCTCCCCCATCCCCTCACCCACCAAGGGACTGTTAAGCTCCTTAATGGGCACATGCAGTATTGTTTTTTCATCCTCGAGCCCCCTCATTTCCCTCACCCCCACCTCCCTGTCTAGTACTGTCCCTTGCATGCATTTCGAAAGTTCCACAATCTGTGATTTTGTTACTGAAGATACCTCCTTCACTAGGATGCATTGCTACCCTCTTCATGCCTTTTGTCATGTCTACATGATAATTGTCATGAGTTGCTAAGGACAAAAAAAATTTCACCACCTAGCAGTCAGTTTTGGCGATGCGGCTCTCTCCTTCAGCTAGGGAGATCTTTGGACAGAGAGTCACATTGTCCTTGATCTCCTCCTTAAAGCCCTCCCAGCTTGGGAGAAGCTAAGAGTTTATGTCCTACTGGCATTATCTTTGAGAACTTTGGGCCACCATAACAAGGCATTAGGAAAGGATTTTAGTGGAGTCTCAGCACCCAGTAGGTACTTAATAAATATTTGCTTTACTAAATTTGTTGAACAGGAGCTAATGCTATTCTCCTCAAACCCCCTACCTTATTGCTGCTATCATTTTTCCTGCTTAGATAATAGCAGTAAAGAATAACGGATGTGAAAAGGATGACATCACTTTTTAATTTTATCTCAAACTCAAAATTCTAAGCATTGCTGAGGGGAGCAATGATCTTCGCCACTGATTTTGTGGGAATAATATGTATACAGTGACAAGGGGAAAGGATCCATTGTATTTGTTCTTGGCTCTGACTCACAGTGATTTTTCAACGGATAAACTGGTAGTTCCTACATTGGCTTTTTCTCAAAATAACCTGGATCTACACTTACACAGGCAAGCTTGCCGTCTACCCAGAGAGAAAATGAAAGCCTGCCATTTCAATGGAAAGAATGAAAAAAAATTAGAATTAAGGAAGCAGGAAGGACACAAATGTAATAAGGCATAAGTAACTATGAGGAAAGTGCAGGATCCCATGGGTTCCATTTGTTCTCACAACTGAGTAAATATAGTCCTGTCTTTGCTGGATTTATATCAAGCTCCACGAACGCCTTACCCAAGGGAGCAGAGGGATGAGGGGAAATCGGAGAAAATCCAATTTAGGGGAACTCTAGTATCACAAAGAACTGAGAACACTGGCTAACTGATTTATTAATGAGTCACAGGCTGGCATTGTTACTAAAGCAATGTTCCTTTTAAACATGACTAGCTTTGGAGATTTTGCTTTGTAGGGAGATTGTTCCTGAAAGTACAAACAAAGATAGAGAGCTAAGTTTTATTTTTAAAAAAAATCCAAATCTTGACTAAAATTCAGCAAAGAAGTGTTTCTACAGGGAGGCCAAAGAGACAACTGCCTGGGGTATGACACACAAGGTGAGGCACAAGGAGAAAAACCTTTTAATGTTCTTTTTAAAAATAAATACACACATTCTTAATGCCAGAAAATCTCCCCCTCTAAGTTGATTAGTACTTTTTGATGAATCTAGTTGCATGTGTAATGATAATAATAACCAGCATTCATATAGCACTTCAAGGTTTGCAAACTACTTTACAAATATCTCATTTTATCTTCACAACTTGGGAGGCAGGGGCTCTTATTATCCTCATTTTGCAAATGAGGAAACTAGGGCAGACAGTAGTTAAGTAACTTACCCACGGTCACATAGCTGGTAAGTGTCTGAGCTGGATTTGAACTCAGGTCATCCTGACTCAAGTATTAACATGAATGCTTTAAGGCTCCAGTGGATAGTAAGAATCGGGCGCACACCATTCAAATCCTATTCAGAGCACACAATTCCTTGTCCTGGGTCTTCTATTAATGCAAAATTAACTGATATTTCTCCCTTCTCTCTTCTCTCTCCCTCTCTCCTTTCCTCCCTCCCTCTCTCTCTTTCTCTGTCTCTCTCTCTTGTTATACATACACACATATATCCACCATTTTTCACAATTTGGTTCCAATGTCTTATTTATTCTATAATAGTAACACACTTCCTTAAATGGTTCATCTTAGATCTTTCTCACACTCAGTTATGCTTTATAGAAAAATGTTATAGTCAGGTTCCAGGGATATCAATCAATCAATGAACATTTATTAAACACCTACTATGTGCCAAGCATTGTGCTAAGCCCTGGCAATACAAAAAGAGGGGAAAAGTCCCTGCCCTCAAAGAACTTACAATCTAATGGATATCATAGAAGATTAAAATGAAGTATATGATCTAAGGATCAATTTAAGCATTGATGGGCCATAAAAACTATAACATATAGGAGTGGAAAAAATGAGTTATTAAACTGAACTTTCCTATCCCTCATCATCATCTATAACCGCTTCAATGCTTCATCACTGAGTACTTCCTCCTAGGCAGGCAGATTACAACCCCTCCATTCCTTAGCATGACTATCTTCATGAACTTCTATGGTCAAAAGAATCATCATCTATTGATTAACTCTTGAGGGATAAGCCTCTCTTAACTTTACTTGTCTTATTCTCAGATGACACACAAACTCAGCTGCTGTGTCCATACTCCAAGCCATTGCAGCTTTCAACATATATTTTCTCTGAAAGGCTTATGCAGCTCTGCCAGGCTCATATATCTCTGCTGACTTCCCTTTTGTTCTATGACAAGGGCTCCTGGAAATAGAACGTCTCTGGAGTATTTTCACTCCCTTGGTAGACTCTGTGTGTGTGTGTGTGTGTGTGTGTGTGTGTGTGTGTGTGGTTATTTTTCAGTAGTGTCCGGCTCTTCACAACCATTGCTGGAGTATCTTCACTCCCTTGGTAGACTGTGTGTGTGTGTGTGTATATGTGTGTGTATGTGTGTGTGTGTGTAGTCATTTTTCAGTCATGTCTGGCTCTTTACGACCCCATTTCGGGGTTTTCTTGGCAAAGATACTGAAGTGGTTTGCCATTTCCTCTCCAGCTTAGTTTGCAGATGAGAAAACTGAGGCAAACAGGGTTAAGTGACTTGTCCAGGGTCACACAGCTAGTTAAATGCCTGAGGCCAGATTTTAACTCAGGAAGATGAATCTTCCTGACTCCAGGTCTGCCACTCTATCCACTGCGCTACCTAGCTGCCCCTAAATGCATTCAATCCAGAGCTTCTCTCCCCACCAAATTATGTGAGATGAATCAGAGCAGGATCCACATCCACGGTGCTTGAAGCATTGTAAGTTCTGGTCCAGTCCAGAATAGGAGGCCTCCTTTGGAGTGAGACCAAGCTCTATATTAGTACATAGCTACATGTACTGATTTATACAATCCTAAGTTGAAAAAGCATTAAACATGCAACCTCTCCATATAACAGAACTACAGAATTTGAGAGCTGGAAGCGACATCTGTATTTCTTTCATGTACTTAGATTATTCTATCTTGTATTATATCGGCAGTATACATGTTGAATCCTTATCACTTGAAGGTTGGCTACCAACCAGTGAATTTTGGGGACAAAGGAATATGTGAAATTGCCTACTAAGATGTAGGGGTATTACAATCTGTAGCCAAAAAAAGAATACTTATGCCAACGGAATCAGGCATTTTTCAAAGTATTAAAGTAGATGTCTTGATCACTCCTACTCCTTTATCGCTCCTCCAAATCAGAATCTTTTTGAGGGCCAGTATTAAGTCTAATTCATGCTTTGCAGCTCTCTCATTTCCTAGTACAATGCCTAACAGATATAGAGCTCTTAATATATCCTTAATTAATTTAATCAATGAGTAAATTCCATTTGGGGCTACTCTATTAGTAAGTTATTCCTACATTGAACTAGATTCTGTCTCTTCTTAACCTCTCCTTGTTGGGCCTAGTTCTCTTTCCTTAAAGAAGTCACAGAGAACACGCTGACTCCTTCTTTCACACGCAGGCCGTTCAAATACTTGAGGACAGCTATCACGCCTCTTTGCTGTCTTCACTACGTTGGTATCTTCAGTTCTTTTTACACTTCTCTAGATTCACTCCAGCTTCTCTAGCGTCCCTTGGAAAACATGGGCCCCAGAACAACACAGTTTTCCAGATGTGCCCTGTCTCCTTTAAATAAGTCATGACATTGGCTAATATTTATATATTTATATAGTGCTTTATAGTTTGCCCCCCCCCCCCCCCACCCTGTGAGGTAGGTGTTGCAACAATTTTGCTAGCAGCTACTGTGGCTGCTTAAAACCAACAACAATCAGCACACAGAATGATGCAAGCCCAAGTTCTTTTGATCTGCTTTACTAAGGAAAGCAATGTTGAGGGTTAACAATCTTACTTTAATCCAACATACAAATATCATTCACTCAGTTCAGGGGGAAAAGCCAACACCCTGAACTTCAGAGCAAATACAAACAAATTACAAACATACATTTATGAACAGACTAAATACAATTCATAGTTACCAAGAAACCATCAACATCTGAGCTCGACAAGGCTGGCTCAGAGCTCCAAAAGAGAAAGTCAACCTCTGCTTTCATATATCTTGTTCAGGGTCAAAGGTGAGTCACACATGCGACTCACCCATGTGACCTAAAATCGCCACAAAAATTCGACTTAAACCGCGTGGCCTAAAAGCATCTGATGTCACAAACATGTCCCTCAAACCCATGTAAATGAGGCTTTCCCTTGAAGCAAGGAGGTCATCAAGGACTCCTAATTTAATCAAGGAAACAAAGGCCAAACTTTTCAAGGGCACTTGGTTGAATAAGTGCTAAGAACCCATCTTGACTCCCAAATGGCAAAAACAAATGGCATAGTTGTGGGCAGGATCTGCATTTTAAAAGGAAAGTATGGCACGTTGGGGTACTTGGGTGGCTGAATATTTCCCAGGTTTTGGATTGCTCTTTGTACTTGGGGTGGCTATGGTTCTGCGGAGCCCCAGGAGCAACAAAGGCCTGAAGGAAAACAGATCGGTGGAAGTGGGGCCCGCAGCAGGAGACAATCCCTCCTTCCGAGGGCTTGAGCTGATAAGCCTGGCTCTGGAGTACTGTGCTGAAAGGGTGAATGTTTTGAGATCTTATTGTATTCAGAGTTTTGAAACAGGAGCAGAGAACTGCCTTCGTACAGACTTGAGTGAAAAATCAGAGAATGGCCTCCGTGAAGATTTGGTGGGAGCAGCTGGTGAGGAGAGAGAAGAAGTGGAGGGTGGCTGCCGACATATTGACCTGGACAGAGCAGAAGCCTGCCTGCGTGAGAACTTTGGAAAGGTGAGAGCAGTGAACCCAGGGGCTTGGAATTCAGCCCTGGGGCAAGAAACTTTGCAGCAAGGAGATAAGTGTGTCTTTTTGCGGCCTCCCCCTGGGCCTGTTTGGGACCCAGAAGGGAGGGGTGGATTTGTTTATGGTGGGGTGGGGGAAGTGCCTGGGACCCCCAGGAACCTTACCCTGTTGGCTTTATTGCCAGCTGCCCCTCAGGACTTGGAAGCAGCAATTGGAACAACATGGAGAGGACAGACCCTCAACAGAACTTTGTCTGGACTTTTCTTTGAGTTGAGACTTTGGGTACCAAGAGGAAGCCTGCAACTGCAGCGTGGGGAGAAGGAGACATCCCCAAGAGAACTTTATTTGGACGTTTTTGTTCTCATTGGGACACTGCTAATTAAAGCATGCCCTTGCCTGAGGGTATTGGGAGGAAACTTGCAAGGCAGTGTGGGGAGAAAGACCCACCCTCAAGAAGTACTTTATCTGGACACTCTGTATTAGCTAAAGAGATTAACTTGGTTTGACTTAGGGGTGGACATTTGGGAGTGATTGATTGAAGAGATTAACTTGCTTTGACCTAGGGGTGGACATTTGAATTGTAAACTAGTATTTGGGAATGGCACTGAATGATATGTTTTGCTTTGTTGTGAATGATATGTTTTAGTTTCCTGCTTGATTGGATCACAATGTATAATGCTTCTATTTGTTCCAGGATCCATGGCCATTTAATTTAGATTTTTGTTATGCCATGGACCTGGAAGGGGTGGAGTGCATTGGTAACTAAGGTGGGGCTCCAGGTGGGGCCAAGGAAGGAAGGTCTGATTATATCTTTGCTCCCAAGTAGGTCCAAAATCCCTAGCTACTAGATGCTAAGCCAATGTGGGCGTGAAGCCAATAGTAAGAGCTTAAGTTCTGGTTGCTCAGACGATGTTTGATGATGGCTAAAGAGTATATAAAGAGAAAAGACAGAACTATTTGCTTAGGGCTCTCACTCTTGAAGGTGTGTTGATGTGGAGACTCTGGGCAGCTGTAGTTAAGAGCCCTCCAGCTTGTAAACCCAGGATGTTCAGACTTTGTTAAACTCTGGTAACTATGAATTGAGATTTGAATCAGACAATCTGTCTGTTGATGTTTGTAATTTGTTCATATTTGCTCTGAAATTCAGGGTGCTGGCTTTTCCCCCTGAACTAAGTGAATGATATTTGTATGCTGGATTAAAGTAAGATTGTTAACCCCTTAACTTTGCTTTCCTTAGTAAAGCAGATCAAAAGAACTTGGGCTTGCAGCATTCTTGTTGTTGGGCTTGTGTTGGTTTTTCACCCCCATAGCAGCTGCTAGCCGAATTGTTGAAACAGCAGGTGCAATTAATATCCCTATTTTATAGATGACAAAACTGAGGCAGAGAGAAGTTAAGTGACTTGTCCAGGGTCACACAGCTAGAAAATATTGGAATTCAGATCTTCCTGACTGTAGGTGCAGCTCTCTGTCCACTGTACCACTTGTTGCCCTGCCTTAAAAAAAACAAACACCTGCATAGCACATTGACAGCAAATTCAGTCAGTCAGTCAACAAGCCCTTACCATGCCCAAGGTGCCTGTGTCTAAATGCTGGAGATGCAAGGAAAGGCAAATGAACACATGTTCTAATTTCTCTTAGAAGTCTACCAGGATGTGACCACTGTGAATGCTACAGCTTCTTGGAGCTACAAGTGAGAGTTAAGTGGATCAGGTGGACACCAAAGGTGGAAAGTAGCCCTTAAAAGGACTTGGCAGCCCTCATACCAGAGGTGCTAGTCTTCCCTGAGCATGCCTTACTCCCTATAGTGATGTCATTTTGGTCCTCTTTGAGAATGAAGGACCATACCAACCAGAAGCCTAAGAAAAGCACAAAGTGCTATGAGATCACATGAAAGTCATATTCATGGTGGTCTTGTGAGGGGTTCAAGGAGAGGCTAGAAGAGCCCTTATCTGGGATATCCTAGAAAGAACCCACGCTTCAGAGAAGGGTTGGAATCTGTGCCCACTATGGACTCTTCCAACTCTAGGAGTCTATAATTCAGTTAAATGCATCTATGGATTAACTTAGAGCTTGGCTTGATGACAGTTATCATGGCCCTAGCAGGGCCTACCTCCTTGATCAGGCTGGTTTAAGCTGCTTTGCCCCTGAGGAGACATCTTTATTATTTCACCCCCATGAAAACCAAATGAAATGGAGAAAATGCAAAGTAGGCTTTTAAAAAGCTTGATAATTAGGTTTTTTTTTTTCCTTTTTTTCCTTGCTATGTGGACTCTCTTAGACTTGCCCCAATTTATTTTAGGACTAGGAACCATGTTTATTTTTAATACTAATTAAATGGTTGAGAGTTTTCTATCCTTTCAGAGGAGATGAGAGCACTTCCCAGGGAAGTGATTCTACACGCTGGCCCCTTATTGTGGCAAGTGCTCTATTCCAAGGAAGCTATACTGAAGGGCAGGATTTGGTTGTGTCCAAGTGGACACAACAACATTATAGACCTGGCCAGAAGAGAGCAAACTCTCACTGGGCACCCCTTCAGTATTGTCTGCTGTGATTGGGCTCATGCTGTTTGCTGGTTCGTTCTAAAAAACTACTTTCTAATTAGGTCCAAGAGCCCGATCACTAGGTGCACGTGCTGACCCTCCCTTCCTTCCTGAGCCTCCTCTGCACAGGCTGAATGTGGCCTTGTCAGATGCATGGTAGTCCATCTGCCTCCTCTTTGCCATGGTGCTATTCTCTCGTCACTCTCACCTCATAGAAATCCTTCCTTTAAGACACAGCTCAAGTGCCTTTTTCTATAGGAACCTTTTCCCGATCCCTGCCCCACTCCCCAGTTGTAAGTTCCTTCTTTCCATAACTTTCTCGCCTTTAACAAGCTTATACCTATTTGCATCTGTTTTAATTCTGGACATATAGTTGATTGTACTTCTTGTCTTTCCCATAAAGATGGAATCTCTGTAGTCCCAGCGCCTTGAACAGTGCCCAAAACACAGTAGTTGCATAAAGACTTAATGATTAATGTTGTAGAATGGACATCCTGGATGATTTATAAGGTCCCTTCCAATTCTGAGATTCTGTGGTTCTAGGGCAACATACAAGCTTTATGCAAAGCTTCCACAAGGCATATCTTCTCCCAATCCCAAAATAAATTTATTAGTTAAAAGAATTGAGTTCTTTACTGTCTTTCTAAGACTGAAAGCTTTTAAAAATAAAAAGCTGTTTGGTTTTACTTATGAATGGCTACTATAAAGACCTGGGTAATAAGAAAATAAGGGTTGGTGGTGATCACTGTTAGTAAATGAAAAATCAAATTAAGATCAGAGGTGACCTTTCATTAGCCCAGACCACCAGAAATGAGCAGGCAGAGGTGGGAGATTAATATAAACTTCTCAAGGGTGTACCTGGCAAATAGTAAGCGCTCATTCTATTCAATTAGTCAACAAGCATTTTTTAAGATAGAAAATATTTATGAAGCATCTATAACGTGCCAGGTATAACACTAGACTCTGGGTATACGAAGACGGAAACAAAGCAAGAAGCTTCCAACGAACTGGGGTGTGGGAGGAAGGAAATGTTGTGTGAGAGGGACAAATATATTAACAGATAAGTAAAGACAGGATAGATGCCAAATGAATCTATAGTTGATGGGGAAGGAAAGGAGGGTGCTAACAATCGGGGGAATCAGACAAGGCCTCTTACAGGAACTGGCATTTAAGCTGGGCCTAGAGTGATAAATAAACGTTTGTTGAACTGAATTGCTGCCCTAACTCAAACAGACCCATTCTCTAAGTACAAGGCTGAGCTAGTACCGGGCCTTTTCTTGCTTCCCTTTAATCAGTCAATTAATCAGTAAACATTTATTAAGCACCTACTATGTGCCAGGCACTGTGCTAAGTGCTGGGGCTAAAAAAAAAAAAGAAGAGAAGAAAGTCCCTGCTCTCAAGAGGTTTACAATTTAATGGGGCTAGCTCTCAAGATACTGCCTGCATAGACAGTGCCTCAAGACCAGTAGGGCAGGCAGCCTACTCTGAAATGATGGGAGCTCCTCAAATCTTACCTAACTTATTTGCCAGCATGGTCCTGTTCACAAGGCACCTTGGTCTGCTTATCTCACTCCTGGCCAAAGAGGCTGAGCACTAGAGTATGTTCCTTCAACATGAGAGCTCTTACTACAAAATGAATAGGGACAGGGATTAGACCTGTGATTTTCTTGATAAAGAGAATTCCCAGAGGAAAAACTCCCTCCACCAATGCAAGTCAATCAGCTCTCTGCAACTTCTGGTTTGCCTAGATTATATAGCATTGAGAAGTTAAGTGTCTTGTCCAGGGTCATATAGCTAGGATATGTCAGAAGGGGGACTTGAACCCAGATCCTTCTGGCTTGCTCAGTCAATATAACAATTGATACAACATTTACGGTCCAAAGAAATTGAGTCTGGGTAGGCTTGAATCAGATGCCTCCACATCCACATTGTTTTCCCTTTCATTAAACCAAGCCACATTCAACTGTTTGCAACATGTCGGTTTGCTTTTTGCAAGGATTAATTAAACTCTACTGTAGGTTAGAGATGGTAGAAATCTATTGATCAAGGTGAAAAACCAAGACCAGAGTCCAAAAAAGAGAAAAAAAATCATAAGCTAAGATGAACAGCTGAAGGGTAACCTAGCTAAATAAAGGAATTTAAAAGATAATCAAGGGAAGAAAATCAAGGAGAGAAGAGACAGTGTCAATATAAACAGTCCATCCATCAACGGATAACTTTAAAACAACATTAAAGAAATAAACTTAAAGGGCACTTAGACTAATTTTAGTTAGCTGGGTTTCCTTTCAGATTGACTTTTGCAAGGATGGCAATAGCCTAAGTAATCATTATTCACCAGTCCACCAGATTTGGCCAGCATTTTCACTATTGCCACTATGCAAAGGAGAAACTGGAGTTGAAGCTGCCATCAAAGAAAACATGACGGGCTGGACATTAAGATTGAGATCAAGCCGACAAGATGGCCTGTGTGCTCTGCTGCTATGGTCTTCATGTTAAGATAACCCTACAAAGCCCCCAATATGCTAGGCTGACTCCGTGTCAAAACTTATAGGAAGATATGGACAAAAATTGCCCAAGATGAATAGGCCAGGGCCAGATGGGTTGAGATTTGCATTATTAGGAGTGGCATGTATGAGATCATAGATCCATTTGAGTATTTATTTCTATATCACTGTACACAATATAGATCAGTATTGTGTATGTTTTTGTAGTACAATACTTAGAAAATTAGTCCATTTGGGGTATACCTAGCTACTTTCTATTAACCAGAATACTAGAGGAACTATAAAATAAAGTCACAGATCCACTATGTCTGGTAGGGACTTTAGAAACTAATGGGTCAAGACATACCATTCCTGATTTCACAGACTTCATATTCCTCTCATGCACTTATTACACTCTGTATTTGTATATATTTTTATGAAAGTGTCTTGTTTCCCTTGGTTAAATTTTTAGCTCTATGAGGCTGTCCCCTAAGCCTGGAATGCATTCCATCTTCTACCTTTTATAGGATCCCTAGTTTCCCTCAAAGCTCAGCTCATGCATCAGATATAAAGAGCTCATGTTCCTTTATAAACCTTTACTGCTCCACTCAAGTGTTAGTGCACCTTCTCCATCGCAATGAAATTGTTTTGCTCCTTTTTAACACATGCTTTAGATATATGTTATATATTTCATATATGCACATGCTGTTCCTCCCAATAGAATGTAAGCTCCCTGAAGGGAGGGGTTATATAATTTATGGTTTTGTACCTTCCTTGGCTAGCACATAAGAGGGACTTAATAAATGCTTGCTGATTAATTAACTGATGTGGGCAGGGACTCCCCGGAGATGTTATGTGCATGATACAAAGACGCAAAAAATATCTTCTCAATAAATGAAGCAATTTTGTGTACCTGAGTCTTTAAAATGTAATTGTGAAATTAAGTGTTGTTTATTATTATTGTTTTTTTGGCGGGTGGTTTAAATAGTCTTTATGAGTAGATCTCTTAGAGGTTTTGTCTTTGGCATAAAGTTTGTGCCCACGGCTACAGACCAAGGGAAACAGAATTAATAAATAATTCAGTTCATGTTTGTACTCATATTATCCAGGTTAATCGTTGGTTTGTTTTAAGCATGGTCTTTTGCCCAACCTACTCATAACTGCCCATCACTAACTCAAAATATGTTTGAATGTTTATAGGCAAACATGAATTTCATAAGTCTTTTATTTCAATCCAGAGCAAAAGTTTAGACAAGACTCCTGAACTGATACCTGTTTAGACTACGAAACAAGCTAACAATGAGCTAATATCATGATTCATTACTTTACTAATTATTATTTCCTGCTCTTTGGACTTTAGCAATAACATTTCTATAAGCATGGTCAAACTGAATTAGACTGTAAAATTTTGCCTGTCTAATTTACTTTGAGTTGTTTATGTATGTGTTGTGTAAGGGACCTGGAAGAAGTGATGTTGTTGCTTGTGGCCTATTAAGGTGGACTTGGGATAATTGATATGATGTGAAAAGGTCTGTTGCTGCTACAGTTTTGTATATCAAATTTCAGATCCACGGAGATTAAGCATTGGTATATGATAACTAATTGGTGACAGATTCCCCTTACTCAGTTCCAATATTTTGTCCTTTGTTGGCCTTTCTAAAATCTGAAATAGGATGGGACAAGGCTATGCTCTCAGGGAATTCAGTAATTCCAGCAGTTTGGTCCTGAAAATGATAAATATTTTCTCATACCACAATTCATAGTTTTCACATGCCTGAAAATTAAAGTTCTTATATTTGAGAAAAGGAGAGACTAGTTTCCCCGTTTCTGTCATAGCCAGAAAAGTGTGTCTCTTGTGAGGAACAAATTAGGAAAAAACGTAAAGCTCTTCACAATCTTTAAAATATCAACTCTCATTATTACAATTAATATTGTTATTAATTTGAGTTTAACATCATTGAGAGGCAGCATGGCACAGGGGATAGAGAACTGGCCTTGAAACAAGGAACACCTAGGGCCAGGTCCCATCTCTGCCCCATACTGGGGATATGTGATTTTGAGTAAGTCACTGAAGTGCTCAGAGCTCCAGACAATTTTCTTAAGACTAGAAGTTGTAGAGAAGGGGCCAACCTACCTAAGGAGAAGGAATTTCCTCATCTGAGATGTCTCTAAATCAAAGAAACCACAGGTGCAGGAACTATCCCTATCCAACATCATTCAGGAAGTTCATGATCCCCCACCGCCATCTTGTGTTGGTGACACTACCATCTTGCTTGTTGTTCAAGTCTCCAAAGCACGAAGTCATCATTGCCTTTTCTCTCTCCTTCATCTATTTTCCACATCCAGTGGTTAACTGCTAAGCCCTGTAGATTTGGTCTCCAGAGTATAGCTCACCTACATTTGTCTCCACTGCCCTCGTACTGCCACTATTCTAATTTAGGCCTTCATTACTTCTGTCTTGGATTTGGAATAGCCTCACAACTACTCTCTCATCTTTAGTATTTATTTTCTCTAATCCATTTGTCATCCAGATGCCAAAATAATCTTCTTTATTTACAGACCTGATCTTGTCACCTGCTCCATTGCTTATAGAATTGTTTAGTGTTCTCTGTTGCATTCTGAATAAACACAAATTCCTTAATTGGACACTGAAGGCCTTCAATGATTTTTCCAGCCTTATTTCACTCTTTCATATACTTTATGCTCTACTCAAAAGAGAAATCTGACTGTTCCTTGATCTTGTCTTGACTTCCCATCTCCCTCTATGGATTAGAACAAGTTATCCCCCATGTCTGGAATGGACATCCTTTAAGTCTCTACCCATTGAAATTTTTCTCTTTCTTCAAGAACCATGTCAGGTGCTACCTCCTCCATGAAGCTCTTCCCTGATTGCTCTCTTTCAAGTTTCTTACAGACCTTTCCTCTATCCAAATCACATTCTACTGTATACTATTACCCTTGTTTTTATACAGGTTTTACCTTCACTATTGGACTGTAAGCTCCTTGAGGGAGGCAATGTTTTGTTTTTCATCTTTCTATCTTTCAAAGGGCCTAGCACAGTAAATGTATTTCACATAGTAGATGCTGTGTAAATGTTTTTTAATTGAATGCCTATAGAATATTGTTCCGCAGTGCATGGTCTAATGTAAGGAGGGCATTCTGCAAAGAGTACTTTTGGTAAGGACTAGTATAGCATCAGCCAATCACTCAACAAGTATCTATTTAAGTGTCTACTAAGTGCTAGGCACTGGGGATACAAAGACAAAAATGAAACAGCCCTGCCCTCAAGAAGCTTATATTCTTATATTGGGCAAAGCAACATGTGCATACACAAGTAGATACAAAGTAAGTAGTAGTTAGGGAAGATTAGGAAGGGCCTCATGTCGGAGCTGGTGCTTGACATTAACTTAAAAGGAGGCCAGAGATTTTGAGGGGTGAGAGTGTGCTAGGCATGCATTTCAGGCAGGAGATATAGTGTGCACAAAGGCATGGAGAGGGGATGCCATGTGTGAAGAACAGCGAGAAGACCAGTTTAGCTGGACCACAGAGTGAGTGAAGGGAAGAAACCTGTAACATTCCTGGAAAGACAACTTGTGAAGGACAAATTGTGAAGAACTTTAAAAGCCAATAAGAGAACAGTCTATCTTGTCCCTTAACCTAGAAAGCCACAGGAGCTTATTAAGCAGGGGAATATGCTGGTCAAATCTGTGCTAAAAGAAAATCACTTTGGATGACGGATGGTGAGTTGCAATGGGGAGAGACTTGAAGCAGGGAGACCAATATATATATATATATATATATATATATATATATATATATATATATATATATATATATATAATATAATAATCCAACTACAGTAGACAGAGCACTGACTTTGCAGTAAAAAATGAAGATGATGATGATAATGACTAGTATTTGTATAACATTTTACAGTTTTCAAAGTGAGATATATTTTTTTATCTGATCCTCACAACAACTCTTTGAGGTAGGTGCTATTATTATCATCCCCATTAGGCTGAGAAAGGCTTAAATGACTTGCCCAGGGTCATACAACTACTAAGTGTCAGGATTTGAACTCAGATTTTTAAGTGACTTGCCTAAGACTCACACAGCTTAAAAGTGTCAGGATTCAAACTCAGGTTTTCCTGACTCCAAGTCTTGTGCTCCATCTACTGTACCATCTAGCCGCCTGAATTCAAATCTAATGCTTACTACCTGCACAAATTTGGGCAAGTCCCTTAACCTCTTTGGGCCTCATCTGTAGAATAAAGGGACTGGACTAGATGGTTTCTGAGGTCCCTGTGCTCTACAATCTTATGAGTATTCTGGAAACAATCCTTTTGGAAAAATTCTGTTGATGGTTTGTAACTTTTGGGATCCCAGCCTTAACAACCATTTTAATTGGTTTTGACACTGAAACTATGTCTTGAAAAGAGTGCTTGGAAATGTCCTCATTCCATGCAGAAGTGGTTCAGAGTTTAGAAAACTTCTTTTTACCAGTGCTCATTCTCCTATACCACAATGTCTCTCAGTTTGCTACAGGATAACAATAAGGCTGAAATCCAAGAAAGCAATACAGGTTTTCCTTTTCTATGGTGCTGAGTAATATTAATCAAAGACAAAGAGTTTGCTTTTTTAGATCCCATGAGAAGGAAGAATATTTTTTACATTATATTCTATTTAAAAGAAAATAGAGACTTGTATTCCAAGAGAGGCAGTGTGGCTTGCCTTTTGAGACAGGATGAGCTGGGTTCAAATTCTGCTTCCAACACACCAGTCAATCAATCAACAATCATTTATCGAGTGCTTACTACCTGCCACGTACTGTACTAAGCACTGGAGACACAAAGACATTTAAAAAAAAAAACCAAGCAAACATGGTTCCTATCTTCTAGGAACCCATATTCCAATGAGGGAAGCACAACATGCAAACAATTACATACATACAAGTTATAAACTAGTCCAGTTACCATGGTAACCTCTCAGTGCCTCAGGTAATGCTCTAAGACTTAAGTTACAGAGGAGTGGATTCCCTGGCTGTTTTTATGGAGGGATTTTCCAGTTTTCTAAGTCAATGAAATCACAAGGTCTATTTTACATGCTGCTGCCATTATTTACTTATATTTAAGTTATGTCTGCACACACCAGACACACACTTTTGCCTCATATTGTGGCCAATACATTTTCTTGAAAAGCAGCCCTTTGTTTCTTTTTGCAGATTTCTAGACTTGGCTTTTTTGCCACCAGTTTCCTAGTTATCTGGCATCATTAAGTTAAGTATCAGAAGTCCTCTACTAACCTTCTCCCTCACCCTTTTCTGTGTGTGTGTGTGTGTGTGTGTGTGTGTGTGTGTGTATAAATGTGTATATATATTAAATGTGTATGTGTGTGTATATATATACATATATGCACACACACATATGTATTTTTTACCCCTGGCGTGGGGGTGCACTGGAATTAGAATGGAGGAGGGATGATGGAGAAAGAGTACTTAAACCATTCTCGCCTCTTCCTTAGCTTTCTAGATTTGTGGAGATTTTATCTTTCTTTTTAAAATTTAACAGAACAGATTCTCATTTTCATAAGATCACAGACAATGCTAAGCAGGATATTAGCAGTCTTCTGGTCCAATTCTTTCATTTTATAGCCAAGGAAATTGAGGCTTTGAGAGGCAAAAATGGTTTGTCCAAAGTAGTAGCACAGACAGGAGACAAATCCCAATCCTCTCTTGCCAGATCCTGTGTGCCTTCCTCTCCTCCACATTCACTGCCTCTTACATAACTCTATATGAATGTTCCTCTAGCACTCTATAAAATAAAATTTGGCCCAGTCTTCAGAACTCGTTTTTTACATATCTACTGAATAGCCATTCCTTTCATTCAACAACATTCCACTCCATCCTAACATTACCAAGAGGGAAGAATAAAAAGCTAATCCAGGATTAACTTCTTCCCTCATTACTGGAGCAGATAATATTAACCTTGGTGAAAATGAAAGTCATTTTTTCATGATTCTAGACTCCTAGATTTTTTTCCCCTCATGTTTACTCATTTTTCCCCAATAATACCTGAATGTGTGATAATGGCTCTCATTTTCATGTTAATTTGAAGGCAAAAGGCAGAGATTTTTTTTAATGTACTATAAAATACCTTTAAAATGACAACAAATCAAACTGAATTGTGCAATCCAGTGTGTTACATTTATATATGGGATACGCTCAGATATTATAATTTGGATTTCTTCATTACTGCAAAAAGCACTGATAAAACATTCATTCATTTATTCATTCACAGTATGTGTATTATGTGTATGGCACTCAGCTAGGCTCAAAAACAGGAAGGCTAAGACAACAGATTCACAGGATTTACTTAGCAGCAAGAAGCAGGGAGCAGGGTTTTTTTCCCCCTCTGTTATCTATGAGCAGTACTCCAAGATAGAACTTTAATTTTTATATCTGAATTATGCCACAGAATATGTTATATAAACATGGTATGTTTGGGAGCTCCCAAAGGCTTAAAGCCAGAAGGAACTTAAGTATCATTTAATCCAACCTCCTTATTTTTTACATATAAAAAAATCTACATCCCCAGTAGGCTAAGTGACTTGTCCAAGGTTGCACAGCTAAACTAACCAGTATCAGTATAATATGCAGACAAGAAAAATAATTTTTCCCCCTCTAATTACAGATACTGGAAAGAGCTTTACATTCTAACCATCCCAACTCTAGATTTCTAACTATTTTTGCTATATTTTTAACTATTTGTCTCACTAAAGTATCTAAAATAAATTACCTTAGGTATAAACAACCATCAATATGCAATTCCTATACTAAAACTGTGCTGCAACAGATGTTTTTCTTTCTAGAGAGGAATTTATTAACCACAAAGAACTTGCCCAAGACCACCCATCTCATTTGAATGAGGTATCTGTGTTGGAATTCAAGTGAGAGGCCAGCATTTACTTAGGAAACCAAACAACCCACATCAAGTATTCTTTCTAATTGTGTAAATACTAAATTGATTCAGTTTGTCAAAGTCAACTAATACTGTTTTTAGAGTGAGCTCAAAATGTTTCAGGTCCCAGGAGAAAAATGACTTTGGAAGGCTTTCCTTTGAAAATGATGGAAGACAGGGATAGAGTGTGGACTTTTAAATATTCATGCTTATTCACAAAGAGGGTCTTGTCCAGATGCTGAGGCGGAGGGGAGTGGAAGCTTCTGAAAAGGGGATTCATCCATGGAACAAAAGCATCAACCTCTGCCCTTATTAAAGTACCATGGGATTTTTTTTTTTAAGATCATTCTTCTAACAGATGGGATCCCAGTTATCTCATCTCCAGGAAAGTACCTTCCATCCAAATGCTATGATTGAATAGTAAGCATTTAGTCTGCAGTAATAATAAAAATGAAATACATTTGTCCCTCCCCCACCCCCAGAATCTCCTATTAAGTATTTGGTTGTTTAATTCAAACTCTCTCAATGTCAAGTTCAATTTCGTGTGCTCCAGGGTTTGTTATCTAGAATATGAATTTCATGTTTTTGGTGAAAATTTTTCAAAGGTACTGTGGACACTTGTAGAGCACCAACTCATACATGAAGCTTTTCCTGATTCTCCCTCTTTCAATCTACTTTGTATTTCTTGCATTTATGTATTTATTCTGCATATGATTACATACATCCTTGTTGTCTCCTGTTAGAATGTAAGTTCTTTGCATGTAAGAATTTTTTTCAATTATTGTTTTTATATCTCCAATGCCTAGCATGGAGGCTGGCACATAGCAGGTTTTTAATAAATGCTTGTTGATTGACTGGATTCTCTTCTTATTTTTACATTAAACTTAGGATAAATGTCAATATTTCAGCATTCTTAATAAGCTCAGGGGTTTGCATCTCTATTTCTTTCTATTTCTAGTATTTTACAATGCCCTAGTCAGTCTGGGCATGGTGGCACATTCCTATAATCACAGCTACTAGGGAGACTGAGGTAGTCAGATCTCTAGAGCTCAAGAGATCTGAAGTAGACCATGCCAGTTGGGTTTGGCATTAATTTGGTGAGCTCCTGGAAGTGGGAGCCACTTTTGTCTAAGAAGAGGGAACTGGCCCAGGTCACAAACAGAGCAGGTCAAAGCTTCCATGCTGATCATTAGTGGGATTGGGCCCAGGAGTAGCCCCTTTACTTTTGGCCATGGTGAGATGGGGTGAACCAGTATTTAATAAAAAAAAATTTAAAATTAAAAAAGCCACACTGGTTAGAGAGTTGTTTAACAAGAAATTAAAAAAAAAACAACAGGAAACAGCACATTGCTCTCATCACTTGGTTGTTGATAGCCTTACCTGCTTTTCTATTTTTTACTGCACAGAAAATGGACTCTGATCAATGATCTTGATAGAAATAAAATTGCATTTAAAACTTGGGCACATTATTCATTTTTCCTCATCCACTTCCTTAAGATTAGCCCAGATGACTAGGTGCCTATTCAAAAATAACCTTGCATTCGGAAATCAGTAAGTCTCTTCCTACCTGCCCCTATTACCACAGAGAATCCTATTTATATTTCCTGAACTACACAGCTCCGTAGCATTCACTCAGCAGCTCAGAGGAGGAAAAAGATGAAGGAAAAGGTATATTTATGACAGCTCTCCCTTATTATGTCCAGAATAGTTTTATCATTTGGTAATACAAGGAGTCCCCAGGCCCTGCAGATTTAGATTTTTAATGTTCCTGTAATAACAAAATTTTGCCTTAGTGAGAAATAGAGGCCCAGGAGAGACCACTGTAATAGAATTTAGCCTAAAACCTGATGTCCTTAGCATTACAATAGTGTTACTAATTTATGAGCTCTGAGTAGAGTTTCCAGGAATACTGATGGTTTTTCAGTGATCCATCCACATTACCACGCTCAGTTTCTCTTGGGACTAGCAACAATCAATCATTCAGTGACCACTACAGGAAGATCACTGTGTTAGATGCTGGGAGGTACAAAGTTTAGAGATGACACGGCCCTTGTCCTTGTGGGACTGATGGTTTTGTAGAGAACAAGGGGAAAGTACTGGGTAAAGTCAGGAGCTGGAGGGATGGTCGGGGGATCAGTGATGACTTCATGGGGCATTTAACATTCATGTTTGGCTTTAAAGCTTGGTTAGGTAAAGAGGGAGAAAGATGTTTCAGGCATACTGGAAGGAAGAGAGCAGTCCATTGGCTGCTGCATGGAATGCATGGAGGTCGGTAATATTATATAAGGCTAGAAAATTAGGATGGGTGGTGCCAGATTGTTGAAAGCTTTGAATGCCAGGAAAAGGAGTTTGCATAGGGGAGGAAATAGTGAGCCACTGATGAGTTTTTTGAGCAGAAGAATGACATGACCCTTATATCCATAATAGGAAGGATTTTTCCGACAGTAATATGAACGATGGACCAGACTGGATTAGACTGCACCTGCAGCACCGCGTTGAGTTCCTGGCACCACATTTTAGGTAGAATTTTGAGAAGCTAGAGAGAATCCAGAGGAGGAAAGACACAATGATGAAGGACTTCCAGTTTGTGTCAAATAAGGGCAAGTTGAAGAAACTGGGAGTGTTTAGCCTGACGAAGAGAAGACTCAGGAGGGACATGATAGATCTCTTCAAGTACATAAAAGGTTGTCATGTGGAAGAGAGATTATACTAGTTCTGTTTGGGTTTAGAGGGCAGAACTAGAAGCAATGAGTGAAGAATGGATGCACAAGAGGCAAATTTAGGAGTGATTTAAGGAACAATTTCTTAGTGAATAGAGTTACCTCAAAGTGCAGTGGGCTTTCCTAGGAGATAAGGCATTCTCCCTAGGCAGAGTTTTTCCAAGCAGTCTATATGATGTCTTGTTGGCTACATTCTAGAGGAAAATTATTTTTCAGATATGGGTTGAGATAATCACTAATGTGCCTTCAAAGTCTCAAGTCCTGTAATTTTGTAATTCTTAAGGAAACCAAATAAATGGCTTATACAGACATATAGCAGAACCAAGTGTATAATTAATTCAGTGTGAGATTGTTAAAAGCCTCTGCTTTATATCAAGGCTCTATAAATTTAAATTTTTATGTCCATGTCCAAGCCCACTCATATATTCATTAATCCCAAATGCATAGCTCCTGGGGTAGTGCTGGGGGATAAACCTAGGAGGATGAATTCCTTGTTTTCAAGGAAAGAACTATGATAGAAAATAAACGACTAACAGCAAAAAAAAATGAGAATTTCCATTTTTATTAAGAAGGTCCAAAGTGACAGCATACTGTGAAAGTTTTAGGTTCTCATTGATCAGATTTCAAGAGACCACAGACTACAGCATTCCAAGCACTTTAATTTTTGACAGAGCAAAAAACAAAATGATAAAGATTTTTTTTTCAAGAGTAGAGGGTGTGTGTGCATGTGTGTGTGCGTGTGTGTGTGTGTGTGGTGTGAGTATATGTATGTGTGTGGGGGGGTTGTTTTCTGCAGGTATTCAACAGGCAAAATGAATACTGATGATCTCAGAAACCCCTAATACTCATTTGGACACTCATAGGAAACTGTAGTATCTCTTCCCTGCAAATGAAGTTAATAATGAACATACTTGTAAAGTATGTATACTACATAATGTATTATGTTCATTCATCATCATTGCTTTCTTCTCCCACAATGCCTCTCAGTCTTCACCCATATCTCCTCGCTTCAGCTAACAAGAAATGATGGTCTGAGATAAATATCAGAAAGACTATGTTGAATCCTGCAATTGTTTTCCCAACTGTATATTTCGTGAAAGCATAAGATGTTGATGAGTTGGGGGAAATCTAAGAAAGACACTAATATTAATGGGTTATAGCCACTACTCGGGAACTGCACAGTCTACACATGCTGTGTTCAATTAAAGGATTTGGTTTACTAAAATCATTGTTTTAACAACATTCTCGTTGCAAACAAAATAGGACCTTTTTTTTCCCTGAAGTTTCTCTTGCAACCTGTCCTTTCAATTACACATTTGCGGCGATGTTACAAATAAGAGTTCGTTGCAGTTTATACCCCAATATATTCTGGGCCTGCAGAAGCTCATGTTTCTTATAGATGCAACTCGGTTCATCTGAGTGATCCTCAAAAGAACAAATATGAACTAGAAACTCATAGAGTTTGTGCTTAAAATTTATAAAATTAAACCTGCTCCAAACAGGTAATACAGGGAGGCATGCTTGCAATCTCTGGATTCAATCAGAAACAATGCATAAAAAAGCACAGAGCCTTCTCAACATGTAACGATGGGTTCCTTTTAACGCTTCATTAAACAAGATCCGATGTGATGCACATTAGAACTTTGAAGCACGTCTCACTTAATTCTACAAGGCCTGGGACACAGGACGATGCCAGAACTTCATTCATCATCTTGCCTGTTGACAAAAGGAACAATAACTGGTCATCACTGGTCAATGGAATGCCTTCTCCTAGTTATATTCCCCCAAGAAAAGAGGTGTCAACACAACAGCAAATGTTTCAGTGCTTGATTTGTCCTTGCATTGTAAAATTGCTGCTTTTCACATTCACTCGTACACTCAACTAACAGTTATTGAGTGCCTACTATGTGCAATGCACTGGGGGAGACACAAAGAAAAATAAGATAGTCTCTGCCCACAAGGGGCTTACAATCTATCAGGGCAACCGGTCTCCTAGTTCAACAGGAGTATCATGTTTTACTTTTTGCTTACCTACAATTTCTGTTTTACCTATAGAAATTCCTTCCTCCACAGTCAACAATGTGCATGCACTTCTCTATTTATCCTGACATGGTTTCCTTATTGGCCTGCCTACCTCTAGACTCTGATACTATGGAAAGATCAGGCATAACACAATAGTGTAGGAAGCTGATCTACTTTGATAAGATCCCTACCCAGCGCCATCTGTGGGAATGACAGAGTAACGCTTCCCTCCACCCGCAAACCCCACCATATACATTCAGTCTGGGGCATCTATCTCTATACAGCAAATTTTCTTATACTAACATCATATTAGAGAACTAGCATTTCAAAGAGGTTCAAAAATAGTCATAAAATGTTTGTATCTTTAATATTTTTTGTTGTTCAGTTGAGTCCAACTCTTCCTGACCCTGAAGACCATAGCATGCCAACATTATCCACGGGGTTTTCTTGGCAAAGATACCAGAGTGGTGTGCCATTTCCTTATTCAATGGATTAAGGAAAACAGAGGTTAAGGGACCTGCCTCAGTCTGCACAGCTAGTTGTCAAATTCAAACTCAGAGCTTCCTGACTCCAGGCATGACAAGTTATCTGCTGAGCCACCTAGCTGTCTCCTAAGCAAACAGAGGCTAAGTAAAAAATGTCTGAGGCCACACTTGAACTTGGGCCCAGCATCCTTACCCAATGAGCCATCTAGCTGTCTCAAAATCTAAAAGTCTTCAACATACCTGAGTCCAAATAAAGCCTTTCTCTTAAACGGAAGTGGAAAAAAGTGGATTTGGCTATTAAAATTTAAAAGCCCAATACTCTTTCTGCTTTTTTTTTTTTTAACATCTTAAGTTTATAACAACGGCTTAATGCAGTTTAATTTATTCCCACTGTCTATATTCTATCTTTGCTGTAAGACCTAGGAAGCATTCTGCTTTTTGGGAGTGGGGGGGTGAAAGGCCACATACATGTTCTCTCAAATGGACTAATAGGTACATAACAGCTACAAAATATATTAAAAAGAAACAATATAGAGCATGATTTTTGATTCTTGCAATGTAATTCAAATAATTACATAGCTTTTATGGCTAGCTTTTTGATACAAGGCAGTCTCTCAGGCCACATCTGCATAATTTCAAACTTGGTGGGAGTTTATTTTCAATTTATTCAATTTATTTTCAGTAAAATAGAATCAAATATTTAGCACTAGAAGGGGCTTAAAGAGGTCACCTAATCCAACCTTTCCATTTTACAGATGAGGAAACTGAGGCCTATGCTGCTAGATAAAGAAATCTGACTTCTGACTGACTGGTTCATTTCAGGATCATTATAGACTGTTATTAATGTCATGGTTAATGAAGTGGTTGTACTTTACAAAATGATACTTGTGGGAAAGAGAGAGTTAGCATCACTTGAGGGGACTGCCTATAGAATGATGACAGATTTTCTTGAGTACTGAAAAACTAGAAAATGATACGTCACAGCAACCGGAAGGCTGTCATAGCAATTGGGTTACTTCCTTATTTCTCTCTAACATTATGTCTAAAAAGATGCCAAACACAACTCACTAATTCAGTCAACGCAAATGTTTCAAAAATTAGACAGACTAGTTGTCATTTTGCCAAGAACACGACTGAATTTTTCACTGGTTGTTTTGGCATTGTATCAGCATAGCCTTTGTGAATGGTGTGAGTGATAGCCCACCCAACCCCATAATCAAGCAAAACAAGTACAAAGAAATTTGACATTTAATCTAGATTATCCCAAAGTTACTGCCAAACCTTTTACTCTTCAAATGTTGATTATTTAAAAGAAATAGACCAGCAAATTCACTAGTTTGATTCTGTAAATCTGTAATACTGTACTTGAAGATCTGTTCTTAAATTTGGGCAAAGCATAGACCATATTGCAGCACTGATTGTAGTGAATGCCCTTGGGAAATCAACATTTTGAGACAGAGGCAAAGAGTTCAAGATGGAAAAATCAATTAAGAAAAGAAAAACTTAGATTTACTCAGATAGGATCATATAAAATGAGATACACATACTCAATAATAATTAAATTTGTATTTCTCCTACACGCCAACTAAGAAAAATGCTTTGATGCAAGAACTTAAAAAAAAAAGATGCTTCATCTGGGATAATTATGGTAAGAGAAATTAGGAATGGAATTATGGTAATTTAACACTTCTGCTCTGGCAGGCATTTTTAAGAACCTGATTATTGGGGCTGCTTAGTATTACTAATAACTACCTGCTAATTAGTGCTATTTGACAGAAAGGCTGAAAATGAATACAAATGTATCATTAGATATGACAAAGTTGTTAAATGACCATCAAATACTAGAGAAGCCCCAGGAGCAAGGAATGTAAATATATGGATAATTGTTGAATGGGTAAGTTCAATGTTCAAAATATGACATTTGCTTAGCTGTTAAAATGAACTCACTATTATTTATTAAACTGCTGAATTCTCTATTGTCCACAAAGCACTTGTGGCTCATTTACAATTACCAACTCTATGCTGTACCACTGTGCTAAGATTTGACATGTGCTATGGAGCTATAGTGTTCTTTCTTAGTAATTAACTATTAAAGAAGTAAATTCTAATTAAAGAATTAAATACAACTGAATGCTCCAAAGCCTAGGCAGAGGAGAGAAAGCAAGATCTAGAAGAAGGAACAGTAGCCTTGAAGTCAGAAGGTTTGGGTTCAAATTCCATCTCTGCCACTTGCTAGCTCCATAACTGAAGTCGAGTCATTCAACCTATGTAAACTTGCTTACTCATCTCCAAAATGGACACAGTAATCCTTGAATAACAGGGCTCTTTTGAAGACCAAAGGAAACAATATAAGTAGAATACTATGTATGGATGCACTGTTAGTATTATAAACACCTAACCTAAATCTTACTGGAGGTAGGAAGAGAATCTCCTAACAGGTTTCTTCACTTGCCATAATGAAAGCATTCTTTAATTTTTTTTAATGCCTTCATTCTCAAAACACTTCTCCTTCAAATTTTCTCCATCCCACTTCCCTCTCCCAATCCTAACACAGCCTATGCTGAGTGAGAAGAATTGCCACCAATGAGCCATGGGGAGAAGGAAAAAAGTACACTTAATACTTCAATAACAACACTCTTTCTCCAGGAGTGTCCTTTGAAAAGCCACACACATCCCAGCTCTGATCCTTTCAGGGGAAAACATACTTATTATACACATAGAAAAACACATACATATATACACACATACATAAAAACATACATACACATGTAAACGTTATACATGTATGTGTGTATATATCATAGAAGCGGACATATACAGTACTTTAAGCTTTGTAAAGCACTTTACAGACATGATCTCATTTGGTCCTCACCACAAATTTGGGAGGTAGATGTATATGCCTTCTAAGGAGTAGCTGTTGCGGGATTCAAATTGCCCTGATAACCCTTGCAAAGACTTCTGATGCATGGATGGAGACAGAGATTCTTCACCAGCCCTAGATGAGGGAAGGGGCAGGGAGGAAAAGGTCATTTAAGCTGTCTTTACATGCCCTTAAGGCAGACCTCTTTCCCAGTGGAGAATCAAGTTCATTTAGAAATGAAATAATGTAGAGTTCTATGAATTCATTAATCTCCTTAGTGTCTTAAAACATATATTTTTAGGAAAGGTCATTTGTGCAAAATAGCCTTATGACATCCAGACAATTGACAATGCAACCTCAATCGCATTGAGGGAATTACAGTGGAACCCTAGGGCTAAGCGCGAATGCATTTTACATGAGTGTGTACATTAGAAATTGTTATTTTTAGTGGTAAGGTTAAAAGGGCTGGATTTTGAGTTTCCAGGGAGGCCACAGGCACTACAAAATTAATGAAGTGGTCTCTACAACCTACTCTATTAATATTTATTTTTGACGTATCTATCATAACATAGAATGCATATAACTAAAGAAACTCAAATTTTTAAAAAAGTAGAACAGAACCTTTAAGATCAAAGTTATAGCACAATAATTTTAATAGGCTGCTTTCCAAAGACTTTTAAAAAAGTTTCTTAACTTAGACATAAATTTTACAGAGTTGCCCCTGCTTTGTACAACAGCTATGGTCTGGAAAAGCTGTGTTCCAATTATATTACAATATTTAGAGTTGAAAGGTACTTTTAAAGATTAAGTACAACACCTTCATTCTAAAGATAAGAAAAGTGAGGGCCAAGGTAAGGGAAGGAGCTTGACCAAGACAGAGGGGAAGAACCAGGATTCAAACCCAGGTCTTATAATTTCTGAATCCGTGTTCTATCCACTTCATCACACTGCCAGTTCACATATGTAAGGAAAGCACGTTTTAATTTCTTTTAATAAAGAAACTGCAACATTAATTCCTTTGTAAAGGATCCATTTGTAAATAAACAATCATCGCATTTATCTGCTGGTGGCAAATTTAGATTATTTGATATTAGGTTTGCTCTTTTTATGACTGAAATGGTTAGATTACATGGTCAGACTAATCAATTATGCGGAGGTTGGCCTTTAAGATAGCTGCCAAAAATGGTTTTGAAAATAGACTGCATGATAGGAAAGGTGCATTGCTCCTTTCAGAGACTGACTGAAATTATCTTGGGTGGCTAACAAAACAGCTTGAATAACTAGGTAACTACTGCCTGAATGGCTAGATTAGGAACAGAGGCCTACAAGTCAAACCACAAAATCTTATGCTGTGGGAGGCCTGAAGATGGAGTTGGCAATTTCTAGTGACGACTCTTTGAAGGGCCAGCTGATCCAACTGGTGTAGGTTCAGTAAGTATGGTATCTTTCACATACAAGCACTGCCAGGGTTGTATAGTATAAGCAGTGCTCATTTCTGGTTTTCACTCAAGATAATCTGGCGGGAAATTTCTAGCCTCAATCCTACCCTAGCTTAGGATCTTCAATTTTGTTCACTAATGAGAAAATTCTCCCTCAGTTGGGGTGAACATTCTTAAGGCCCTGAAGAAGGAAACAATGGATTTATGAGGCCAAAGAGAAGTTCAAGTCAAGTTAATTAGTATTTATTTACCCAGGCAACCTGGTGATGAAGTGGATAGAGCGCCAGGTCTGGAGTCAGGAAGACCTGAGTTCCAATCAGGCCTCAGGCATGAACTAGCAATGTGACCCTGGGCAAGTACTTAACCCTGTTTGCCTCAGTATCTTCATCTGTAAAATAAGCTGAAGAAATAGCAAACCATGCAAGTTATCTTTGTCAAGAAAACCCCAAATGGGGTTATGAAAAGTCCGACACAACTGAAATGACTAAACAACAAAAAGTGCCAGGCACTAGGGATACAAAGAAAGGTAACAAGATAGCCATGGCTCTCAGGGAATGTATATTCTAATGGGGGCATATACAAGATATCAACAGAATAAATAAAAGGCACCCTGAAAGGGGAAGGCATTGGCAGTAGGAGACTTGGGGAGCCCTCCTGGAAAAGGTAGGACTTGAACTGAGTCTTTAAGGAAGTCAAAGAACTAAGAGGCAGATGTGGAGTGGGCAGAGCATTCCAGGAGGTGCGGAGGTATGGAGATGGAAGATATGGAGCTGTGTGAGCAGACTGCAGGTCAGCCAGTGTGGCTGAAATCTAAAGGGTGCAGAGGAAAATACAGCATAAGGTAACTGGAAAGGTAGAAAGGGGTCAGATTGTGAAGAGCTTTAAATGCCAAAAAAGGCATTTCTGTTTCATTTTGGAAGTAACAGGGAGCCAGCGGAGCTCAGTGCAGGGAAGAGAGTAACGTAGCCAGACTGCTGTTTAGTCTTTTTTTTAGCTGTGTCCAACTCTTCATGACCCTGGTTTTCCTGGCAAAGATACTGGAGTGGCTTTGCCATTTCCTTCTCCAGCTCATTTTACAGATGAAGAAACTGAGGCAGAGGTAAGTAACTTGCCCAGGGGCACATAGCTAGTAAGTGTCTGAAGCCAGACGTGAACTCAGGAAGATGAGTCTTCCTGACTGTGCCACCTAGCTGCCCCTTGGCCACACTTGCATTTTAGAAAAATCACCTTGGCAAATGAGCAGATGGGTTAGAATAAAGAAAGAGCTAAGGCAGAGACCAATCTGCACAGCATAGCATTAGTTTAGGTGAGATGTGTTAAGGGCCTGAACTAGGGTGGTGGTTGGGTTAGTGAAAAGAAGGAAATGTATGTTAGAGATGTTGTGAAGGTAAAAATGATGGCATTTGGCAATGGATTGGATATGTGAGGTGAATGAGACCTAGGGAATTCAGGATGACACAGCTGGGGGCTTGGGTGGCTGAGGGGATGGTGAGGTCCTAGATAATAAAAGGAAAGTTGGGAAGGGGAAGTTTTTTTGGGGGAAAATAATGAATTATTTTGTATTCTCTGAGTTTGAAATAATGATAGGACATTCAAGACTAGAGGTCCAAAAGGCAGATGGTAAAGCTGGAGATCAGGAGATTAAGACATCTGGGATTGATCTAGGAATGATCTGAATAGAGATAAAAACTGAACCCATAGAAGCTAATGAAATCATCAAGTGAGATACTATTAAAAAAAAGAGAGAGAAGAGGACCTAGGACAGTGAAGTGCCCAAGGAAGATAATTTTAATTCTGTAGCACGTTGTTTGCCTGTCAAGTTACTAGGTGTAGGGAAATACCTATGAGCAATCTTTATAGCTTTAACATTTTAAAACATTCACATTTTTGTCTTCCCAACATAGGAAGGCACTTATAATATTCATGATACCAGATAGTCAAGTGTTGCCTCAGACAAACTAAGACCTGGGAAAGACCTTAGCTTAAGCAGGCCAAGGTCTCCCATTGCATCTGGGGCCATCTCCAGTAGTCCTGATCTATATCTTGCCACTGGACCCAGGTGGCTGTAGAGGAGAGAGTAAAGCTGGTGACTCTGCACAGCCCTGCCTCATGTAAATCCAATTCACTTGCAAGTCATGACATCTCCTTCCTGATGTCATGGTCCTCCTCCAGAACAAAGGACAAACAGCAACAATTGCCAAGTGTAATGGAGGCTGTTGGACCTGAAGCCAAGTAGAGCTGGATTAAAGTCTTGACTCTGATATGAACCAGCTATATGACCGCTATATGTCACTTAAATCTCCCCCAAGCCTTGGTTTCCTCATTTGTAAAATGGAGATAAATAATGTCTGTACTATAGTATTTACCTCACAAGGCTGTTGTGAGGCTCAAATGATGGATAATGGATATAAAGGGCTTGAAAATACCATAAATGTCAGTTATCATTAATAATACTCATAGGTCAGCGATGGCTGAAGCTACAGACATAATTGTTACCCAAATAATTTCTTACTTTTAAGAAAAGGTTGCCATTTGAGGACTTCCTCACTCTAATTCATTGATTATGAATATAACCGATAAAGGAAAATGGATTTCTTTCCGGAAATGCATGCTTGTAAACTTGACCAGGGTTGCTGCACATTTGTAAATGGGGGCATTTGAAGTCTCAAAGTAAAAGACTGACATTTGGGAGAGGCTAGCGTTAGCCCCATTAGTCTTCAAATGCTTTGCCCTCTTGCTAAATTTACTCTTTTTTTTTTTAATGTCCAATTCAAGTATCATCTGAGAAGCAGCAGAATATAATAGAAAGAACAAAGGATCTGGAGTGGGAAGACATACATTTGTAGGACCCTCAACTTTCTCATCTAAAAAAATTGGGATCATAAAACACGACCTACCCGTTTCACAGAGATGTTATGAGGAGAACATCCTATACCTTGTAAAGCACAATAAATGTGAGCAATTACCAACTCCCTCCTGAAGCCTTTGGAGGGTATTTCAATGCACTGTAGTCACTCTCTCCTCTGCAGTCAGCACCACAGTCTAGTCCACAAATTTGTGACGTATCACTGACGATTGCCTTGGTATTTCAATCTTGGGTTATTATTTCATTTTTCAAATGTGTATGTTTGGTCTCCATAACCAGATCATGAAGCGGATGGAGGAGGTAGTTTTTAAGCTCTAAAATCCTATGATCCAATAACCACTCCAAATCGCATTTAGTGAGTATTTCGGTCTTAAAAGTTTTACCTATTTCCTGGATTTTTTTTTGGTAGGAGGGGGTGGAGAGAAAAGAACTTCTTAACAGACTGTTCCAGGAGAAAACTCACATTGGGATCCAGCACACTGTTTCATTCTAGAAGTAACTGTCTCCTTTGCAAGGGCAGAGCGGAAGGTGGTGAGTGTGAACTAGGCATTGAGCTGGGCCCTAACTTAAATGCTTGCTAAGTTTAGGAGGACTAATCAATGACATAACAGGCCCAGGTGCACCACTTTTGTATTAGAAATTTTAAAGGATATAAGCCAGTGACTTTACCTTTGGAATGGGGGCTAACTACAGAGGTTAGGCAATTCTGAACTTTCCCCAGCCTTTCTAAAGGGATTTTCTACTCATTCTCTAAATTAATCAGTATTAATTAATGCAGTTGTTAGTTCTCCCCCCATCCCAAAGTTACTTTGTTTTCATTTTGTATATATTTCATATTGTGCTATCTTTGAATATGTTGTATACTGTCCCCTCCCTTCAGGGAGACCGTAGGTTGCTTGAGGACAGGAATTGTTTTTAAAATTGCTCACACCTGCTGTTTTGTTTTGGCTAACTTTCTGCTTCAGTCTTTTTCAAGGAACCTAAAATTTGGTTGTAAAAATACTATTGTAATAAAATGCAGTGCATTTCATTTAAATAGGAGTTCTCAACATGGGATAGGTTAACTCATTTATTTTTAGCATTGGGTGTATTCTTTAGAAGTTCTTTGGATTTTATTTTATGTCCTTAAAAACATTATTCTGAGAAAGGACTGGCTTTATCAGATCTCTAAGCAGGTTTATGACACAAAACTGGTTAAAAACTCCTTATCTAGAGTAAGGCTCAAAAGGTGAGGTGTGTACATCATCTGTGAAGATGTCTCAATTGCCACTTCCCTTCCTATAGCCTTATGAGAACTTCACACCTAAAAATACTTTTAATTTCCATAGCACACCTGTTGTCAGATCATCTAAAACATCAATAAGGTATTGCTTCTGAGAATCTGTCCAATGTACCTCTTACACTTACGCAGTATAACATGACTTTAAACTGAAACACTATAAGGCAACACGCAGCAGTGAATAAAATTATAACTATTCAAAAAGCATAGTGCAGTGGTGAAAACTGCTAACATTTGAAGTTAGAGGATCCAGATTGAAATCCTTACTCCACTATTCCATGTCCTTTATGCTCTTGGACAAATCAGTTCATCTCTGTGGACCTCACTTTTCTCATCTGTAAAATGGGGGTGGGGTTGGACTAGATGAACTCTAAGTTCTCTTCTGATTCTTTTTTTTTTCCAAGGGAAAAGAGAAAGTTTATTAGGGATTCACCATAATGGGCCACCTTAAGAACTGCCCCCCTCCACCCCATGATGCCTGCTCTCACAAGCGGGCCAGATTCAATCTACTGAGCTAGACTGAATCTGAGCTGAGTTCTCTTCTGATTCTAACTCATTTATACATTATTAGTAGCGAGAGAACTTAAAAGAAGTGGCCTCTGTTTCCAGGAATACCAACATCTGTAAATAAATGGACAATAGCACATGACATATCCACCATCTTTGAGAAAGCTCAAATGTTTTATCAATAATTCCATTGGTTGCTTATGGGAAAGAGGTGTTTCTTTTAAAAAAGAAAGGGATTCTGAAAGGAGCTGGATAAATATATTTTTCTACAATGGCTCTACTCTTTGAAAATCACTAAATAATACCATTCCTGTTTCTTAATTCTCTACTAATACTACCAAAATCTTTTGTCTTGGAAAATCTTTCTAGCCTTGACATATTTTTTCTCTCTCTCTCTCTCTCTCTCTCTCTCTCTCTCTCTCCTCTACCCCCTCCCTCCCTCTCTCCAACTGCTACAAATCAGGGCTTATTTACTTTTTTATTGATTTTTCAGACTTAAGAAGAGGATGGGGAAAATATCAATGATGCAGATTAAAAAAAAAGTGTCATGCATTTTCAGAGAGCTAGTTGTTATCAGCACACCCTGCAACAACTATCAAGTTTTGTTGATGCTTCTTTCCTTTGCACTTTCTCACCTCTGTTCCTTCCTTTCCATGTCCATTATCACCCTAGTTCTGCCTTCACGTTCAAATTACTGAAATAGCCTAACTTGTCTCCCTGCTTTCAATTACTTTTCATTTCAATCTATTTGAGACAACACTGATATACTAATCTTTCTAAAACACTTTTTCATTGCACCTATTCCTAGTTCAAATCTTAAAAACTTCAGTTGTTCCATGCTGCCTAAAGGATAAAACTCTTAAATTCCTTAGTATGGGATTCAAGATTTTCTAAAACTCCGGCCTCCTGATGTTTCCAGACTTTTCTCACATCACTCCTCTTACACAGATTCATTGCTCCAGTAATACTGGCATGCCCATCCACTGTCCTTCCTTGACTGTTTGAATGCAACATGAGGAAGGCAGTGACTGGTCAGTCATATACAAGGCACATCTCTACCTAGTTAATTTTTTTTCAGTACATAATAGGTATTAAATAAATGCTTGTTGACAACTTACTCCTTCTCTTCAGATTAATTTTCCTGATGGCCTCATCTGATCCCTGGCTTACATTTAAATTTTTAGTACTCAAGAGTTCTATTCCTCAATAACATCTTTAGTTCTACTACATCCATGAAGCCTCTTATCATTCAAAAAACCTAACTCGCCTACATGGAAATCATCATATGAGGCTAAAATCCCGTACCTTTGACATGAGTCCATGTTACTTCATTATATACTCAAGATTTAGAACTGATTATTTTTCATTAAGTTAGATTTCATTATTTCAGATGATTTAATTCTAAATGATTTTCTAGACCCATCATAGGTTTTAGATTCTTTTGATTTATAAATTACCCTTTTACTATTGAACTAAAGCATCTTTATAAATCGATTTTCCTACAAGGGTTTTTTCTCCCAGCAGTAACTGGCAACAGTGGGCATATACTTCCACATGATCATTTATTTCTTATTTCAAGAGAAAGAAATGAACCTCCGGTTACAATAATAGTATGGTAACATATTGGGACTCACCCTCTACTTTTCTCTTTATATCTAGCTCCAATATAATAACAAAATAATGATTTAAAAAATCATTCTCATTCAGAGGCTGGTTTGATCTCTTCTTTTCACCCTGCTTACCCTGTTTGTTTTCAAATCTGTTTCAGACTTCTAATACATCTCTGATGTTTCCCAAACTGTCTAGGCAATTTTCTCTTTTAAAATATCTTAAAATTTTGGTACTGAATACAGACAAACTGAGCCCAATATGATCATTTGGCACTCATACAGCTCTTTGTGTTTTCAAAATACTTGGCATTCATGTAAATTTCTCTTCTTAGTTCAGTAAGCCAGGCTGTTATGCTCAGTTTTTTAAAAGATTATGCTGCTGTCAAAAGTATATATTCTTTGAGTTGTTTTTCCAGAAGTGTGGTAAGTTTGTCTAGTGCCATCTGCACTCTCTTGCGAAGTCCCCTTTGGTAAAATGGAACAAATTTGCCAGAAAGCTGTCCAGAGCTGAAGAGTCCCTATGGTCTACAGAACAGTTTTTCTTTGTGCAAAGCTATGTAACACTTACATGCATCATATCTGACTCTGGCCTCATTAACACTATTCTCTAACTAAACAAGCTAACAGCCTCACAAATCAAATAAAGAAAAAGTTAGCATTAGATCTCAGGTATCTAGAACATTCCAGAACACCTAGGGAACATGGTCAATCAGGTTATGCCTGTGAACTACAGGGTTCGTGCAGCTACTTTGCCAAATAGATGTCAAAGAGAGACACCTAACGTCCACTTCAGTGTATGTACTCAGGTCTCCTTTATCTCTGAAGCAAGTTATAACTTGTATGTGCTTTTAGAAGGTCTTTAGACTACCAGGTCTAGGCCTGACATCTGGGCAAAGTCAAAAACCACTCTGGAGTCTGGGATGGGGTGGTCCTCTCCCACTATTTTCCTCTGATAAGTTTTCATGGAGGCATACCCAAAAGCCAGGCCATGTGTGGGTGTTGTTTTCTTGGAGAGATGAAATTCAGCACTGGAGGCACAATGGCTTAGATTTGAATTCCATTTGAGACACAACAGCTCTGTGTCCCTGAAACCCTGAAATAGTTAAAAGACTTCTCTGGATCTTAGTTTCCTCTTCTACAAAATGAGCAAGTTGGCCTTGAAGACCTCTAAGGTCCTTTCTAACTTTCAATCTGTAATCCCATGACCATGTCACCACTCCTTGGAAGGTCAAATTGTTCACTAGAACCTGACAGCCTTTCTAATTTTGGTTTCTTTGCTTAAATGACTGATATGGCCTATATGCTCACAGATTCAATAACATGTATGTATGTACATATGTGTATGTAAGTATGATTAAGATCCCACAGAATCAGAGAGTTGAAAGAATTTAAGGAAAAAATTCTGGATTTGAAAAATTTTCCTGCTTGGTTTCCTTTTGGTGTTGATACCTGAACCAAGGAATTTTGACCTTTGAAAATTCTATTATTTTTTTCAGGGAAATTAAACATTTCTGAATAAGATACATATCATCTCTTTCAAAACATCCCTTTAAATATTATCTCAAGTGAACTCAATTGAATGTCTTCATTATTTTCAATTCGACAGTATGAAATCATTTAGAAAAAAATTTTACATAGCCTCAGTGAGCCATCATAGCTCTTGCTGCTACTCAACAATCCTTCTCTGCCCTAACTCCATGTCATTACCTGCAGTGACTGTTTTAAATCCTTTGCTCTCTCCTTCTGCATGCTCTCCCCCAACTGCATGCCCACTCCACTTACTTAGAGCAAATGCTGGAGTTCTTATTTCACTTGAATGATTAAGGCCATCCATATGAGCTCCCTCAGTCACCCGGGTAACTCTGCGCTGGGCTCTCTTTTCTTCTCCCTCTATACCACTTCACTTGGTCATCACATCAGCTTCCACGGATTCAGTTATCATCTCCACTCAGATAATTCTCAGATTGTTTGACCGGTGCTAACCCCTCTCCTGAGTGCCAGTCTCATGTCTCCAACTGCCAATGGACATCTCAAACCAAATGTCTCATGGAAATACCAAATTCAACATGTGGAAAACTGAACTCATCTCTATTACTCTTGAGGGGACCATCTAGTCACTAGGCTCAGAACCTAGATGTCATCTGCAATTCTTCCTATATCCAATTAGATCCCACATCCCGGCATTTCTATCTTTGGAACATCTCTTATATGTTCCTTCTTATATTCTTCCTTCTTTCCTCTGACATTATACTTATCCCACTGCATCCCTCATCACATCGCACCAACACTTGCAACAGTCTGCTGGGTGGCCTCCCTGCCTCAAGTACCTCCTTATTCCACTCCAGTCCGGATGTCAAATTTTCCCTAAGCACAGGCCTGATCATGCCACCCTGCTATTAATAAAATTCAATGGCTGCTTTCTACCTCTAGAATTAGAATCTGTTTGGCTTACAAGATCCTTCATTACTTGCCCCCCCATCCCTATTTTTCCAGTCTTCTCATACCTGATACCATTCCACAGATTCAGTGACACTGGCCTCCTTGCTTTCTTCAAACAAAACAATCCATTCCGGGCTTTTTTCACTGCATGGAATATTCTTCCTTCTCATATCTACCTGCTGACTTCCTTGAAGTCCTGCCTTCTGCAAGAAACCTAAATCCTCCTTAATCTTAGTGCCTTCCCTCTGAAATTCTCTCCAAATGATCTGGTATATATCTTGTTTGTAAATAGTTGTTTTCACGTTGTCTCTCCTGTTAGATTCTTAGCTCCCTGGTAACAAGGAGTGTTTTTGCCTTTTTTTGTATCATGAGCATGTAGCACAGTGCCTGGCACCTAGTAGGAGCTAAATAAATATTTGTGATCTGATTTGTTTCTCTTACATTCTTCAAAGTGTCTCAACATTTCTCTCCTTCCTGCTCAGTTCACTTGAAAAGGAGGTATCTCTGCTCTTTATTAAAGGAAATGTTTTTTCCTACGTCCAGTATCTCAACTCACTTCTTCTACGACTCTGCACCAGCATGAGTCTTTTGTCTCATGAATCTTAAATCTCTCCCCCTCAACTGGCTAATTTCCATCTGTCTACAACCACTCTCATGTCTCTATCTCAAAAAACAAAACAACCCCACCCCCCAAAAAACAGGGGGAGGGTTGTGGAAAGGGGAGAACTGTGCCTGGACTTGTAATTTCATTGATTGGAGGAATTCCCAGGTGAGAACTCTTCTCTGTAAATGCCTTCTCTGAAACTTATAGTCTAAGGAGTTGCTCAGAACACTAGGGATAAATGACTTGGTAAGGGTCTCATAGCCAGCATGTCAGAGGCAAGACCTGTACCCAGGTCTTCCTGGCAGGCTTTCTATCCACTTTGCTGTGCTGCTAATGCTCTTAAAAAAAAGCCTTTCCACAAATATTTTGGTGTTTATGAGGCCCACCTTTTTCAATTATTGATTGGCATTCTTGGGGTTTTTACACCTAGCAAGCAGTGGGGCCTCTATCAAAGAGTATGGTCATTTTAGTCACTGGATATAATTCTAAATTGTTATCTAGAACTGTTGGACCAATTTTCACCTCCACCAACAAAATATTCCTGTGCTTGTCCTTTCACAACCTTTCCAATTTACTAAGGCGGGGGGGCAGGGAGATATATTGGGAAATACTGGTGCCGTAAGAAAAAAGAAAGCAATCAAAATTTATTTTAAAAATAAAATATACACATGCATTTCAGTTAACCAAAATAAAAGTCTATAAAAAGAAATAAATTTTAAAAATTAAAAAGCCTTCCCTGTAGCCTTCTACCATTTAGCCACCATCTTTTTTCTTTTCACCTCTTCAGTGCTAAATATCTTTAAAAAGGGGTAGATATCCAGTTCAATTTAATCCAATAAACATGTTTAAGTGCCTAAGACAGGTACTTTGTGCTATAGGCTGTTGTTTAGCCGTTTTCAGTCGTGTCCAAGTCTCCATGACCCCATTTGGGGTTTTCCTGGCAAAGATACAGGCGTGGTTTTCCATTTCCTTCTCCAGCTCATTTGACAGTTGAGGAAACTGAGGCAAACAGGGTTAAGTGACTCGCTTAGCATTACATAACTAATACTCATTTGAGGCCTGATTTGAACTCAGGAGAAGCAGTCTTCCTGACTCCAGGCCTGGTGGTACGTATTTGTGTTCCTTTGTGTTCAGTCACTTCAGGTGATAGGTACAAACTCTAACTTCCCACTATACTCTCTCCAATCTTTCTTCCAGCCTTCTACAAAAACTATTTTTAAGGTCACCTTTGCTAATTGACAAAATCGATGAGGACTTTTTCATTCCTCATCCTTACTGAACTCTGTACAGAATCTGACCCTACTCTCCTATCCAAAAATAGGTTATAATATCCAAGACTGTCTGAATCTTTCCACTTTCTCAGGTCTTTTAGCTAATTAATTATTAGTACATTCCAGGCATGGTTGGTAGCCAATGCAAAAGCACAGAGGTATGAAACTGAATGCCAGGTATGAGGAACAGAAAAATATCACAACATTCATCAACTTTACCCCAGGGAAAGCCCTTAGATCTCACCTATGAGCTACTTATTCTTATTTTGATCAGAATTTTGTTCATCTGTTTTTCTGTTTTTTTTTAGGACTGATTCAAAGCAGAAAAGTAGATAAGGGGTAGAGGGATTACTGCTCAATGTAGGTGTATTGACGGCAGTGAGGAGTGACACTTAACATCTGAAAAGCAAGGAACCCAGGAGACAGAAAACCCCCAAAATAGACAATCTCAAAAAGCATAATAGCATGGGTTATTTAGTATAGGGACAAATAGCCCTAAACAACTCATTTAAACTATCTTGGTCTATATTTCCTCATCTATAAAATAGCGGTAATAGTATTCATGGTGCCTATCTCACAGGCTTGTTGCAAAGATTAAATGAGATAACGTATATAAAGTATCCTGTAAACTGCAAAGCACTAGCATCATAGATTGAAGAGGGCATGCATTTGGAACCTTTTATTTCATAGCTGATTAAACTGAGGCCCAGAGAGGTCAAATGATTAGTTCAAGGTCCCAGAGCAGGTAAGTGACAGAACTGAGATTCAAACCCAGGGCAATTTTCTCCAAATCCAGCGTTTTTTCTACCAAACCATTACTGCCTCCCTCTATATATACAGCTATTGTTATTATTATCATTACGCAGCTCAAAAGCCCTGAGGAACATCATTATTATAACACAGTACAGTGACTGAAGTTCATAATGATGACCCTAATTCATCAAGAAAAGGTTAAATTATGTTCAGTATTCTCTGGTTGAGAAGATAGGGTGGTACATTTCAAAAAAGACTTCTTTCCAAAGTGGTTTTAAATAAAACAAGTTTTTGATGCTAAGGGATAAGCTTTAATTATCTGGAAAATTTGCCTATATGGAACATTTTATTCACAAGCAACACAGAAGGAGACTTTATTTAATGTGTGTGTTTTAATGTTATTAACAGAGACAGTAAAGAATGTGTGAATATTATATATGTATCCTCTTTAAGTGTAAACATTCCAGGAACTAAGTTCCCATGCTTCTTGAATATTTGCCCCTGCTCCACAGAGCAGCCTTGAAATCTCTTGATGTTCAGGATATAGTTTAGGGGAATAAACCTAAGTATCTGACTAGAAAGGAATCAACCAAGTTAGATAATCTGGATATCAATTATAATTAATTAGCTAATTAATCACCACTCTTTAGAGATGCCCATAGGAATCTGCAAAGGGCAACCTTCTTGTCACAAATTTCCAAAGTAAATGAGAAAGGAGTTTACTGGTTAACAAGACTAATACTCTGAATGTGGGGGAGGGCGGAGTCTGAATTCAGAGAACACACAGACGTATCATTTGAAGATGCCAAGTTCTGTCCTCTACCTTTGGCCCACACAGAGACAGAGGGAGCTATGCAGGTTCTGGCTTGCCCTTTAATTGCATCTAGCTCTCTTTCAAGTGTAATAGCCTTTAATTTCAACAAATGCCCCTTGAGAGGGATAAAAATCTTTTAATGAAATAAAAAACTGATGCATTTTTTCTTTTAAATATGGACAATCAAAACTTTCCACAGACTTAAACCGTTCAAAGGACATTTGACCTCATATCTCCATGCCTCTCACAGAAGAAACTACAACTATACCCTGTGTGTTGTATAACTACATTCGCATACGGCTATGAAAGTTCTTAACAAGATTTGTGTGTTGACCATATGTGATCAAGATGGTAGTCCACATGAATCTCTCCCCCTATTTATGCTGTCAAGTTGCTTTTTTTTTCCTCCTGGACTATGCTATTTTACATGGCAATCAAAATTTACATTTCTTTGTGGGAAAAGAAAAACATCATAGCTAGAAAAGGTTCCTGAATTTTCTGAGAACCAATTATTTTAAAAGGTCCATTTAATACATTAGGATTTTTTTTTCTTTTCTTCAAAGAAACTAGTTAAAAAATAAGGCAATTGCAAAAGGGAAGTTTTGTGGAATTGAGAATCCACAGAACTGAAATGTCAATTATTTGCTTGTTTTTTAGTTTTTGAAGCTTCTCTCATGGATGAAGGATAATATCCATTATTGGTAACATCATATGTTAGGAAAGAACACTGGATTTGGAAACAGAAATCTGGGATAAAATCCCAGGTCTTCCACTAAGGGTCACCTGGGTGACTTTAAGCAACTTTTTTAACTTCTTTGGGCCTCAGTTTTCTCAGCTCTAAGATGAGGGGTTTGGACTAGACGTGTTCTTGAGCCCTTTCCAGTTGTAAATCTGCGATCCTATAAAATAGCACACACCACCTGGCATGTTTGTCCCCAGATACATGAGTCTATATGGCAGCCATTCCACTCTGTGTTCTGTACCATGTTTTCTACTCCTCCCTGCGTTTTAGTTTCCTAGCAGGTAAAACCAAAACAGGTTTGCAGGCTCAGAAGATAGTCTGCTCATTCTCTCTCTCAATCCCAGGTCAGGTGGTATGTAAATACTCTAATAAGGAGTGTGGAAGTGGGCTCATTTGTAAGCATTTATTAACGGCTTACTGTGTGCCAGGCACTGGCCCAGTGTCATGGGGATCAGAGATAGGGAACTTTAAAAATCATTCTAGTATCACCCCTTTATTTTACAGATGAGGAAACTGAGGTTCAAGGAAGTTAATTAACTTGCCCACAGTAACACAAGTTGTAAGTAGAACAGCTGGGATTTAAACCCAAGTTCTCTGGGGCTCTACACTATTTAGGCTTTCTCCCCACTAATGGCTCTATTAGAGTACTTCCCCCCCCCCCCCATTGATCATGTGTATTGTACAAAGTATCAAATGTATAAATTATATAGATCACCTAACCATATTGCTGACGGGGACCTTTAGAGATCACACTCCTCACTCAGGTGAGGAAACTGAGGCCCAGAGAGGCAAAATGACTGGACCAAGGTTATATAGCTAGCTATTGGGAGAGTTTGGTAGAGGAGGAAGCCGCCTAACCCAAAGTACAGATTCAGAACAGGAAACTAGGACTCCTGAGCCCCAGGCTAGTGACATAACCAGGCAACATCACATTGTGTTTCATGCTAGCTATAACTATTATCATATAAAATACAATTAATTTCAAGGAGATTCCTCTACTTTGTCTAAAATAATCATTTGATGCTGGTGAAGGGGTCAGTTTTGAAATCTTCTATTCATAGGATATGAAACCAAATGTAATCTTTCTCTTTCTTTTTAAAGACAGAAAAAAGCTGCATAGATCAATAGTTTAGAAGAGACACTCCCGGCATCTGGCTAACACTCCTCCATGTTTCAAAAGTCTGCAGGGTGCATCTGTGAGCAGTAATGAGCTTCTACTGCAGATTAACCATTCTGTGACAGCAAGCTGTCCTCCAATTAATGTTCCAAATAAAGTTTTATGCCAAGAGCCTTCATCTTTACAACAGATAGACTGAAATCCAAGGCTCTCTGGGTTCCTGCTACTTAGACAAAATGTCTTTTTGCCTTTTACCACCCTCACAGATCCATGGTTAACGAATGGGCTACAGAGAAAAGGGGTTCAATCCTATGTCAAGTTTCCAGGGAATATGTCAGTTTTCATTAGCACTGTGATATTCTGCCTGTCCTGGGTCCTGCCTCTAGCCTCTAGCCTCTTCCCCCTTCAATCTATATGTAATAATGGGCAAAGTTGGCTAGCACCACTTTGATCAAATTGTTCCCTTTACTGAAACTTTAAAAAACTGCCTTCTGCATCAGTTTGAAACTTCCCATCAAAGACTTTAGGAACCCCAGCAGTTACCTAGATCCACTTACCTTCATCTCTAATTACACTCTCCTCTCTAGCTAAGCAAACCCTTGGTTTTCTTAGGCATGCTCCATTTTTTCTGCCTCCATGTGGCATATGCCATCTTTACTTCAACTACCCTTTCCATACCCTTCTTTCAAAAAGCACTGTCTTTCCTTTATGCAAAAGTCTTAAGACTCAAGTTGTGCAAAACCATTTTTTAGGTAAGATACTCTAAGCCCTAGGTACTCTCCCAATGTCATGTCACTTTTAATACTATAAGCTTTTCTACGTTATTAAATATTTGTTATGAAATTGAAACAATAGTTCAATCTAGAATTAATGTCTGAATGTTTCATATCACTCTTTTTTTGACAGACAAAATCATCAGAGGATGGTGTAGACAATATATACTACTGCAACTTCATGCTTAAGAATCTAAAATCAATTGAAGTAAATTCAGCAATTATTTATTGAGCATCCGCTATGAGTAAGACACTGTGCAAAACAACAGTGATAATAAGAGGAAAGTGACAAATCGTCCCTCAATTATCTTGAATTCTACTGGAAATACTAAAAGCACAGGAAATGTAATATTTCTTGCTCAAAAATGGAACAAAGAGAGGGAGAGAAATTTCCCTGAGGTCAAGACTTGGTGGAAAGTGGAAAGAGGAAAAGAATTAAGTAGGTAAGAGGAAGAGGATGACTGAACAAGAGTGAAAGTGAGTGCCAACACAATGAACCAAGCTATCTGTAATGAAACACGGAAGAAATGGGTAAGAGGAATATAGTGCATATCTAACTCCTTAGAAAGTAGTGAGAGAAAAGTTGCTCCAGAGGTTGGGTCAGCCAGATTCTCATAAGCATCACCTAATGGCTCCTAGGATGGGAAGGTCTAGTGGGCTAAGACTGACCACGGCTGTCTGGTAGCTCAGGTCTGAGATTCGTCTAAAATGAGACATTCATAGTCCACCCAACAAATTAGTAAAAGGAGGTTTACTTAGCCATAGCAGGGGGAGGATATTAAACAGGGATACGACACAAATTGTGCTGAGTGCAATTTTCCTGTGCTTGATCATGCAGCTAATTTGCTGGTCAGAAGTCTATGGGAGGAGTTCCTCAAGACTTTGGCTCCCCTTTTTTTTAAACTGAGGTGACTAGAGAGACCTGAGCCTTCATCCTCTGAGTACAGTTTTCATGCCTTCCAAGGAAGAGAAACCAGTGGGGGTCTATATAAGACATTCCTACCATCACAGAAGGGGAGGCAGCAGCTATTTCTACATCATTTTGTTACAGTGATTTAAATGGCCTCAATCTTCTCAGTGAAGGAGAACTTTAGATCGTCTGCTATAAATGCAAGGGATGTAGGTGTGGTAGGTGGAAAAAAGACTAAAAAAAATCTGAATATTCATTGTGAGAAATGAGAGAGGGTGCTGTTAAGTATAAAGCAGAAGCATTGCTGAACAATAGTAAGTACGGCCCCATCTGTGGTAAGTACCATGAACTTGTAGTACATCATTTAGATTTTATGATTTTTTTTTCCAGGGATGTTTGGCAGCTGTGGAGCAAAGAAAGGGAAATCAGAGGGTGGAGGTTACCAAGAAGTGAGAAGTAGTATGTCAAGAACAGTAGAATAGGGAGACAAAGGGTAGGACTAGGGTGGTGGGGAGTGAAACATCAGTGTGGCATACACATTAGAATGCTAAGGCTAGAATGGAAACAAGAGAAGCCAGGGATGGAGAAGATGGGCTGAAAAGATACGTATGACCTGAAGTTACAATAAAGGCAAAGAATAGATTCAATGTGAAAGTAAGAGTTGGATATATGAAGGACAATAAGAACATATTTATAGAGTATTTTACGATGTGGGAAGTGTTTTCTTCCCAACACCACTGTGGGGAGTGCAAATGTCATTATTCCAACTTTACAGATGAGTAACTGAGGCTCTGAAAGGGTAAGGGATTGCCCAGGTTTGCATAGCTCATCAGTCTATGAAACAGAATTTGAACCTATCTCTGAATCCAGTGCTCTGTTCAGCTTACCACAGTGCTTCTCAAGATAGGAGGTTCTGTTTTGGGAGTAGAATTCAATTCCTGGAATACACTGTGTGTCAACAGGTTGGCGTTTGTTGAAATCATGTGAGGAAGGAGGCTTTTGGAGTTGACAAGGTTGATAAAAAGTGTGATCATTACTGGAAGGGTCAAAACGAGATTAATACTGAAGTCTCTGAGGGAAGTGGCAGGGTAAGAGGTGGAGAGTAAGTGCAGGAGCCAGACACTAAAGTCATACAAAAAGGCAGGTGACAAGGTGAGTGGAGAGAAGGATAAGCAGTGAAAGATCTTGCGGAGACAGAAACAAAAAACATTGGCAACTGCTGGGATAAGTTGGGTGAGAGCAGTTGAAGATAACACTGATGTTGCTAATGTGGGTGACTGAATGCATGGTGGTGCCTTTCACAGTTCCTATTGTGGTCATGGGGTGTTTAAGGTCCCTATACTGTATCAGTTGGAATGCCCAATAAGCAGTTGGTGAGGGAAGACTGGAGTCAGGAGAGGGCATGCTGCTTGTTTCTCATGCGTTGGGACTGAACACCTAGGACTGGGGAACCAGACATGACAGAAACTGGGTGTAAATTAATGTGACGTGCTCTGTTGAAAAGAAGTAAAACAAAAGATGTGACGTGCTCTGTTGAAAAGAAGTAAAACAAAAGAGGACTTTTAGAAATTATACCCCCCACCTCCCCAACTAGAACTTTTGAAGTATTCCTCTACTAAGTCTTACCCTCCCATCTCTTCTGTCTCTTTATGGAGAGACAGATCCTTGCAAAGTCCGAAGGGGTGAAGAGGCTGCTAATCTAATTCTCTAGAAAGACATGAGGCTTCTGGGTACTCTTGCTACCCCGCAACTTCTGCTCTTGCTCTTTGATGGAAAGATTGAGGCCAGTGTGGAGGAAGCTCTACATTGCCACGGGAAAAATCCCATATTGAGGTTCAGACAACCTGGGATCTGACACTTCGGACTTATAAGACTTAAAACTAGGTTTCATCGTCTGTAAAAATGGACGTGAAGAATACGCGCGCTACTGCAGAGGGTTGCGGTGAGGAAAGTGCTTTGTAAACTTTAAATAACTAAATTATTACATGTTATTATTGCTAGGGCCTCGGGAAACCCTCAAAAAGCTAGGCTTGGATTCACCTGGCATCCGGATGCTCAGGACTGTGGTCACTTTTGCAGGGTTTGGCTCAGTTGGGAAACTCTCTGATCCTTCAACTTTATAGACTGTAGGATCCTTTGTTCCAACAATACCTAGCGTATCAATAAGCACACGGTCTGTCAGCCCCTCATTAATATTTTTAGCTGATTGGATTACTACAGAACTTCATCTCAGTAACCAACGGTGTCTTCAAAGAATTGCTTGGTGGTTTCTTCATTAGACCCTCATGGCATTTCTTCTGGCTACCTATCCTGCCCTAAGTTTCAGAACAGTTACTGATCGGTATTAGTAGAGGGAGTTTCGCCATCCGTCGCCAGGAACTCCCTCCACAAAGGAAATCATAAGTCCAGATCAAAATAAAAATGATAATAATACAAAGTAGAATGTGATAAGGGAGAGCAAGGGAAGATTAGCCTTTTTTAATAGAACAACACAAGGATGTCATCTTCTTTAAAATGTCCTATTGCTACGTGACTGATGTAAAATCATTTTCCTCATTTTCCTCTCTTATAAAGGCAGGCCTGTGAAGTGACTAGAGAGCTAGATTCAAAGCCAGGAAGACTTGGGTGAAAGTCTTGCCTCTGACACTGGCTCTGTGAACCTGGAGAAGTCGCTTAATCTCTTGGTGCTCTATGCTTTAAGTCACAGAGAAGGTTGCTACTCCCTCACCTGGGAGTTTTCTTTGCAAATGAAATCACAGGTCTAGTTCCTATTCTTATTTCCTATTGTGTCCGCACCTGTTTTCTCACATGTTGTATCGCATAGGACTCTTTATCTCCAGATTTCTCATGGTACTATATTCATTTCTTGCTTTTGTACTGACAGTTGTGGCATATTCTTAAAATAAACCTTCCTGGAGTTTTCTTTCATTACTTGTCATTATGTTGCAGAGTTCCCCTTTACAAAATCAACGGGTTTCTCCTGTGAAGGGAGACCTGTCTTTGCTCCAGGATTGTTCAGATTAATATCGAAGCCTCAGGTTAGAACAAATATTCAACTTAATTGCGTGCTTGTGATGATATTCTGTGCCCATTTCTAGCCAATTAAAATTAAGGTTGGTAACTTTAAATAGCATTTCCTTGGAGAATATGAGGAATGTTCAGGGCTTTCCAAAAATGCCTTCTGTAAATGGTTTTTGTTCATATGCCATGACTGCCAAGTATTTTTACTGCATTAAGAATGCTGCTTCAGCTGCATTTGAGTAGAGTAATGGTGATCACTAATGGCCTGCGCTGAGTTAATCATAGCTATTCATTCCCTGGAAACAAGTCCGAATATAAGCCACCCTCATTTCCCATTTAGATTCCTGAAGTATAGCCATTCCAATATACACAATCTATAACCTCTATTTGTTGGAATTAAATTAAATACAAAATATATGCTCAAAAAACCCTGCAGTCCACAAATATGTGGAAATTGAGGATGAAAAGAGTCATGGTTTCCAAATAGGGCATCTTTAGGAATATGGATTTAAAGGAAAATTAAATCTTTGAATTATCTCTCCTACCTTTTCCATACAAACTAGACATTTACCCACTACCCTATGGTGCTGAATATGTATGTACTCTATCACCCATCCACCTATTCTAAAGACAGACATTTTTTATTTTCATAATGTGCCTGAACCCTCCTTCTCTACCACAAACCATATGCATTAAAGGCTTTCTCTCTTATTCCCACAGTCCCCCAGCTATAGGTGTTATGGCTTACAATGTCTTTTCAACACCCACACATTACTCAGAGGAGGAAGCATGGAGGACATCCAGTGGGTGAATGTGCTCTTAGAACCCAGAGGTAGGAGGAGGAGAATGGGCCTCCTTTTAAAAAATGTAGAGAAATCATTAAAGTGAACACAGGTAGTCCTTAGTGACTCCCTTTTCAGTAAAAACCAAAAAAAAAAAAAAAACCAAAAACCAAAAAAAAAAACCAAAAAAACCCCAAAAGAACCCCAAGCCAAAAAACAACCCAAAACCTGTGCACATAGTTTCATCCTGGCATACATTATGCTTTTCATGTAACAAAAATGAACCTAAGTATTTCTTTGGAAATTGAAAATCTTTTCAAACAAAATAGACAATTTAGTGTGAAAGGCTTAGGGAGACATTTGGTGTTGAGAGGACTCTTTGGCACTATTTTTCTTCCTTAAAAAGTGTCAGTGAGACCTGGAATCCAATTTTCTATAATTGCAATATACAAAGTTTGGAGCACAGTCCTATGCTGTATTTTCCTCTCCCAGAGAAATGGAATGTCAGACTGGGAAGAGATCTTGGAGGTCAAAGTATCAGAGGTTTAGATCAGGAAGCGACCCGAGAGTCTATTTAGTCCAACCCTGTCATCTTACAGATGAGGAAACTAAGGCCCAGAGAAGTTAAAGTGACTTGCCTATGGTGGTACATGACAGAGCCAGTTCAAATCCTGTCTATAAATCCTGGGCCTTTCCTCACTGGTCCTTCTAGTCCACCATATCTGTCAAGCTTCCCACCTACAACACAGTGGGACTTTAGCTTGAAAATTTCCACTGAGAGGGAAGCAACTACCTCCTGAGGAAGTCAGCCTGTTTCATTTTTGTACAGCTCTGATAGGAAGTTTTTCTTTACATTGGGCCTATATTTTCCACTGTGCAACTTCTACCCACTGCTCCTACTTCTGTTCTTGAGGGCCAAGCAGAAGAAGTTCAATCTCTCCTTCACAGGATAGTCCTTCAAATACTTGAAGACAACTAACATGTCTCCCCTAAAGCTTCTGTTCTCAAGGCTCAACTCCCCAATATCCTCACCAGATCCCTATGTGACAAAATCTCAAGATCTTGCGATTTACTATCCCGATTGCAGTGTCTGGATACTCTCCAGTTAATCAACATACTTCCTAAAATAGAGTACCCAGTACTGAATTCATGTTTGAGATAAAGTCTGATCATGGCAGAATACAGTGGGGCTCTCACCTATCATATTCCAGATATTATGCCTAAGATTGTGTATGACTCCATATCACAATGCTGACCTATTGAGCTTACAACTCCTCTAAAAGCCACACATATTTTTCAAATGATCTGCTGTCTAGCCAACACTCATTCCTTTCATCTTGTATACATGAAGTTGATTTTTTTGAAGTCATGTATACTTTACACGGATCCCTATTAAATTTCACTAGTCTCCCTAAGAATTGCTTAGGAAAGGAAAATAAAACTTCTATTTGACTCTTGTTATATTTATATATGTATACTGAATTTGGAACAAAAAGTTGAATTTGTGGATAAATAGAAAATACTGAGTATAGTAAAGATTAAGGAATGAAACATTCTATGTAAGTGAATTTTTTCATATAACTGAAATATACCCTCTGTAATCACTGTTTACCTATTATTGATAGAAATCTCTATAAAATGTATTTTAGACTGTCCTAACTTAAACAGAGAATACTTATAACATACTTCTACACAGATACTTAGAACTATCTTAGACCTCATTAGTGAGGGTAGACCCTCCTCCTTTGTAGATCTTACAACCTTTTCATTCCTCATTAGCCTGTGTGATTCTCAACTCTCTGTAAATCTCCCATATAAGTCACACTTAAGATTTTGTAAGACTTTCTTTTGGGTCTTTTAATGTGGTTCAATTCCTTCAGCAGTATGTTAATTAATTGGCCATTTGGCAATGATGGAAAAGTGAAAACAACAGTTGGTTATAGGCAGTCTAAGAATTGTGCATTCTAGAACTCTCTTCATCTCTCCTACCATCATCGTGGAAGCGGAAGAAAATTACATAGGATGACATTTTGTATTTTGGTACGTTTCATTGATTGCCACAATAAAATTCACAAGGAGACAAACTTTTCGATGACAAGCCATTCCATACATAGCTAAGGTAGTCTTCAGACAGCAAATGCACTCCATTGCCAGGCCAGTACAATGCTTACTAGAATCTTCAAGGGCTTGTGCTTCCCACGTATAGAAAGAACTCAGGATCGCCTCTATGCCATGAAAAGACACTAGAGTAGGACTTTGGAGGAGTCATGAACTCACCTTCTTCCCTGCTACAGCTTTCCCATCTCCCTAATTCTCCTTTTTCTGTTCCCTGCACCCATTCACCTGGGTATATAAACCTTGAAGTCGACTGTGAAACTTTCCTATCCTCAACCCACACAACAAATCAAGCACCAAATATGGTGCTTCTACTTCCACAACATCTTGAACTTCTGGCCAATCCTCTCCATTTCTACTACAACCACTCTAGTTTAAGTTTTTTGTTTTTTTTTTTTAATCTCTTCTTGCTTGGCTAACCGTAATGGCCTCCAAATGATTCTTACTGGCCTCTCCAACCCATCTTTCTCGATGTTACCAGAAGAGTATTATAATGCTATGCAATGATCAGAGAATAATGACTGACATTTACATAGCATTTTAACATTTGCAAAGTGCTCAGTCATGCCACTCCTCTGTACAAAAATCATCAGTGTCCCTCTTGCATCTCCATACCGCCTCACCTGCCTAAGAGGCTCACCTCACTCCTCCTTTGCTTCCACTTCCTCCATGAAACCTCTCACTACATACCGCTTATGATCACCTTGGGTTAAAACCAATCTCTTGGCTCTAACTTCTGATAGCACATTTGCTAGGTTCTCCTTCACCCATATCAAATTCTACCTTGTGTTGTACTTATTCGTGTATGTGTTATATGTTACATGCCCCCATTAGAATATAAACTCTCTGAGGGTAAGGGGCTGAGCCATCTTTTCATCTTTGTATCCTCACTGCTGAGTATGGTGCCTCGCATGTAGGAGATACTTACCAAAAAATTGGCTGAATTGGATTGAATTAAATTGTAGGTAATTACAGCTTTGGGTTCAAGCCAAGAGAGCCAAATTATGAATGTCTTTAGGAATAAACTGTTCCCATGCTGATATATATTTCAACCTATTAATCCAGTTGCAGGGCTGGAGTATTCATATAGTCCACAAAGGACAGATATGAGAGAAAATATGGCTCAAAACTGAGGTGATGGATTTATCACACTATATAGTCACATGATCTTTAGCTTATTCTATAAATCACAGAGTGAAATGGAAAATTTCCCATTATATGGTTAATTCATGATTATATACATAGCCAGACCAGCTAACCTGTGCTAAAATCTATTCTGGGGACACGGATTCTATGGCATTTTCCTTTATCAAATAAATCATATAATTATTCAACTTCCTTTCCTCTTTGAGGTGATTAATTTCATGAATGTACATTCACAATTCTCATAGTTCAATGCCCCAGGAATCAATGATTTTGTTAATGCAGGTACACACTCCACTGATACAAATTATAACCAATCTTGAGAGTTACATTGGTTGGAAAAAATTTTTTATCACCTTGGGGCCAACTTTTTGAGAAGCCCTCTGGCATAATTGCCAGACTGACTCCCCTTACTCTTCAATCTAAATCTTACTGAAACCGAATGAGCCACTTAAAAATATGTGCTTGCTGTATTCCTCCGGCAGGTCAAATTTCATTACAGCCAGAAGCATCACAAAGAAAATTTCTATTGAACAAAATAGCTTTCAACCACATGCCTAAAGCCTGAAAAAAAAATGAGGCTGCAGGATTATAGAGACTTTGAGGCAAGATAAAATAGGATGCATAGCATGAGGTCCTGCACTCCTTCAGGCTACTAAAAATGTTATCACAGGCATCACTGCTGTATCACTGGTAAGTGGTTAAAGGTTATTTTATGAAAAGTTAGAGGGACTCTAGAATCAAAGAGTACACACACAGAAGCCTGCTTTAGGAAGCAAGCAATTCGCATGAATACAATATGCAAAAGCTATACAAAAGAAATAAGTGGAAGTTGCCTTGGTTCAACAACTTTTCTCTAACCTTCGGTGATGTGACAAGAACCTGGAAATCCTGGGTCAGATGCTTTTATACAAACATTTCCCTAACACTGAGTTCCCAGGGAAGCCAAGTTAACAGGAAGATGCAAAGCCAGGATGCTTCAGCTCCACACTTTGGGTTATTAGATAAGACTAGAATAGAAGATATATTATCCAACAGCTATTATATTTATGTTGCTTGGGCCAACTGGTAGTCATTTTTCCAATACAGCATGTCTTGAGAAACAGGATAGGTACCTTTTTGCAAGACTTGCTGTAAAATAAATTTTTGTTTCCCTACTTTGGACAGCGTGGTATAATAATAATAATGATAGCTCATGGGTATATAGCACTTTAAGGTTTGTGAAGCACTTCATATAAAAATATGTCATCTGACCCTTCCAACACTAAAGCGTTATTGTTAAAAAGCTGACCTGTGATTTCATCAGGGAACTCCCCTTAAAGAACAACTTCCTCTATAAATACAGACGCCATCTTCTGGGCACCTGACAGTCTAACGGAGTTGCTTGGAACACTAAGAACTTCTTACTTGTCCAAGGTCACGTGGCTAGTACATGTCAAGGACAGAACTCTGAAAACCCATCTTCTTGACTGCAAAGCTAGCTCTTTATCCATTATGCTACGGGTTCCCTGAACTCCTTGGCTTTCAGTAAACCTTCTTGTACCCTCCATTCCATATGGAAGGAAACAAATTCTAGAATTTACTAGGTATATGTACAAAAGAGAGGTTAATTTCAAGAGAATAATATAGGTATTTATCAAATATTTCCCAGACCCCTTAAAATGCTTCTTAAAGCCCAAGGGGGTATATATACACCCCAGATCTGGAACCTCTATACTCTACTATGCTATTATTATTTTACAGATAAGGAAACTGGGTCACTCTAAGTTTAAGTGACTTGTTCAGGGTCATACAACTAGTAAGTGTGTTAGGCAGGATCTTCTTGACTACAAAGTCTGCGCTTTATACAATTATTATGCCATGGTATAGTAGAAAGAGCTTTGAACTTGTGGTCAGATGTCAGAGGCCTGGTGTTTGGTCTTAGATCTGCTGTTTATTAACCTTATGACCACGGTAAACACGTTTACCTTCTCTGAGTCTGTTTCCTCATCTGGGGGTATAGAGTGCTGGGTCTGGAGTCAAAGACTGAGTTCAGAAGCTGGATGATGCTGTAAGTCACTTAACCCTGATTGCCTCAGTTTCCTCATCTGTCAAACGAGCTGGAGAAGGAAATGGCAAACCACTCCAGTATCTCTGCCAAGAAAACCCCAAATGGGGTCATGAAGAGTTGGACATGCCTAAAAAATGACTGAACGACAACCATAAAAGAGGATAATGTTATCTGCCTTACATAGTCCACAAGTGTGTGTGGAGTATCTGATGCTATAAGGTATAAGTGCTTTACAAATATAAGCTGCTAGAGAAACTGGATAGCCCTTACAGAAGATAACAACTTTTCCAAGATAGGTTTATCCACCATTTAATTGACGGACGAGGTTGAGTGGAGATGCGGGGCATGGAATCCAGCAGTTTGTGCAGCTGTATGCAAACACCTAGGCTGAATGCTGCTGAAGCCAGGGAAAATTTCCTAAAAGACTCACTGGAAAAAATGGAAATATTTCCATTGTAGTTTGTCACAACAACTACAACAACAACAGAAACTTCGAAACAGATGTATCTTTTTTGTTCTCTTGTAGGGACCTCTCAGTTTCTAGGAGGTACTGTTACAAGGCATTATCAGGAAAAGTAATGGATAGAAATTGCAGAGAGAGAGATTTCAGATTTATATAAGTCAAATCAAGTCAACAAGCATTTGTTATGCACCTACTAGGTGATGGGCACTAGTGATAAAAGAAAAGTGAAAAACAGTCCTTGTCCTTAAGGAGCTCACAGTCTAGAGGAGAAACAATATGCAAAAAAATGGGCATAAACAAGATACATATAGATACGTGTAGATGAGATAATCTCAGAGTAAAGGTATCAGCATTAGGAAAGACTGGGAAATGCTTCTTGCAAAGGTGGGATTTTAGCTGGGATGTGAAGTTGCCAGAGAAGCTGAGAAGTGGAGATTAGGAGGGAGGGAATTCCAGGCAAAGAAGGACAACTAGTAAAAACTCGGTGTCAGGAAGGAGGCTAATGTTATTCAATCTCAGAGTACTCAGGGGGAGTTGGGGAGTAAGGGGTAAGGAGACTGGAAAGATAGGAAGGAACCAGGGCATAAAAGGCTTTGAAGGCCAAACAGCATTTTACGTTTGATCCTAGAGGTAAAACAGAGGCACCATAATTTATTAAATAGATGGGTAACATGATAAAATATATGCCATAGAAAGATCAGTTTGACGACTGAGTAGAGAAGGAATTGAGTGGGGAAACCAAACAAAATGCTACTGCAACAGTCCAGGTATGAAGCGGTGAAGACTTACACTATATAAAGAAAAAATTTTCTAATGATTAGTATTGTATGAAAGTAGAATGGGTTAGTAGTGAGTTCTCCACAAGTGGATGCTTTCAAAAAAGGCTGGAAATATTACAGAAGGCACTCCTTATTCAGGTGGGGCTTGGAATAGGACTCTGAGATGCTCTGGTTCTCTGATTAGGGTCAGGAAAGTAAGGTGGATGGCAGCTTCCGCAAAGGCAATCAGGAATGAGAAGATCTTCCCGGCCCATTTGAGTGGGGTTTGGGGGCGGGGCTCTCAGGGTCCTGGGGGGTGTGGCTAGGACTGGAGCCAACGGAAGCCTGTGGTGGGAGGAGCTTGCTGAACTAAGAGCTAAGAGGCGGTTGGTGAGGCAGTTGGTGAGAGCAGTTAAGAGCTGAAGGAGAGAGGAAGCAGTCAGCTAGCTGGAACATAGCTTGGAGATTGCGCCAGAAGCGGCAATGGAGGCAGGCGCTACAAAAAAAGGAGGACTGACCCTCGTGGAGACTGGAGAGTGCTGAGCAGGGGCTTGAGGCCAGTGGGTGGTCTTCTTGCTGGAGCGCCCTGGCATTGGAGGGGAAGCACCAGTATGGCTTGGCTTGCTGCCATAATGTTTTTCTGTGGCCTCCTGGTCACTATTGTGAGATGGGCATACTGGTTTTGGAAGGTTCTTGCCAGATGTCGAATTGGGGACACTGGTCTGTGTGTCTGCTACTTTTGAGTTTCAATAAATGCTTTAACTCCTCTGCCTTCTACTTAGAGAATTCCTTATATTCTGCGATTCTGGACCATTCAGGCATATTCATGGTTATCTTTGAAGTCATGAATTCTGCCTTAATGATATAGCCTCACAGGAAGTTTTAATTTCTACCTCTTGCTAAAGCAACAAAGTCTCTAAATGATTTGAGAAAAATAAGACATAAAGGAAATAGGAAAATTAGGAAAGGGATGCATGGAGTGAAAAAAAATCAAAGATCGGCAAATAGGCTGAATGTACTTAATATACTGGAAGAAAAAGCTTATTAGAGCATGTTCCATGCTGATTACTGGATGTATGACTAAATCTAACCCTACATGTACTGTGGTCCTATAAGATGCTGTAGATAAAATGTTCTGCAAACTTTAAAGTGCTACGTGACACAGTATCTTTAGCTTTTCCTAACTGATGTCACAGGAATGATATTAAGTATATAAATTTCATAGTTAATATTTCTGATAGATGTCCAAGTTCATAGTTTCTTCAATGTTATTTTATAGTCAAAATTTTCCTGGGCAGAGTCTGAAAGTTCTACTTCAAGGTATCCAAACTATAATACTGGAGAGAAGTGAGTGAATATTTTTTCCACACCCCTTGTACAATCCTGGAATTAGGCACAGTGGAAATGAATTGCTAGGCTGGTTTTTTTTGGGGGGGGGGGGGAGGTGGGGAGGGAAGGGAAGGTTGCTCATTCAGCTTATGTTTGGTTTGTTTTGGGTCCAGACTTGTGATTTCATTGCTGTAGAGAACTCTTGATGAAGAAACTCTTTCTACCAAAGGAGATCTGTAACTATTCTACAAATGATAAGTAAGTATTTCCTGGGACACTGAGAGAGAAAGGGTCTTGTCCAGAGTCTCACAGACAGTACGTGTCAGAGGCACACCTTGAAACCAGGTCTTTTAGATTGAGAAGCTGACTATTGACTACTTCATGATGCCTCTGGCTAATTTTTCTTTTTCTTAAGATATAAAAGTGCCAAAAGTTTCCCATTTAAGAGGAATATGATTTACTTTTTATATCTTTAAATTGGCTATGAAAAACCGAATACAGATTGTGGAAGCCATTTCCCAACTGCCACACTTATATGAAGTTGCTCTTCATAGCTGAATGGCAATGAAAAGGCAGCACATTCATTGCTGCTGAAGTCATGTTGTACTCCAGGCAGTGTTGATTTTGAAATAATAATAACTCACGTAACACTTCAGTTTCCCACTGTTTTCATGTCCATGATCTCATCTGATCCTAACAATAACCGTGTGAAGTAAGCAGGGCAGTTTTTATTAGTGACCTCATTTCATATAAATAGAGAGGAGATTCGGGGAGTGTGGTGGAAGGCTTCTGGATTGGGAGTCAGGAGAAACTGACCAGGTTGGAAGCCTGCTTCTGGTATTTATCAGTCACAATCTCTCTGGGCCTCCTCTTCCATATCTTTTGCAAATGAAAGGACTGGACTAAGGTTCCTTCTACCTCTAAATCCAAGAACCTGTGTTCTCTCAAGTCATTGTCTTTCTGAGCCTTAATTTTCTTATCTGTAAAAAAGGAGATAATCCCTACCTCCAGGGTGGTGATGGGGATCAGATGAGGTCACTTATGTATAGCACTTTGGAATCCAGTAGGTATATAGTCATTCTTATATTATCATTGGATTACTGGAGGAGACAGGATTAGCACCCAGGCCTTGCTAGTTCCTTACACCTCACTTTGGGAGGAGGACAGGGACGGGGAAAGGAAGAAGAATTTGTATGGTGCCTTCTATGTACTAGGCACTGTGCTAAGTGCTTTTTACAAATATTATCTCATTTGAGCCTCACAAAAACCCTGTAAAGTAGGTGCTACGATTATCTCCATTTTACAGCTGAGGAAACTGAGGTAAATAGAGGTTAAATGACTTGGCCAAGGTCACACAGCTAGTAAATTTCTAAGCCCAGATTTGAATTCAGATCTTCCTGACTCCTGGTCCATTGTTCTATCCACTGTGTCATCAGCTGCCAGGCTGTGCTAATACATTCTTCATCTAAAAGCACAGCACTATGGGAGGTAGGGTGCTGGTTATCTAAGTTCAATTTAGCAAACATTTATTAAGTGCTTGTTATGTACAGGAAACCACACTTGATCCTGGAAATGTAAAAAGGGAAAGCAACAAAGCTATCAAGGAACTTAGAAACGAATGGGAAAGTCTAATATGAAGGAGGGGGGAATGTCCCTAGGAACACACACTTAAAAAAGTATGATACAAGGTAGAATGTGATGAGCCATATATAGCATTGATAACAAAATCTGGGAAGGAACAGATGTGTTTCAGGTGGCAAGGGCGAGAAGAGGTTAATCAAACAGAGATCCATCTAGCCTGGGCCTTGAAGGAAGAGCATTTCAACAAGTCAGTAACAAGATTTAGCTCCAATAGGATTTCAGACATTAGAGATATGCTGGCAAATGTACAGGAGGAGAAGAGAGAAAGAAGGAATCAAGGGAGAACTATTAGTACAGTTTGGCTGAGATGCAGAATATGTTTTTACGGATGATCTAGATTTTTTTTTAAAGCTTGCTCATAAAGTCTGGAGGTGACACAAAGCTGGGAAGGTTAGCGAATGTGTCAGATGACAGAGTCAGGAGGTAAAGGGTGCTCAGGGGGCTAGAATAAGGGTGGGGAACCTGCGGCCTCTAGGTCCTTGGATGTGGCCTTTAGACTGAGTCCAAATTTTACAGGACAAATCCTTTTATTAAGGAGATTTATTCTGTGAAGTTTGGATTCAGTCAAAGGGCTGCACTTGAGGACCTAGAGGGTCCTCCGGGCCTCCAGGCCACAGGTTCGCCATGCCTGGGCTAGAACATAGTGCTTAATATTTTAAAAAAAATTAATAGGAGTGAATGTAAAATCTGATATGAGTTCAACAGTAATTTTTCAAGTAGGAGGCATGAGAGGCACAGCTAGGCAGCAGTTTGTGTGATAAATATCTGGAGATGTTAGTGGAGTACAAGCTCGGTATTAATCAACAGTGTAAAACTGTAACCAGAAAAATGAATACAACCACAGTCTGCATTCAGAAGGGCACAAAACCCAGAAAGAGGGAAGTAGATGGGGAATTGCTATTTTCTATACTTGGTGAGGCCACCTTTAGAACTTGGAGTCCCATTTCTGGGTGCCACATTTTAATGATAAGTTTAAGTACATCTGAAAAACAGGAACTATCATTAATTTTTAAATTTTTTATCCCTAATGCCAAGCAGAGAGCCTTACAGACAACAGGTACTTAATAAATGCCTTTTTGATTGGATTAGACAATAAGCAAAGGCGCTGAGGTTTGTCAACTGCTGGATGTGTTCAATGGACAGTAAGCAGTTTGGTCTGGGTAAGACCAGGATCATGATGCAGCAGAATAGGAGCAGGGTGAGAAAAGGCTGAAAAAATAGGAAAATTCCAGTTTCTAGAGGGCCTTTATTTGGTTGGAGGAAGGAAGGAAACAATCATTTGCATATTAAAAGTCTACTGTGTGACAGGCACTGTGTGAAGTGCTTTACAAACATTATCTTATTTGACCCTCCCAACAAATCCTCACAACAACCCCACAAGGTAGGTTCTGTTATTATCCCCATTTTACAGCTGAGAAAACTGAGTTAAACAGAGGTTAAATGATTTGCCCAAGGTCAGAAAGCAGTAAGTGTTTGAGGCTGGATTTGAACTTAGGTCATTCTGCCTTGAGACTGTGAGCTTTACCCACAGTGCCTAGTGGGTAATAAGAAGACAAGGAAGGCTTTAAAAAAGAGGAGTGATACAACTAGATTTATTGATAAGGAAAATTAATCTGGTAATGGTGTAAGAGATGCCTTTGAAGGGAGACAGACTAGAGGTCTAAGGATACTACTATAGGTGATACTGAAGAGACATTTAGTGAGTGTGTTCAGCAAAGAACTTTGAGGAGTAACGACTTTAAAAATTGGTTAGAAGAGTAGCTGGCAAAAGACAAATAAAGTATGATCATAGAGGTAAGAAAAGGAGGTGATTATGGTACCACACAAGCTGAGGAAGGAAAAAGGGAAGGAGAATGTGGTACCTAAGAGTCTGAAATTATTCATGGAGGTCAAAGAGGGAGATGAGGGCAGAGAAAAGACCACTGAGTGTGGAAATAAGATTTTTTTTTTAGAAAAGTTTCTGTAAAAACAGTGATCCAAATAGAAACTGGATTTCAAAAGGTCAAGGAGCTAGAAGGCTCCTATTTTTTTCACTGTTCAACAATGAAAGGGGGAAGAAATAGCATTATAGTGTAATGAGGTAGAAAAGTCAAATTTTTTTTTTTAAAGGATGAGGGTGATCTGAATATGCTTTCAATCTAGTAGAAAAGAACCAGAGGAAAGCAATAGATTTAATGTAAGTAACAGACATATGGAGTTGAAAGGGAGGGAACGACAGGGGGTCAGACTAAGCAAATGTTTTTAAAAGTCTGGGGAAATTTGGTGTTAATTGTCATACTAACTGGAATTCTGCTAAAGGATTTTCCTGCTGGCAAAAAACCTTCCCCTCTAAAATATTAAATGAGAAATTATTTATGTATCATAAATACCTATAGGCTATGATTTTTATACAAAATTACACTTAATTTCCTCTATAATTTCCCTCTCTTGCATCAGAGCAGGGTATCTCATACTTGCATATTACTCAGAGCCAACCAAGTGTATTATGGCCAAATTTGTTTGGGAAATGCTGTACTAAATAATTTCTAGCAACTAAATTCTATGACTATTAAGTTTCACAGCAGGGAGGGGAACTACAAGAAGGAAAATGGCAGAAGGCCACTTGGGGCACAAGGCCAAAGAAGCAGACGGGGGGGTGGGGTGGCACTCAGGGGTGGGTGGTAGGAGGCAATGAAAAAACAGGATGTCAGTAAGGGCAAGCATTGGTTTTACTCAGTGTTCTGCCTTGGGCTTGCCTTGTTTACTATGACTATCTGGGTAAAACAGTCAAAAACTGATTCATTTGATACTTGAATGATGATATGCATCTGATTCAGTAGCATGTAACTAGACACCTCTTTAATTCGACTGACTAGTTGTATTTATATACTAGACTGAAAGTTAACTGAATTTAAAAAGAAATTTCCTAAGCACTTAGCTTCTTCATATTCAATAGATTTGGAAATTATCCATGAAGAAAATAAATTATTTTTAGAATGTGATACAAGAAATCAATTTTTTGCATGGAAATGCTTCCACTAATAATAAAAAAAACTTCCTTTGTGATTAAGTATTTAGTATGGGAGATAAGAAAAATGAGTAAAACTTGTAATGGAAAATGTCACAAAGACATATTATAGTGAAACAATATTGAAAAGTGATTGTAAATTATATTTTAGCTCACTTCCCTGAAATCTACAAAACAGAATTATTGTCACAGTACTCTACAAACAGTTGGTGTTTAATAAATGTTTATTATATATGCTCTTGACTGAAGAGCACAGCTATAAAATAACTGAAAGAAATGTTGACTTGGGTGTTTCAGCTCTCTCATCTCTTTTTTGTTAGATTTTTAAAAAATTCATCAAACATAAAAATATAAAGATTACTTTGGAAAAAGAAAAGAAAATAGCCTGGAAATATAAACTAGGTCATAAGATATTATGAGGGGGAAAGGCTTTATTAATTATATAGGAATGAACTTGTCAAGATGAATGGATCTAATTCAATAACCTGAAGATTCACATACACAATAACCTTTAAATAGCAGAGGAAAATTTTAGAAAGTGGCCTGCTTTCTGCTCCCTGATGGCTGACTTAAATCCTAGATAAAATTTACTTGAGAATGGGCTAAGTCGAACTTTGACTATGGAGCACAATGCCAAATATTGGGATCGTAGGGGCCTTAGAGATCAATTGGTACTACTCCCACAGTTGCAGATGAGTTTAAATGAGGCTCTGAGATGTTAAGGCCAAGGTCATACTCACAGTGAAAGACACAGTCAAGATTCAAAGGTAGGTTCTTAGACTCCAAATCCAAAGCTCTTTCCTTTACACTATGCTGCCTCTCCAAATATCTGGATATTTGATAGCCAATAAAATGGATAAATGAATTAAAACAGCAATTATTAAGTATTTACTATTGAAGGAATTCAACTAAGGAAGACAAGTACTTGCTCTCAAGCTAACACTCTCATAGGGGAAGGCAACACATATAGTGGAGTGGAGGCCAGGCAGGAGGGTTTTGGACAGGGAAATCAGAAGGATGTTGAATGGAATTATAGAGCAGTAGATTGGAATATCCTTTCCAAGAATAGTGTGGATGTGCTTACTGTTCTCAGAGCTAGAGTTGGAAAGTGGGGATGAGGAAAGGTGGGATGTTATAAAGATAGGAGGGAAGTAGTATGGTGGCTCAAGGTCCAGGCAAGGTGGGAGGAATGGTCACCAATCAAAAGTTCCAGAGTCCCAGTGTGGAAGCATGAGTTCCTGAAGATGTTAGGGAAGTTAAAATCTTTTCACATAATTGACTAAATTGTTTACTTTTAGCCCAGGTAATTTGGTGCCAGGTAGATGTAACCAATGTGTTCCTTCAAATAGAATCTCAATTTCTTGAACACTTGACAGCCCTGTGATTTCAACAGTGTGGGCACTTTCTCCACTGATGTTTCTACAGTTCTTCCATTCCTTAATGAACTGTCTTTGTGAATGGCTATAGCTGAAAAAACCTTAATTATCTAGTAGCAAATGTTCAGGTGATGACTCTTTGGTGAAAGGTAGTCTGATCCTAGTACAGCAGACATACAATCCATCACAGTGCTTCAACTCAAAGCCTTTCTATCTTATAGGACTTGCTAAAGCTTGTACCTTGAGGGAATAGTTTACAAGGACCTAGGCTCACCTTCACACCATGATGAGGCAGGAACCAGAGGGAGACTTTAACAGAACATTTCAATTAGCATTTTCTTTTATTTCCATTGCCTGAACAAGACCTTATATTATAGAATTTGACGTGTCACTCCCGTGCTTAATAAACTCTGTGGTTCCTTCTAGGATCAAATACAAACTTCTCTGGCTTTACTCAAAGCATTCACGGCCTGGTTCCAATCTGCCTTTCCAGGCTTATCAGTGCGTGAGTATGAACAGCCTTCTTGGTATTACTCACACATGACATCTGATCTCCCCTCTTTGTGACTTTGCACATGCAGTACCCGTGCCTGGCCATCATTGTTTCTTCACCTCTGTTTCTTAGAATCACTTGTTACTTTAATGTTCAATCCAAACGCCACCTTTCCTGATACCTACAGTTGCTGGTGCCCACTCCATGAAATTTCCTTGGATTTATTTTGTATAGGCTTTTTTTTAAAAACATGTTTTTTCCCCAATATGATGCAGGCTCCTTGAAAGCAGGGACCATATCATTTTGCCTCTGTATTCCCAGTGCCTAGAACACAGGAAATGACCCTGACACGAGAGGGCAGGCAGAATATTCAACTATTATTTTCCTTATCGCGCTCCTTGCCCTTTCCCACCCCCTTTTGAAACCAATAATAATGATCTTCAGGCTGGGAAACAAAGCACAAAGATGGTTCATAGCATCTGAATTTCAGGATAAATGAGAAGTTCATAAGAAAGCTCCCATCTTCCTTGAATGAATACAAGTCACCAGGCCTGGATATATCCTAGGGAAGTGAAAGAACTGGCAGCTGTGGTTGCCGAGCCACCAAGTGGTCACTGAGAAATAGTGGAGAGATCCCTGGGTCATGTGACAAGCAAAATAGATCCTCTGGTTCTCATGACCTTTGAAACCTCGAAATCATGCACCAAAGACAAAGAAAATTCAGCTGTCTTGACATGGTCCAGGGCGCAAGGAAATGAAAAGAAAGTAAAAACTCCAAGAACTAATACCTAACTCATCATGCTCCCCCTCCCTCACCACCCATAACAACACCAGCATCAAGGCTTCACTAGCTGATCTGACCTATGTGTTTGTAACAAAACCCAACACCACACTTCCAGTCCCTCCTCTTTCATTCCATTTCCGGGGAGATCCAAGTTCCAAACTGCAGAAATATGCTCAGGTCTTGAGAGCCTGAGCCACAGCAGCAGTCTGTGCTACAAAAGCTCTCTTTGAAAGGAAGAACATAGCAAAAGGCGTGTAACACATATGTCTGAGCATGAAACAGAGCTAAGGCCCACAGCACTCCTCCCCAATCCCCTCCTCCCCCAACCCCAGAGATCCAAACTCCCAAGGAAAGAAATAAAAATCCAGGCTGCAATAGTACCAGCATGGAGTCACCAAGCCCGAAAATTGAGAAACGGAGAGATCAGGACAAGTACAGGGCACTGTGTGGAAATCCACAAAGTCTGGGGGAAAAAGAGTAACTTCCAGCTGGAATCAATTTTGTCCTCCCAAAAGTCACTCCAGGCAGAGACCTAGGCTGGTGAACCACGAATCATCCAGCATGCAAGAAGATTATGATGCATTAAGATTTAGCCCGCAAGGAAACCACCATCAGAGAGGAAGAAGTAAGAAAGTGAGTAATTGAGGAAAATAAGGGTGGGGGGGAGGGGGGAACGCGAGACTGAAATTACCAAAGATCTCAGAAAGAAGAGAACTCAACGAACTTGGGCATAAGCAGATAAACCAACAAGGAAAACATTAATAGCAAAAAGAAATATGGCCTCCAGATCTAGTAAACGAATTCAGGCATATATAAATACTACAACACGAAGGAGGACAATTCAGAACTTGATGAGGCAGTGAACACTGTGGATTTTGAGGAGAACACGGAAAATCACAACATGCTGTTCCTGAGCAGTTTAAAAGAGAAATGAAAATTGTGAGAGCAGACTATTTATGTCCTACATAGCAGAAATAATTGGCAGAATAGAAAAACTTGAATCTGTAATGGTTAAGTCTCACCAAAGAAACAAAAGAGAGGATAACTGATTTGGAATGCAAATATATAGAAGTGAAGGAAGAAGAAAGGCAAAAAGCAGTAACATCAAAAGAAAACATGCTCTCTACTCAAGTAAAACATATTGATATTGGAGATAAGATGTTTATTGAAGACAAAAGACAACTTAAAGATTATAGATTTCCCAAAAGAACACAAGTCAAAAACCTGAACACCATAGTACAAGAAATAAGACAAAACTTCTGAATATAGACAATGAAATACTAATTGAAGGAAACCATAGCTTGCCTATAAAAAAAAACCCTAAAGCTCAAGCTCCAAGATACATAGTCATTAAATATAATAATTCCATTGAGAAAAAAAATTCTGCAAGTGACTAAGAGAAAGACCTTCAAATACAAAGGAAAGGAAAATTTAATAACACAAGACTATTTTACACCCACCAGAAAATGTAGAAGGAATGGAATAATATGTTCCCAGGAGTAATTGGACTAAGGATGCAGCCCAGGGTGACCTACCTTCAAAATCTGAGCTCTACCATAAATGAAAAAATATAGACATCCAATAATAAAGAGATTTTCAAAACATTCTCAGAAAGAAAACCAGAACTGCAACAGGAATGAATGAAGACAGACAGCAACGTCAACAGAGCAACATCACAGAGACCAGTAAGAGACTTCTTTCTAAATGGACACAAGGAGACAGCAGTGAAGGCAGAGAGGTTAGCGGAGGTAATAGTTGGGAGATATGCCTAGGTCCTAGAAGCACCCAGCTTACAGGTGAATCGATGTTTTTTTTGTGGGATTAAGTTACAAAATGGGAGAGAGCATAGAATGGGGGACAACAGAAGGGAATATGTGATGTGCTTTGGTTAAACTTAGAGCTAGCAATGAGGGAAAGGTGGCTCTTGTAGTCTCTCTGGAAAAGTTTGCGAAGGAATGGGTAAGGAGGCAGAGGGAAGGATTCAAATGTAGGAGGCAATGGGGAAGGCCTTGTTTTGGTGATCTGAAGTGGTTCCACTGATGTATGCTCCTATAGGTGAAGATAGAAGCTCTGAGAAAGGAAACGAAGACCTTGTGCTGGATGCTGTCTATGGGGATTTGGTGCTTGAAAAGGCCATTTGTCTTGCCTTAGGAGAGAGGGAGTTGAAGCTCCTGGAGACAGCCAGGGATCCAGGGAAATTATTTTGAGGTAAAGGGGGAAGGAAGATGATTAGGAGGAAGATGTGTCAATGGTGGATCATGTAATTAGGGACATGAGGGGGAGGGAGAGGGTTCCTGACATGGGCAGTGTCCTCTCCTGCAGGAATTGCCATTTTGCTGGTAGTGAGCCACAACAGAAAAAGGGAGTCCAGGAGGCAAGCTCTACAAGGCAGTGACAGAAACTGCTTAGAGAGTATAGACAAGAATGGTTCAGATGTTTTGATTACATGAGGAATCTTGAGTAGAGATTGACTATATAAATATAGGGCCATGAACCAAAGAATGAGGTTCTAGAAAAGACAGAGAGGGGGATATAATAAGGAGAGTGAAGCAGAGGAATCCTCTTTGGAAAAGGGTGAAAAAAGTGAAATTTTTAAAAAAAAGCTGTAATGAACAGAACTAGGTAAGAGGATGAGAGGAAGGAAGAAATCTACTTAACTAACTGGGAGAAAAAAAAATTAGTGGAACGATTAATCAGATAAAAGCAGGAAAGAAAAAGAAACTAGTAAGCAAAACTCCATAGAATAACAAGTGGGAGAGGGAAGCATGGGGGAGTGGAAGAGTGCCAGAGGAAATAGGACCACCTTAAAAAAAAGATTAAGCTAAAGAAACTGAAGAGACATGGTACTATGTTTATAGTAGAAAAGGGGAAATAAATCATAGCTTGGAAAAAAATTAGAGACAAATGCAGGGAAATATAAACTTAACTCTCATAACTTTAAGTGTGAATGGATTAAATAATCCAATAAAATGAAAAAGAGTGACAGACTGGATAAAACAAAACTCTACAATCTGTGGCTTATAAGAAACACATTTTAAAAACAAAGGCATCCACAAAATAAAACTGAGGAGATGGAAGAAAATTTACTATTCACCAAATGAATCTGAAAAAGCAGGAGTTGCAATTATGCTACCTGACAACACAAAAACATTCAAAAAAGTGAAAAGGGAAAAACAATCATTATGCTGAAAGGAACTGTAGACAAAAACCAATATTAGTAACAAACATGCTCCAAATGCCTTAGCACCCAAATTCATAAAGAAAACATTAGCTCAGCTACAAAAATATACACAGACAATGACACAACAGTGACAGGATACTTCAATATCACCTTTCTCAGTTTTAAATAAGTCTAATAAAAATATAAATGAAAGGGAAAATATGAAACTGAACAAATTACAGAAGAAACTGCAGCCAAAAAGACTTATAGCATTGTCTAAATGGAACTGCAAAAGAATAGATATATTTCTCAACACCACACGGAACTTTTACAAAAACCAACCAATTATTAGGGCACAGAGATATGGCAAACAAATGTAAAAAGGCAGAAATAGTAAATACATCTTTTAAAGTTCATAATGTAATAAAAAGTCATTGGTTCAGAGGCCACAAACAAAAGACACAGAGCCAAATAGAGACTTAACAATGAAATCCTAAATAATGATGGATCAAAGAACAAATTATAGAAACAATTAATAATTATGTGAAAAAATGATAATGATGAAACAACATACCAGAATTTCTGGGATGCAGCTAAAGCAGTCCTCAGGGGAAAAATCATATCCCTACAAACATACATTAACAAAATAGAAAAAGAGAAGATTAATGAACTGAATATACATTTTAAAAATTAGAAAGCCAACAAATGAACAAAATAAGCACAAAAGAGGATATATTAAAAATTAGAGGAGAAATAGATAAACTGGAAACTGAAAAAAAAAGTGGAGAGCTGGTCATGATGGAATATACCTCTAGCTTCTGTTATTAGAGAGGCTGAGACTAGCAAAATTGCTTGCACTTAGAAGTTCTAAGATGCAGGTGGACTAAAGCTTATTGACTGTCTGCACTATATTCTGATTCAATATGGTAAACCCCTAGGAGTTGAAATGAGGGTGCTTAAGTTAACCAGCCCAGACCAGAAAAGAAGCAGGTCACAGCTTCCATGCCAATCTGCAGAGGCACTGGCTATTGTGAATAGCCACTGAACTTCTAGCCTGGGTGAGACTGGGGTGGAAGAGAGGAAGGAGAAAGGGAGGGAGGGAGGGAAAGAAGGAAGGAAGGAACGAAGGAAGGAAGGAAGGAACGAAGGAAGGAAGGAAAGGAAAGGAGAGGGATGGAGGAAACTCTTAGAAGATTACATAACTTCATCCAGAATAGGTCATGCTGGAGTAATATCATTTCTTTTCTTGGCAGGGAATGAGGGAAATAAGTGGGACAACACCACAGAAATAATACACTTGAATTTCAGCACACCATTGGACAAAATTTCTTAGGATATTCTTGTGGACAAGATGGAAAGTTATAGGTTACAGGTTAGCACCGTTGGCATTTGAAACTAGTCTGTTCTCAAAGAATGATGATTAATTGATCAATGACTAATCAATGTCAAGATGAAGAGTGACCTCTAGTGAAGTGCCTCAAGAATCTGTCCTTGGCCCTGTGACATTCAACACTTTTATGTAAGGGTAGTTCCATACCCACCCAATTAATGTAATCCCAGAAAGCCTAGTTGGATTGACTCAATCAATCAAAGGTATAAACTAGGTACAAATAAATCCTTAGTCAATTTCAAAGAGTGAAATGCATTGGTCATTGGATAGATACAGATAAAACACAAAGAAAATGTCTTGTAAATTGGTTGAGAGAAATAGCCAAGCCCTGTAGGTTATGGATAAAAAAGGCATGTCAGCCTGGGATTTCAACCATTCCCCCACCAAGGCTACTTGAGCCCTGGTGGAATCCAGTGGCAGAGGACTCCTGGGATAAAACTGCTTTCAAAGGGGAGGAAGGAGTAAGTGAAAGTATCCCTGGAACAGCTGTGATGGACAGCAGTGTCTTTGTCTGGAAACTGATAGACATGCTAAGTATAAACTAAACACACCAAGGAAAGGAAGCTTCCAGGCTCTATAAATACACTAATCTTCAGAGGTCAGCAAAGAGCTACACCTAAAAGTTTAAGAAGACTCCAATGACCAGGAGCTGGGAGCATATATTTTAGTTAAATGTGCTCCCTAAGTTTGAGTTATTCTCCCCAGGGACTTTCTGTATTTAAAGTGGATAGTGCAACATCTGTTGGTTTTTTTTTTAAAGGAGGAATATTTTTATAACGGTTGAACCTGCTATACCTGTTTAGTAAATACTCTTTCTAAAAGCTAATTGAGGCTACTAGCTAATAATCAATGGGGAGTAAACACATCAGTGTAGGCTCCTCAGAATGAGATACCCCATCCCTTTAAGGTTATCCTGGGAACCCTAAGGGAAGAAGTAATCATCCTTTCTTTGGGGATTTGGTGTGCCAAGTATATGCAGGTTAGGGCAGTGAACCCTGAAAAGATGCTACATGGAGGACTGACTAGAATGAAGGCATAGATGTATGTTTATGAAATATGCATATAGCACAAAGTTGAACGGGACAGCTAATACATAAGTTGATGTAATCGGGACACTAAGAGATCTCAATAGGCTGGCATGATGGTTCAAATCTAATACATTAAATTTTAGGAGGAATAAATGTAAAGTTCTATACATCAATTTTTTAAAAATCCGTTGAAATAGAATAGTGAAGGGTAGCTATACAGCAGTTCACAGGAAAAAGTATTAGGGAGTCAAGAGACTGCAAATTCAATACAAGTTTGTGTTTGGTGCCATATTTTAAAAGCAAGCTGAGAAACTAGACCATCCAGATCAAGGCAACCAGGATGGTACCTTGATTCAAAATCATGTTATATGAAGATCAATGCAAAGAACTGGGAATGTTGAGGCCAATAAAGGGAAGACACAGGGAGGAAACGACTGCTGTGTTTAACTATCTGAAAGGCTTCACACAGGAAAGATGAGCCTTCGTTTTCTTGGTCGCATTCAGGCAGAACTATGGATGACAGATGGAGATCGAGGCTAGGAAGATTGCTCAGGCATAGGTTGTATTTGTTGCTGTTCAGCCATTTCGGTTATGTTCGACTCTTCACAACCTTGTTTTGGGATTTTCATGGCAAAAATACTGGAATAGTTTGCCTTTTCCTTCTCCAGCTCATTTTACAGATGAAGAACTGAGGCAGATAGGGTTAAGTGACTTGCTCAGGGTCACACAGCAAGTAAGTGTCTGAGGCTAGTAAATGAATTCAGGAGCATGAACCTTTCCGACTTCAGGTCCAGCACTCTACCCACTGTGCCACCTAAATGACCTTAACTCTGAGTCTATGATTCCAAATGCATGTGGTGGAGAGAAAGATAGCTTTAAAAGGTGTGTTGTATATTTATTTTCCTCTGAATTCACGTGAGTTGGTGTATAAGAGGAGAAGGAGAATGGGAAAAGGGCTGGATCTGGTGTCAGGGCACCTGGGATCAAATCTCTTTTCTGCTACTTACTACTTGTGTGAACTGAGCCAAGTCATTTAACTTCTCTGGGCCTCGGTTTTTACATCTGTAATAGGAGAATGTTGAAATGATAACCTCTCTGATCTTAACAAGTTTTAAATCCATGATCCTAAGTGATTTTATATGCGGTAGCTTTAATTTTATATGATCCAAAAGTACTAGCAAGGCCTTATTGCATAACACAGATGGATATTTAAAAGTTCTAAAACTTTTCTGCCTGGGTGGTTGAAAACAAATATATTATACATATTAGTCTAGATATAGAAAGAAGAAATTAAGTAGCAGCTTAAGACATGTAAGTTATAAAATTTGTCAAAATAACTTCAACAAACTTTCAAACCCTGGTCATTTTAACTGAACTGGGGATCTTTGAGTGCAAGAGAACATAAAAATTCTTGTACAAATGACTTATAAAGTCAGGCACGGTGATGCATGCCTATAATCCCTGCTACCTGGAAGGTTGAGGCTAGTATCACTTGAGCTTGGAAGTTCTAAGCTGCAGTATAAGCTAAGCCTGTGGTGGGTCATGAGGCTGCCTGAGGAGGGTAAACTGGCCCAGGCTGGAAAGGTGGCAAATCAAAGGTCCTGTGCCAATCAGTAGTGGGATCAGGTCTGTGAGTGCCTGCTGTACTTCCAGACTGAGCAAAATAGGAAGACACAAACAAAACAACAAAAGGTGACTTATAAACTACAAAAGAAGTACACACACGGACACATACACACACACGTATACACACACACACACACACACACACACACACACACACACATACATAGAGAGACATAGATATAGTAGCAAAAACCTATAATGTTGGGTTAAAAAGAAGAACTTGCTTTTTAGTAGATTAACTGTCACTGGAGTAGTGTACAGCTACAAGTAGCGGTAAAAAAAGATTCAACAAATACAATTTAACAAGCAATTAAATGCTTAATATATGTGAGTCATTGTCCTAAGTGTTGGCGATAAAAGAATAAAAACTAGCATCGTTTCTGCCTTCAAGAAACATACTTTACTAGGAGTATCACAAGATCATAGATTTAGAGTCAGAGGGTTATCTCACAAGATACTGAATTCAACTCCTTCATATTCTAGATGAAGACACTAAAGGTCAGAGAAATCACCTGACTCACCCAGGATTGCACAACTAGTCAGATGCACATAAATTAGGGCCTGTTTGCAATTTAATTTACTTTTCTAAATTCTTTTACCATTTTACAAGACTGGTAAGGGAAATACAGGGTGTGGTGCCCCATGAAGCAGGTACCCCATTTACTTTTTGGAAGCAATATTTACATATTTTGTTTGCCATACTGGCGTTAACAAAATCAAATCAGCCATTAGCAATAAACACATGTGACCAAATCCACTTAGAAAGCACTTCCGTGAAATACGTGGGGGATGGAATACTATTAAATACTATTTAATCTAATCATACTCACAACAAAGTGCAATATGATTGTTAAGAAGCTGAACCCCACACTACTGACCATCAGACCACGCTCCACTAATCAGGTTTGAAATAATTTCTCATAAGTCACCTTTGTAAGATGTTAAGATGCTCATAAGTATTTATATTCTTTTAAAAAAGGTACTTGCTAACCAAAATAAATCTCTAACAGATGTAATCTGAAGCAGTGTAACAAATAGATGTGAAAAAAAACCACCCACAATATTTATAGATCATCACCGCAGCTGCTTAAGCTGGTTCATTCACCCAAGAATCCTAAGAGAAGGCTCACCATGAATCTACCCAATTTCAAATTATTCTAGATGTGCTACTGCTATGCAGTAAAATGACACTTTCTGGTCGAAAGCAGAATACTCTGTCTTTTGGAGGTGGGAAGTGGATGGAGAGAAGAATGGTCCTGAATTTTAAGAGCCAAAACGATGAAAGCCAGGTTGTAACTACCGGCCTCATCAAGTTCAAGCCTGTATTAGCTTGACTTTCTTAGGCACACAGTGACCTCTGCTGGTGTACAGGCAGAAGACACAAAATGCAAATTTCCCCACAATACCAATTTTTATTATCCCACCTGTTTTGAGAAATCTCGCTAAGATAAGCTATAAAATGTATTTAAACTGCATTACAAAACTTCTTTTGTGCCATCAGACAGCCTTATACCTGAAGAATACAACATAGAGAATGCCACAAAATAAGGGAATATATTGGAAATGAACTTGGCAGCTAATCTTGGTGATGGTTTCCGTATGCTGAAAGCATGCAATTTTAAAGGTACTTAAAATAAAAATAAACAAGTACAACAAAAATTCATGTGACACAATGATTCTGTTTTGATGACCCTTTAACAATCTACGAAGTTATCCAAGGAACAAAAACAAAAATACATCTCTCAGAATTATGCAATTCCTTAAACTTACCTAACTCATAAAGTTGCTAATGTGTTTAATAGTACTGGCCTGATTTCTAGGTCCTGGGGGTTAAGGAACCATGGAGTTAAGAGTCTAGGTTACTCTGGTATCATAGGAGCTACTCTGAGTGGGTTCTAGAATATATGCAATTCCTTTTCTTGTCTTCCCAGAAGCTGTGATTATCTGGTACAAAATACCAATTCATTTCAAAAACATATATCAGGTACTATTATATACCAGATGCAGGAAATATAAAGACAGATGTGACAGAGATGCTGTTCTCAACAAGTTTATAATTGATTGAGGAGAAGGAATCACCTAGAGATGACCAAGACTCCTGGGGTTTACTGGAGATCAAAGTGAACACTTTGACCACTCTTCAGTTTAGATCTGTATTTCTGTGGGTCAGCCAGAACCACACCATCTTCTCATTATGGGGAGGTAAACTATTTATAGTGACATTTGGGGTTTAGTTAATGTATAGACTGAGAAGCATAGACATATCCTGCTTACCTAGTGGAATATTATGGCTGGCTAATGTTAACTGGATTGGGGAAAAACATGATTGCATATGAAATGAGTATTACAAGGGGACAGATTAGTTATGTGGAGAAATGTTCTAAAAAGATGATTGGTCAGACAAGGCTACAGTGGGGTTCCATGACTTTAAAATGGAGTCTGGTTATAACATAACAGCATTAATATAAAATGATGTTGGTAAGGGCCTATCTGTTATGATAAATGATAGTGGGAAGCTTATTAAGAAAAGCACTACAGAGATTAATGAGAAGTTTGGCCTTTGAAAAATTATTAAAATTATCTGAAGGTGGAAAAGTCTGGCAATGGCTTAAATTTATACACTATTTTATGTTGAACAAAATGCACTCCTCACAATTTTATGACTTTAGTAGTATAAGTATTACTGTATCCATCTGAAAGATGTGGGGAATGAGAAGATAAGAATTAGAAACATAATAATTTCCAGGTAACTTTACTGTATTGAGTGACATTATAATTATAGGGGAGTCCTTATAATGCTGGTGACAGTTATAGGTTACCCATTTTCTATCAAGTAATTATTACTATATATATGTATAGTAATATATACATTATACACACACACACACACATACATACATACATATATATATATATATATACACACACACACACATACATACACATTATAGACCATGAGATATAAGAGCACAGGCATGCCCCAATTACTATTAACTGGTTTGGGGAAAATATAACCCCAAGGTAGCAGTCAGCTCTTTGGAAAAATGCTATAAATGGATGACTGATCAAGCAAAGTCACAGTACATTTTCTCTTTAAAGTTTACAACTTCAAGACGGGACCTCTTTATACTGCACTAATAGTGTTATTCTAAAATGATGTTAAGGATACAATTATGCAAGGTATTAAATCTATAATGATAAATGAGAGGCAGCATAGAGCTTTGTATGGAGTTGGCAATGGAATCAGGAAGACCAGGCTACAAGTCCACCCTCTTGCATGTTCTTTCATTAAACATTTATTATGTGCCTACTATGTGCTAAGTGCTGGGGATACAAAAAGAGGCAAAAGAGAGTCCTTGCCCTCAAGGAGGACCTTAGCTTTTAGGACCCCAGGCAACTCTCTGAAACTCTAACTTGCAGAGAAGGTGCTGACCAGCATTGGTAGAGGGAACTTCCTCACCCAGGATTTCCCTAAACCATTGACATCACAGGTCCAATTCTTATCCTTATATAGCTTTAGAAAGCAGAGGTAAGAAGAGCTGATATTTACAGTGGTTTAAGTTTGCAAAGTGGTTAATGTATATTATTTCATTTGCTCCTCATCTGTGTGGCAAGTATTACTATCCCAATTTCACAGATGATTAAACTGAGGCATGCAAGGCTAAATGACTTGTTCACAGTCACATTGCTAGATTCAAAATGATGCCAAGGAGAATGCTCCCTTCACCACACCACACTGTTAACCTTCTAGAAATGCCTGACACTGAATTCCTATATACATAGCAAACATATTACTTGAAAATAGGAAAATACTGTATGATGCTCAGTCAAGTATCACATATTATATTTCTCTGCTTGGAGGATAATACTCCCTTGACATCGGGATATTATTTGGTAGACTATAAGAAGCAATTTACTTATAGGTAGCCATGGTGTCCTGAAAGAATTAAAGCTTTTTCAAAATAGTTACCATAATATAAATGGTTACAAACAAACAGAGAGAGAAAAAGCCAAAGTCTTAACAGTAGTTTGTTAGTTTCCCCAGTGGAATACAAGTTCTTTGAGGGCAAGGGCTGTTCTTTTATTCTGTCTTTGTATTCCCAGTGCCTAGTACTATGACTAGAAAATAGTGGGTGCTTAATAAATGCTTAGACTGTAATGCAGAAAAAAAAATTTCCAAAGAAGTGACTGTCAGATATTTTAAAATATACTAGAAGAGGTAAGGGGGGGAAAAAGGTAAGAAAATGAAGGGAAAATTTAAATTAGTAGAATAGAGATACATTAATATAGCATTCTTCCATCACCCCACCACACCCTTTTAAGCCAATTTCTACTATTTACCACTTTGTGGGAAATCAGTTACTCTACTGTGGATAAGGACCAAGCCTGCAGTTTTATTGGTATAGGGAACTCCTGGGTGAGAGACCTCTCTTTATCAATGCTAGTCTGTAGTTCCTCTGAAACTTTTAGACTTTCAGAAACTTTTTAGGTTGCCTACAGCACTGAGAGGGTCTCACCTAGGCTCACACAAGTAGCATATAGCAGAAGCAGGCCCCAAAGTCAGGTCTTCAGGCATAGGAGTCTCTCACATCAAGGGGCGCTCAGAAATTATGGAAATTTCCACTGTTTCTTAAGCTAAAACATTTGACAAGCTCACCAACTTGGGAGTTTTCTGCAGGTTGTTGCATTATTCAGTTTTTGGTTATATTTTGCTTTTGACCTTGTCTGCCTAAAATTTTTGGTGTTTGTTTTCTTTGATCAATACAGTGCTGTAAAGGTCAACTCTTTTAGGATTGGCTTTGAGCAAAACTGCTTGCGTCCTCCCCTGTGAAAGCTTGAACTCCAGAACTTTAAAATGTCTTGTCAATGGTGTATATTGATTGTTACAAAAAAAAACTATTCGGCCTTTCAAATAGTAGAAATGCTCAAGAGGAAGTAAGCTATAGTTACACAATAACAAATATGGTAGGGAATGATATGCTGGAGTACAGTGGTACACAGTCATGCCTTTGATCTAAAAGAAAAGCCATTTTTAAGCTTTTTGGAGTTGGGACATCCCAATATCTCCAGTAGGAGGCCAGGAAGAAAAGTAATGAAATATATTTCTGGTTAAGTAATGCAGTATATGTTTAGGAAAACATTTTGTTTTTAAAAATCACCAAATTCTGACAATCGAGAAGGATTCTTTAATTCTCAACTTTCTGAAAGTGCGGCATGTTCAAAGCTGTGTTATCCTGAATTCTCCTATTTAGGAATCTCTTTTTAAAAATTCTGATTTGAGGGAAGATGGCGGATAGGTCAGCAAATTCCAAGCTCTCAAGATTTTACCCCACAAAAGAGATAAAATAGCGCCTTAGGGTGAACAAAGTGTAGGTAAAAATAAATAAGAATAGGGTACAACAGGGATTTCCGCGGCAATTTGAGATCAGAAAAAAAATCCCAGGATGAGGTTTGGTCCCTGTGAAGAGTAAACACCTCCACGATAGAGTTCACTTTAACAATCAGCAGCAAGCTCTGGGGTTAGCTGGGTTGGGAGGCTGCCTCAGCCCCAGCCACAGGAACTTTCCCGTGGCATAGTGAGGGGAGTTGGGCATCTGATCTGGGGAAGATCGAGGGAACCTCTGCAGACAAGGAACGCCATACCCAGCTGTGCTGCGAAGAGTGGCAGGGGCGAGAAGGAAAGAGCACACCCGGCGAGTGCAGAAGCAGTGGGGTAGAATGCCCCTGGCTGTGGGGACTTACAGGGGTGGAGGTTTGGCTTTGGTTCCAGACTAGAGGAGAGAACTGAAGATCTGGGGCAAGAGATGCCATCCTTCATATCCCAGTGCTAGAGGTGATTACAAAAATTAAACTATTACCACAAAAAATGCACAGGCAAAGGAGAAAGAATCCAACCACAGAAAGCTATTATGGGAATAGAGAAGACCGGGGTTCATTTTCAGAAGGATATTGAAGCAAAGAAACCCCCTTCTGCCCCAAAGAGTAACATCAAATGGTGACCTGACCAAAAAGAATTCAGAGAAGATCTTAAAAAAGACTTTAAAAATCAAATCACAGAGATGGAGGAAAAACAAAAACAACAAAAAAAGAAAAATCCCAAGAAAAACAAGATTATGAAAGGAAAAGTCAACCAATTAGAAAAGGAGATCCAGAAAATCTTAAGGAAGAAAATAACACCTTGAAAATTAGAATTGCGCAAGGCAAAGTCAGTGAAATTCTAAGAGATCAAGAAATAATTAAACAAAATATAAATAATGAAAAAATAGAAGAGGAAGCGAAATACAAGAAAAACAACAGATGTGGAGAGTAGATCAAGAAGAGAAAACATAAAAATAATCGGACCAACTGAAAGCTATGATCAAAAAAAGAATCTTGATACAATAATACAAGAAATAGTAAAAGAAAATTGTCCTGATGCATTAGAACAAGGGGATAAAGTAGAAATAGAAAAAAAAAAGATTCATCCATCACCTCTTAAAAGAGATCCTATGAGGAAAACTCAGAGGAACGTTGCAGTTAAATTCTGAAACCTTCAGCTCAAGGATAAAATATTAAAAGCAACAAGAATAAAACAATTTAAATATGATGGTGCCACAATTAGAATCACACAATACCCAGAAGTAGAGACATTAAAGGACCGCAGGTCTTGGAACACTATATATCGAAGAGCAAAAGAACTGGGGCTCTGGCTGAAAATATCATACCCAGCAAAACTAAGCATAATCCTGAATGAAAAAAAAAATGGACATTTGTTCAACTGTCAGACTTATAAGACTTTGTTAAAAAAAAGATGAAGAAAGCCTGAACTTAATAGAAGATTTGACATACAAGAGCCAAGAGAAACATAAGGTACATACCAAAGACTGATTATAAGGGATTCAATAAGGACAGATCATTTACTATATGTGTATGTGTGTATGTATGTACATATATATACATATATGTATGTACATATATATATACACACAAAACGTATATCTAAGATTCTTATTAATTATTGGGTAGCTCATAAGAAAGATTGGGGTAAACCTGAGTATATATATACATGTATGTACATATACATGTATGTATATGTACATATACATGTATGTATGTACATATATATACACACAAAACGTATATCTAAGATTCTTATTAATTATTGGGTAGCTCATAAGAAAGATTGGGGTAAACCTGAGTATGATATGAATTTAAAAAATAAAACCATTTAGGAACAACTAAAAAGAGTAATTATTTTATATAAATGAGGTACATGAGGAAGAATTGAAACAGAGGAATTAGATGGGGGAGGAGGGCTGGTAGCATCAGGAATGGGTTTAAGAGGGAATAATATATATATATGCATATATATATTTAGAAGAGTATAAAAGTCTTCTAAATTCTGATGAAATAAAATGGTAAGGGGATAGGGAAGGAGGAGGAGTACAAGGGAGGGATCTTTAGAGGGGAGGGTGAGGGAACAGGTTATAGGGGGCTATAGAAGGGTGTTTAGATTTATGGGAATGGGAGGATGGGGAGGGATCCTTGGAGGGGGGCAGGCAAGTAACAGGACGGTAAGTTAGAGGGTAGAAGTAAAGTAGAGGAGGCAAGAGGGAAAGGAAATGAGATGTGGACAAACATAAAAACAAGGATGGGGAGTAGAGTGTGTTTGGAAAAGTATATGCCTATATATGTATGTATATATCAATAGCTGTAGAGAAATATATTCACACTTAATTGTAGCCTGGGGGGGGGCGGGGTTGGGGGAAGAACAAAGTAAAAAAGCACACAGCAGAGAACAAAAGAAAACTTACAAAGAAGCAAAGAAAAGATGGACAGCTCTCAATACAATGTGTAGTATTTATCATACAGGCTTCTTTGAAATGAAAATTGATTGTTACATATTGTGAATCCTCTCTTATGTTCTGCTATGCACATGACATGCTTTTCAAAAATTTCTTACTTTGTATTTAAGTTTCAATATTTAAGTTTATGATATATTTTTGTTTCTTTTCTCTATTTTGTATTTGTGTTCTGGTGTTTGAGTCTAAAATAAAATTTAAAAAAAGTAAAAAAATTCTGATTTCTTATCAAATAAATCTTCAAATTAGAATGTGTCAAATGTGCCAAAGTTACCTTGAATAAAGTAGTCAGGATAGGGCCTGCTAAGAAGTTGTTTCCCTGATATTTCAGAATAAATAATTACATGTATACACATCACTCCCCTTATAAATCTTCTCAGAAAAAAATAAAGGAAGCTGGAGATATAGACCATCATTGGACAACATGAAAGAACTACGATTTTGTGGCTGGAATGCACTTGCTCCTTTCTTAGTCCTAATACATAGAATCTTCCTTTTCCTTTAAGGCCTTGCTTAAGCACCACCTTCTACAAGAACCTTTCATGATCCCCTCAACCGTTAGTACCCTACCTCTCAAACTACCTTGTATTTAAGTATACTGCATTTATTTGCGTTTATTCTGCATATATTTATATATGTTCTCATGTCCTCCATTAGAATGTAAGCTTTTTGTTAACAGGGATTGTTTCATTTATTGTAATTTTATCCTCAGCACCTAGTGAGCACAATGCATCGCACACAGCAGGCATTTAATAAATGTTTATGGATTGACTGATTTTTGCCTAAGCCACCTTTATGGTTTGGTCGTTTTTCAGTTATGTCTGACTCCTCATAACTTCTTTTGGGGTTTTCTTGGCAAAGCTGCTGGAGCGATTTGCCATTTCCTTCTTCAGTTCATTTTACAGATGAGGAAATTGATTGAAATTGCCTACGAAGACACAGCTATTAAGTGTCTGAGGCCAGATTTGAACCAGCAAAGTCTTCCTGATTCCAGTCCCAACACTCTACAGATACACTATGCCACCTAAGCCACCTATCTCATCCTTATTCATTTATTACAATAACCCACACACAAAACTTTTACTATATGCATGCAGAATCTTTCCAAGACCAATAGTAAAAATTTTTTTCTAGAATTGTCTGATATACTTCCTAAGCACCAAATTCATTTACTACAAATAATATAGGTCTATGAAGATAAATGACCATTTCTACTTCCTATTATATTCAATTCAGTTTAATTCAATAAACATTTACTAAATACCTATGTGCAAGTCTCTCCATTAGGCCTATCTGTCCTCAAAGTGTTTAAGTTGCAAGAACAATTCTCTAATTAAAAAATGGGAGGAGCTGTGACAGAAGGACAATGATTACTTCCCAGCATATGATTAAACCTACACCTGAGGAGGGAGGAAAATGTCTCACTTTGAAACTAATGCCTTTTCCTAGTTACTGAGCATGCCAGAACTCTACCAAGTGTTTATTAAGCACCTATTAAGTGTCAGGAACTGGGATAGAAAGCAATAAACAAAATAGCCCCTGACCTTTAGGAGCTTACATCTTACCAGAAGGTGTGTTGGAAGAGGTAAGGGCATGGAGAAGGGGTGGAGTGGGAGGAAGAACTGATAACTAGGGCAATCATGGAGTAGCACTTGAACCAAGTCTTGAAGGTGGAGGTAGAGGTGAGGAAGGCTAACATTTCAAACATGGAGGACAGCCTGTGCACTAAAATAGAGGAAAAGAGATGAAACGCTGCCTATGTAGAATTGTAAGTATGACAGTTTAGTTGTTCACAAGAAGAATTGTGAATACATGGAAAGGGGTTATGTGAAAGAAGACTAGAAAGGTAAGACAGGGTCGGTTTATGGAGGATTTTTAAAGTCAAACAGAAGATTTTATATTTGATCCTGAAGGTAATGGAGAGCCACTAGAGTTTACCGAATAGTGGAATGATATCAAATCAGCTCTTCAAGCACCTGAAGAAAGCTATCATGTATCCAGAGACTTTTCTTCAGGCTAAACATTCAAAGCTCCATCAATTGACTCTGATGAAGGAAGGACTACTCCCTCTCCAAATAAGAATCACTTAATATTACTACATAGATTGTTGGTAGGTAGGAAAAGAGAAATAGCAAGATGAGGTTTATCATCTGTTTATCATGCCATCAAGTAATCAGGCTTCAATTACCTTCACTTTTTGCTACCTTCCAAAAAAAAAAAAAAACCAAAACCTAAACTCTTCTACCATTCATCAAAACAAAATTACACAGGGGAAAAAAAGATCGAAGTGATCACAGAACAGAAATGATGGTGATGGGAAGTTAAGGAGAGAGAGGCAGTTGGCTCTTTTGAAACTCTTAATATATGCATAAAAATTAATATTACTAGAGGGAAGTATTTTGCATACTAAACCTATTTTGTACAGTAAACCTGGATGTCCACAGTCTGATTACAGCATATTCTATTCAATTATTGATCATAGTATCCATAGAATGTGTGTGACATCTTCCCTTTTGAAGACCATGGAGAATTGTGTGGAATTGAAAGTATGTTCAAAAGATCTTTTTTTCATTTATTGAGGCGTTAGCTACTTCCTGCAAATGACCTCTAATAAAAAATTTAAACAAAATTTCATGATAACAAAATAATTAGATGTCCATGCTGCTTGCGTAAAAGGATCATATACAGGTTCTCCCTAAAGGCAATCACATCCTTGATTTCAATGGGACAAAACCAAAGCAAAACAAAACACTTTCTGCCAGAAGCATCATACATGTTCAATATTAATGTGTTCATTAGTAATCTGACCCCTCTCCTGGATTACTACCTTGTTGTGACAGAGGGACTTGTGTAGCTCAATGAAACTATAAGCTATGCCATGTAGAGTTACCCAAAATACACAGGTCATTATAGCAGATTCCAGGAATTCCAGATGAACTATTTAAAATCCTGAAAGATGATACTATTACAGTGTTGCACTCAATATGACACAAATTTGGAAAACTCAATGGCGGATGCTGGATTGGAAAAGATCATTTGATGTCCCAATCTTAAAGAAGGGCCAAAACCAAATAATTATGCTCATTTCACACCAGCAAGGTTAAGATTCTCCAAGCTAGGCTTCAGCAATATGTGAATCAAGAATTACCAGAAGTACAGGCTGGTTTTCAAGGAGGCAGAAAAACCAGAGACCAAATTGCCAATATTCAGCGGATTATGGAGAAAACAAGGGAGTTCAGAAAAACATCTACTTCTGCTTCATTGACCTCACTAAAGCCTCTGACTGCGTGGATCACAACAAAACATGGCAAGTCCTCAAAGACATGGGAGTACCAGATCATCTTACTTGTCTCCTGAGGGACCTGTACGCAGGCCAAGAAGCAACAGTTAGAATTGAACATGGAACAACTGATTTGTTTAAGACTGGGAAAGGAGTATGGCAAGGCTGTATATTATCACCTTATTTATCTGACTTATATGAAGAGTACATCATGTGAAATGCCAAACTGGACAAATCAAAAACCAGAATTAATGTTGCTGGGAGAAATATCAACAATCTTACATATGCAGACAATACCACTCTGGTGGCAGAAAGTAAAAAAGAATTAAGAAGCCTCTTAATGAGGGCAAAAGAAGAGTGTAAAAGCTGGTTTGAAGCTGAACATTAAAAAAACTAAGATCATGGAAACTGGTTCCATCATCCTTGGCAAATAGAGGGAAAAGAAATGGAAGCAGTGTCAGATTTTATATTCTTGGGCTCAGATTTATATTCTACCATGCAGATGGTAACTACAGTCATGAAATTTAAAGTTATTTGCTCCTTGGAAGGAAAGCTAAGGCAAATCGGGACTGCACACTAAAAACATAAAATCAAAGCTATAGTTTTTCCAGCAGTAATGTATGGCTGTTAGATTTGGACTATAGGGAAAGGTGACAGCCACAGAATCAATGCTTTCCAATTGTGGTACTGGAGAAGACTTTTGAAACTCCCTTGGACAACAAGATAATCAAATCGGTCAATATTTAAATTAATTCAGACTATTCATTGGAAGGTCAAATACTGAAGGTGAAGCTTAAACACTTTGGCCACATAATGAGAAAACAGGACTCATTGGAAAAGATCCTGATTTTGGGAAAGACTGAAGGCAAAAGGAGAAAGGGATGGAAGAACATAAGATGGATAGTGTCACTGAAGCAACAAATAAGAGCTTGAACAGATTTCAGGAGATATTGGAGGACAGAAGGGCCTGGTGCACTACGGGTTCATGAAGAGTTGGACACAACTGAATGAATGAACAACAGACTATTCTTTTAGGTATATGCGTACTGTGCCTGGCACTGTTGACTGATTCCACGAAAACACCCTAAGTGAAAATAATTATAAGAGACAGTTGGTTCTCTAGGAAGCAATGTTATAAATGGGCAAATATTTGAATGGTATTTAGATGAGGTTTTATAATTCATAAATAATGGGTTTTCATCATTATGTATCAGTGATGCTATTGCAAAATGACATCAGCTAGGATAACCTTATATGGGATGTCTCTCTAGTTGCTCTTGGCTTGTTGGCAATAATTAAAAAAAAACAAACTAAAAAACCCAAGACTCCTTATTCTTGGAAACTATTCCTTTCAAATAACAGTGCTTTTAAATTAAAGGCTCATGACATATAAGCCATGTTATGGGTTGCAATGGGCTACTTTTTGTCCAGTGAGTTATAAATTTTGCATTTAACAACTAGTTATCTGAAAAAAAAGTAAGCATTTCAGACTTGAAGTTATTCTGCACTGTTAACATTTTCTCCATCACTTTCTTAAGGGCAGAAATCAACAAAACAAGAAATTAAATGCTGGTTTTTAGCACTTTCTGAGTTCCAAGGTAAGGAAACTGCTCACACTGAGCTAGTACTAACAAGCTTAAGCTCATTGCTAGTTATGAAATATTTAAGGCATAGATTCTTAATCTGGGGCCTATGAACTCATTTTAAAATATTTTGATAAATGCATTTCAATATAATTGATTTCTTCTGTAATCCCAAGTATTTTACTCTGTGTATTTAAAAACATTCTTAGATATAGTCCATAGGCTTCAATGGACTGCCAAAGAGGTCCATGACTCCAAAAAAGTAAAGAACCCCTTATTTCAGGGGGCAACTAAAATGCATCCATGAGAAATTGTGACCTAGGTTAAAAAAAAAAAAGAAGCCTCTGCATTATGATGGAGCTAGTCTAGAAACAATGTAATATCAATTGCAAAATAACATTTTTAATAAAAGCTTCCATTTTTAACCAGTGAAAATGGTGCATGTATGCACACACATGCAAGTACAAAAACACGAACAAACAGCAAATGTAATGGCAGGAAATGATGTCATGATTAGCTAAAATAAAATCTGTCCTTTAAAAATATTGCTCTTAATGGAAACAATGATTCCACTCTGGGTGACCTGAGAAGCCATTCTAGTTGTCATGATGTGCATCCTTGCAGTGAATGAATGGCCTGCTCCTGTTCAAACTGTCCTTCTCAGTGCTTAAAGGTCAATTAGAATGTGGATAATTAAATTGCTTCCTTTCCTTGTGATATCATTGCTCTTCACACAGATTACAGAAAGTAGGTTCTAATTTAGAATGGTTGTCAGGGTAGATGCAAATTAGAACTAAAGCCTTGTGTCTTGTGATTTGGGAACCTAGAATGGAAGAAAACATAATCTGTGTCTAGGGATCTATTCCTGGCTCCAACTGTAAACAGAGAAATTATATTTAAGTCATTTCACTATTAAGTACTTGGATTTGTTTGTTGGTCAAATAAATTAGAATATGCTATTAAATTTAATCATTTAAACAAAGGGTTATTAACCTGGGGGCTTTATTTTAATAACTATTTCAAAATAATTTATTTTCTTTGTAATCCTACATATTTAATTTTATGCATTTAAAAACCTCGTTCTGAGAAGGGCTCCACAGGCTTCGGTTAACTGCCAAAGGGGTCCATGACAAAAAAGATCAAAAACTCTGTTTAAACAAAGGTCACTGAAAAATAAAGCACAATCCCCAAAAAAGTATGCTGCAAGATAAAACCTTACAAAGAGCCACTTCCTCCATTTCAGTGATGTTTTACAGTGAGAAAATAACAAATAATGCCAATTTTACTTGCTTCTTTATCTAAGTAACTACTAGGAAAGTATGAACTGTTTTTTTTTTTTAAGGTGGAGGGGAGCTATTGGTAAACCATGCAGATTTATTTCATAGGTCAATAATTCTCAAATTTTTTGGTCTTAGAATTCATTTACTTGCTTAAAAATTATTGAAGACCCCAAAGAGCATTTGTTTAGGGGTTGTTTCTATCAATATTTACTATAATAGAAATTAAAACATCTTAGTGTTATTATGGAAGTAGTTTTGACTTTGTAGATCCCTAAAACAGGGTCTTGGGGACCCTTGGACATTGAGAACCATTGTCTTAAGCCATTCATCCAAACACATTAAAAGTATATAGGTTAAATCCCCACGATAAATTGTTAAAGGCATGTCTAGATTCATAGGATTTGGGAAGGGGCCTGAGAGACCAATGACTATATTAAACACTAACTGTTCCAACAAATGTATCATTAACACAACAGTTGAAAATTATCCTGGTACTCCAAAATTCTCTTGCCCTAGTATGTTTTAATTGAATTTCAAATGTTTCATTTATAGCATACCCATTAGAGATAGGATGAATAAAAACTATGTGGTTCTGAATATATTGATATGATTCACTGAACAATTCTCCAAACATAAAATCATAGGATTTAGAAATGGAAGATCAACTAATCCAACTCCCTTAGTTTATAGATGAGGAAACTGAGGTCAGGAAAGATGAAGCAATTTCCCTAAAATCACTTACGTGCTAAGTAGCATTAGTGAGATCTGACCCCATGTTCTCTGACTCCAGAGCCGGTGCTTATAGCTTTAGTGATCAGAAAATGTATCTCATATCTGCCTCCTTACAAATTTATACATTGGTCCTAATTTTGCCTTTTGAAAATGCACACTATGCCTTTCACAGACCTTGCCATTTGACTATTTAAAGAAGTCATAATGTCTCTTCTCTTTCCCAGCTTAGATACTTCTAGTTCTTTCAGTCATCCTCATGGACTTGTATGCAACTAATTTGTGGAATTTATTCAAAACTACTTGTTATATCAGCATTTTAAATTACTATGGGTCCTCAGATACAGGAGAAACAATAGGGGAAAAATTTGATGGAATCCAAAATTATTAAACGGCTTATGGAATATTTTGCTTAAAATTGTTCACCCTAAAGAAGAGACATGAGAAGACACTCTCAACCCATTCCTCTACAGAAACAAGAGGTCCACTAGTTTGCATATATTTTCTGCCTTTTAAAATTTATTTCTTGATTTTGCTGAATTTTTTCTTTTTTTCCTCTTTAAATATATCTGTTAAATGGAATGTCTTTCTGGGAGCCTGAAGAGGGAGAGATACTGGGGGAAAAAATCTGGTAATGAAAAAATTAAAGATATCAATAAAAATTTAATTTAAAAAATAAAAATAAAAATGGTTTGTGGCATAGTGTGACTCTTAAAGTTGTTCCTTCAAAAAAAAAAAAACAAAAGAGTACTTTCTCTGTAGCCCAATAAGAGGTGGTAGCAGCAATGGCCATTTACAAAGAACAATTATCATTAGTAAAATGTCCAATTCTCAGTTGGAATTTCTAGCTACAATAAAGTACATCTAATGACATGGCTTAATGGAATCCTATGTCTCATCCCAGGAAGTACTTTTCATTAGGTACTGAAATCTAAATAAGAGTGTTTTAATAGCTCTCCTGTTGGGGCTGGGGGAACCTATTCATTGTAGGTGGACTTTCAGACATAGACAAAGGGCTGCTTTGTGAACGTGTGATCTCTTTCATACTGTGATCATCCAAAATATTAATCCTTCTGCCACAGAAGCATCATTCTTTTAGGTCTTAACAGTTTGTTATTTGTTTTGCCTTAATAGGTCGCTTATTTAAAAGGAAATATTTTGGGAAGAGCTCAACCCTTTAGTCCCCGTCAGCCAACACTTTAGTGAGGATCACCAGGAATAGGGCAAAGGACAGGCACTTGTGGTAAGAAAGGGAGGCCTATGTTGGCAGTAGAAGAATGACAACATCTTCATCTACCTTCACAAGGCGGCTAAGCTGGACACTATGCATAGCAGCCGTATAAAGCGGGTAGCCGGGTCCAATGATACAGCAAATTCAATCCAATTTCTCTCTTGTGCAGCCATGATTTATCATTTCTAGAACACCACCTTCATGTCATTCACATGCTCAAAAATCAAATGGGGAATTCTTCGTTATCCAGCCAATCACAGAATCTTTGAGCTGGAAGGGATCTCTTCACTCATCTAAAATCCCCCAGAGAATTCCTCTCTTCCTTTTAGACATGTTCAAGTGCCACCTGCTACAGGAAATCTTTACTGATTCCCCCCAACTCCTAGCATCCTCTCTCCCTACTTTGTATTTATTCTGTATGTTTATACATGTACGCTGTCTTCCCTGATAGCAGGTAGATTCCTTAAGAGTAGGGATCATTTTACTCTTTGCTTTTGTATCCCCAGTACTTAGCACAATGCCTGGCACACAGTAGGCTCTTTGTGTGTGTGTGTGTGTGTGTGTGTGTGTGTGTACTTATAATTTATTATCTATATCTACCTATTCCATATCTATCTATCTAATCTTATTTATCCACTCAACTGTAAGCTCTAATAGGATGTGTTGTGTTGTAGCTAGACTTTGTATTTCCCTCAATATCCAGCATAGTGCTCTGATTCACTAAAAACCTAATGTTTACTGAATAAATGCAAATATCTAGATTCTTCATTTTCTATCAGTATAAGTATATACACACATAAGTGAATAAACCACCAACTAGATTACAGATAGGTAAACTATAAGCATTTCTGAGAGAAAATGTGTTCTATTATTGGCTGATAATTTGTTTGGAATGAAGGTAATAAACTAATAAATATCTGTTACTGAGTAGTTATGTGATCTTGGGCAAGTCATGCTCTAAATCTGTTCATCAGTAAAAGGGGGGGAGGGATTATACAATATCTAAGATCCTTTCTGGATTTAAAATTTTGTGATTCTACATATTCAAGAGATAAATGGAAAGCTGATATTTTGCATTTATAAGTTTTTCCTCTCACTCATGGTGAATTTATATTACTGGAACAGGTATTAAGCCAATCTGATTTTCTTCACAGAAACAATGTTTAAATTAAGAGTGAAGGTTCCTGACTAAGGTGCTTTTGCCTAATTTTTAGGAAAAATGACAACGAATACATATTTTAATCAACTATTTAATCAACTGCAAATAATATATCTTTACCTCATACAGTATAAAACTAAGGTATATATAAATCAAAAAGGACGAAACAGTTAGCCAAACACATTGTTTTAATGTGATGCAGTCACAGTGTACCTTACAAAATTCTTCTCTTACATCTTTGAAATTTAATTTAGGCCTTAATTTTTCTGTAACAAGTCATAAGGTAAAGGAATGCCTTCATTAGCTCACAGAATTCAGAAGTGCTTCTATGGGAGATTTTTACAAACATCCTGCAGAGATTTATTTGCTAACTTTCTGGAAAAAGAACTAGAGGGGTTTGTTCTGCTGCTTTGTTCTGTTTAATATAAATTTCCCCATAGTGGACACAGGAATTAGAGATTGAGCTGCTAGGGTTTTTTTTTTTTTCCTAGAAATGAGGTTAAGATCAAGATCCATGTACTCAAAATTGGCCAATGACATACATTTGTTTGGCTTGCCATACATAGCATAGAGAGTATAAAGAGTTAAATGGATGTAATAGAGTACATTGTAAATCTCTGTGAAGCTGAGGATTTAAAAAAAAGTTAGAAAAACTAGCATTTTCTGAGAGCTCCCTAGATATCATCAAGTAATCTTTGAGATATACAGAAGATAGAGTAATCTAAAACCAATTTGATTTTACATCAAGACTGTGTTCTCTTGAACATACTTAGGGAATTGGTAAGATACGTAAAAGGTATTTTTCCTTAAAAAGAAGGAATAGCATTTAAAATATTTTTCTGAATTTTTACAGCTTCAAATTTCTTAATATTTTAATTAGAAAAAACCTTTCTAAAACATATAAATAAGAAATAGAAAGAGGAATGAGTTAACAAATCTAGATTCCTCCTACAATGAGAATACTGTACAGTCCGATGTTAACAAGTTAAAACTGCAAAACCGCTGCAGTTCTTGACCTAAAAAAAAAACTAAAGGTGATAGATTTATTATTATTTTTCAAATGCATTTGAGGGAGTAAGTAAATTCTGATACATACTACGAAGCTGGACAAGAAAACTGCTTACGTAAAATATCACACCTATTGAGAACATGAGCTCTTGGGGTGGAGGGATTGTTTCATTCTTTACATTTGGATGCTCACCGTCTTAGCACAATGCCTGGAAAATAGCAGGTACTTAATAAATGCTTCTTGATTGAATGATCGAGTCCTATTAGCAGACACAATTCTGAATGGTGACTATCAACTAATCACTAAGATCACTAAGTTTTGAAAGAAAAGATGTAAAAAGGAAGGGACATTATTATTTGCAGAAAAGAGTAAACTCTTTAAGAATTAGATTTTAGGGGCAGCTAGGTGGTGCACAGAGTAGAACACTGGCCCTGGAGTCAGGAGGACCTGAGTTCAAATATGACCTCAGACACTTGATATACTTTGCCTAGCTGTGTGACCTTGGGCAAGTCACTTAACCCCAACTGCCCTGCCTTTCTCCCTCCAAAAAAAGAGAAGGAAAAAAAAAGAATTAGATTTTAAAAAATGTGCAAATAACCAAGCACAGAATCTTTTAAAAACAAATACACACCCCTGTGCAGACAGGGATGGAGGAGTCCTGTGGGGGTAAGACTGCAACAAAAATATGACAAAGAAATTAAGAACAATGGAAGACAAATAAAGAAGAGGAAGCCATAACACATGTTAGATGATCAGAGTAGTTTGGGAAAACATGTTTGCTAAAGGCATAGGAATTTTAATTTCTGGGAATTTTAAAGATGTTTCATTTTAAGACATGCACTGGAATTTTGAATATTAACCATGACTTCTTAAGGGTCTAGCTCAGAATGTAATTTGTTTTGACTTCATCATGAACTGGTTTTGAGATGAATCTTTCTTTTCAGATTGATTAATACATTTCCCTCCTTCCCCTCCATTCGATTAATTTTCCCCTTCTTCCCCTTTATAATTACATATATATGGTATCAGTCTTTAAGAATTAAAACTGGATTTTTGGCACATACTAGGAACTTAATAAATGTATGTTAACACCTTTCCAAAAAAATTCGAAATTTCCAGAAGAATGCTTTAAAGTGTACTTCCAATCAATTCAGCCTGGGTTGAATCTTTGGAGCAGGGGCTCGTAAACTTCTGGTTTCATGAACCCCTTTGTCAGTCTGATCAGTCAGTCAAATCAATCGGCATTTTAAAAATTAAACATCTGTTACATACCAGGCATGGTGCTAAGCACTAGGGATATAAAGAAAGGCAAAAGACTATTCCTCCTCTCAAGGAGCTCACAGCCTATGGACCCTTCTCAGAATAAGGTTCTTAAGTGAACAAAATCAAACACTTAAGATTCTAGATGAAACAACAAGGTTCACAGACTCCAGGCGAGGAACTTAAGTTTGCAGAGGTGGGAACCTGCGGCCTTGAGGCCACATGTGGCCCTCTAGGTCCCTGAAGGCAGCCTTTTGACTGAGTCCAAGTTTGACGTGACAAATTGTTTTATTAAAGGGATTCATTCTGTGAAGTTAGGATTTCGTCAAAGGGCCACACTTGAGGATCTATAGGCCCACATGTGGCCTTGAGGCCACAGGTTCCCCACTGATGAGTGTCTTTAACTTTTTCCTTTCTCTTAACATCACAGGACACATAAGACCACAGACTAACTACCAAGTTCTATCAATATTCCCTCACCAATTTATTTATTGATTCTTTCTATTTCATTCCTAACTACTATAGTCCAGTTCCTCATCACCTCTCTTGCATAGACTTCCATTAATAGTCTCTCAACTGGTCTCCTCCCCTCCAAATTCTCCCCTATCCCTTCATACCACTGTCTGAATAATCTTTCCCATGTACTCTGCAACTCTAAAACCTTTCAGTGGCTCCCCAACGTTTGCTAAATAAAACAAGCTTTTTAATATGGCTTTTTAAACATTATTACAATAAATCAATAAATCTTACTTAAGATAAAATAGAAATATAACATCTTTTTTCTGTTTTACCTACCATGTACCTGTCTCAGCTCTTAACACTTTTATACCAAGTGAGTTGGAAGAAGACTTAAAGATATAGAACCTATCTTTTTCATCTTATGGATAATGAAATTGAATCTCAAGAAAGGTCATATGGCTAGTGAACTGGCAGGAGCAGGTCCCCTGAGTACAAGTCAGGGATCTTTCCACTTCTTTCTCTTCCAGGCATGCTTATTTATTGGGTTGCTGGCATGTCCACCAGGGACTGCAGAATCAAAACGATTATGTTGTAGGGGTAAGAGACCGGTGGGGCAGCTGTCACATCTCAAGGTCTGCCACAGCCTGGCACAGTGGAATAAGCTATCTAAATGACATGGTTATAACTGTGTAATCTGAGGGGCCATGGAGCCAGTCTCTTCTGACTGACTAGTCACTGCCATTCCCAAACTCATGTTAGTCTATTATTTGGCCTGGATTGTAGCTAACAGTAGATGTTTTTGTTTTCATGACTTGAGTGAGGAAGGTCATCTATTTAGTAGAAGTTGATAGGAAAAAGTCACTCATCTAGCAGTGCGCTTGGGAACCCTCTGAATCAAAGAGGAAGTATCATTTGGTATAGAAAATTTGGTACTTAGTTTAGAAAATTTCCTGACCTGAGTGTTGACTATACCATGACAATCATGGGCCTAATCAATAGTCCTAGTGCTAGCCAAAGGACAGTACTAAAAATCTGTTGAATTGAATCAAATTAAAATATAGCCTATAAAAATCAGGGAATTAAAGCCCTAACGAGGAAGCAAACGATCATTTAAAAATGTTATTTAAAAAAAACAAAACTCAGTTCCCTGGCTTGATGTAACTAATTATTTCACAGAAATAAATTCAAATACATGTGCCAAAGTAAGCAAATCATGCTTCTCTGAAATACATTCATTTTTACCATGTATACCCAGTAAACTTATTGCTGATTTATACAATAAATGGAAATCTTGACCTTGATTAGAGAGAGTCCTTGGACTTCTAGAAATGATAAAATCACATATAGTATTGTCTATATTGAACTGGAAGGGGCCATCAGAGGCCATCTACCCCAACTTCATTTTACATTTGAGGAGACTGAGGCCCAGGGAAGTCAAGTGACTTCTCCAAGGTCAGGCAGATAAGCAGAAAGGCAGGATTTCAACTAGGACCTCTGACTCCAGAATCTACTAATCACCCCATTGTGCCAATCTCTAAGAATTTAGTATAATTTGAATAAGTTTTTGTTTGGAAAGTACTACAAACTTTTCAGCTTGTTTTGATATTTTTAAATGTGAAATGATCTTTTTAGAAGTTCACCCATTAAACTCCATTCTAAGTCCTGCCATAGTGAAAGGGCATTTTCTTCAAATATATAGACAATTTCAGAATTTAATCCCTTAGAGTTACAAGTTAGATATCATTCATATATTTTAAAAAATAATAATGTGCCTCAAGGCTCATACGTCAGCCGCCAAACAGAATGTACCACAGACTTCTCAAACTCAACATCCAAAACAGAATTCATCTTTAACCCCTCCCTGACCCCAAACATCCCCTCTTTCAAACTTGCCTATTACTGCTGAGGGAACCAGCATCCTCCAAGTCACCCAGGCCCACATATCAAATCTGCTGTCAAATCTTCATTTCTAATAATAATTCTAACTGGTATTTATATAGTTCTTTAAGCTTTTTACTACTACTACTATGACTATGACTACTATTATTATTTTTATCTTATTTTATCTGTGGTATTTTATCTACCTTCATCTTACAAAGGTATGCCTTGTCCGTATATGTCTCCTTTCCACACACACAACTGCCAACCTGTGGCAAGATCTTATTGCTTCATCCGTCGAATATTATAATAACCTGCTTAGCTGGTCTCTCTGCCAAGTCTCTCCCCACTCTAGTCCGTCTTCTACTTAGCAGCTAAAGTGACCTTCTTAACTGCAGCTCATTTTTCTATTACTTCTGGGATCAAACATAAAATTGTCTGTCTTTGAAATCCCTTTACAACCTGGCTCCTTACTACCTTTCCAATCATTTTGCTTACTTATGCCCCTCCATGTACTTAGAATCCAACCACACTAGACCTCTTGTTGTTTTCCCATCTCCCAGCTTCCTACTTTTTCACTGGCTGTCCTCCCTTCTCACTTCCTTAAGAAGTAAGTGCGAATCTAACCTCGTGCGAGATGTCCCACATTGCCAGTGACTTCCCTCTGACATTACTTCCACTTTTAATCTGTACAAGATAAATATCTTATTTGCATGATGTCTCTCTGTTGCAACAATTCGGCTGGCAGTGGTTGTGGGGGTGAAAGACCAACACAAGCCCAACAACAAGACCTGCCAGCACAGGTTCTTCTGATCTGCTTTACTAAGGAGGGCAATGTTAAGCGGTTAACAATCTTATTTCAACCCAACATACAAATATCATCACTTAGTTCAGGGGAAAAAGCCAGCACCCTGAACTTCAGAGCAAGTACAAATGAATTATAAACATATATTAGAAACAGACCAAACCACAATTCATAGTTACCAGCAAAATATTAACATCTGGCTTCATGAGCCGGGGAGCTCTTAACAATGGCTGGTTCAAAGTCACGCGCCACTCCTCCTGTGGCTCAGAGCCCCCAAGCAAACAGCTCTGTTCTCTCATTTTATCAACTCTCTCTCATGTATCTCTCATGTCATCAAACAGTCATCTGAGCGACCAGGACTTAGGCTCCTACTACTGGCTCTGGTCTTAGCAACTCCCCTTAGGGTCCTGGGGGCTTCCCGCCTCTCTCAAACTGGCAAACTAATTTGCTAACCAGCCTGGAGTTTCACACCTAATTAGTAAAAGGGAGTGGGCCTGGGGTTTAGCACCTAGTTAGACTCAATCAAAGACAATTAATTTAGCATTCTAAAACAGTAAAAAAGTCCGACCTTTATTAATATTACACTCTCCCATTAGAATTTGAACTCCTGGAGGCCTAGGACTATGTTTTTGTCTTTGTTTCGTAGTACTTAACACTGAGGCTGATATTTACTAAACCTTTAATAAATGCTTGTTAACTGATTACCAACTAAGAAAAATGAATCCATAAAATACAGAATTAGAAAACTCACTAGAAAGCTATATCTACAGACAACACTACATAAAAATTCCAAGTAATTAAAATATCAATTGCCCCCACAATGTGATGAAAAGATCACTTTTTACATTCAAGAATTTTTAAAAATATGTAAATCTACATGCAAATATCACTGAGAAAAACTGCAACATACTGGAACAGAGTAATAAATAAAGTGTAGGGTGGTAAACAAAGGATGTCTGATATCTTTCATAAATCTCTTAACTGCAGTTTATAAAGCCATAAAGTATCAGATAGTGACTAAATGCAGCAACGATTAGAACCCCCGACTATCCAATCACGTTGCCATGCTTCTAGCAAAACAGACTTTACTGTCTTGGATATAGAGGATTTTTGCAAATTTTAAAAGGATGATAGGCCTTAAATCTATACAAACAAGGGAGAAAATATTTTAAAACTTATTTCTAAAATGTATTAGAAACATTATTTTATTGTCCTGAAGAAGCAAAGTTATTGAGCACATTCCTCAAACGGATTTACTAGGACATTAAGGCAGAACAACTAAAGATCTTTGGCTCCTTGGCAAAAAAAAAAATCTCACAAATAACAGATATTAAAACGTTGTTGAGGAAACCTCATAACATCTACTTAGAAAAAAGAAAAGGTCAAAACTAAGTCGGTTAATATTTCTAGTTTCAAAAAAGAAACCTTACACCCTGGGGTCTCAAAAACAATTAATCCAATCAGTGTCTATTAACATTTATCAAGTGCTGACCATGTGCCAGGCACTATGCTAAGTGATAGGGATAAGAAAAGAGCCAGACAGTCCCTGCTCTCAAGGAGTTTACAATCTAACAGGAGAGAAAAACAGGAGAACAAATATGTACAAAAAAAGCTATGTTATGTACTGGAAAAGAATGGTTAAGAATGGTTGGGAAAACTTTCCCGTAGATGGGATTTTAGTTGAGACTTAATGGAAGTCAGGGAGTTCACTAAGTAGAGAGGAAGAGGGAGAGCATTCCAGGCATGGGTAAGAGCCAGAGAAAATACTCAGTGCCAGGAAGTGGAAGGATATTGTTTGTGATACAGTAAGAAGGTCAGTGCCACTGGGTCAAAGAATATGTGGCAGGGAGTAAGAAAGAATGGGGCAGCTAGGTGGTGCAGTGAATAGAGCACAGGTCCTAGAGTCAGGAGGACCTGAGTTCAAATCCAGCACAGGCACTTGACACATGTACTAGCTGTGTGACTTTGGGCAAGTCAGTTAACCCCAATTACCCTGCCAAAAAGGGCAAAAATAAATAAATAAATAAATAAATGAATGAATGAATGAATAAATAAATAGATAGATAGATAAATAAATAAAGATATGCCTCCCTTTGTTCATGTATCTCTCTTTGTAACTGACAGAAGCACTGATCAAATTGAGAATTACCTCAATCTCTCCACTTATGATTTATAATTCACAGTAGAATAGACTTCTTAAAGAATAAGAAATTATAAATAAAACAATATAAGAAAGAAATAAGAGAAAACAAAATAAGAAAACAATCAAGGTTTTAAGGAGAGTTTTCCAAATTATGATACTAGATTGATGTTACCCTAATAGGAATAAAGCTAAAAATGCTAAAAAATGTTAAACTATAAGAAAAATGTTTTCTGCAAGAGCAATAGTAACTAATTAATAACCTGAGGAAAAAACTGATTACACAGTCTCTATTTGTGATGAACATTTTAAAGCTACAATTCTAGTATCTTTCCTAAATGAAGGATGACTGACAGGTACTCCTTAGAGAAGCAAAGAAAAGAACTGGCAAAGTGGGTTTTGTCACATGACCAAATGCTGTAAGAAATATTATCTTGTGGGACGCTGGGTCAATGTATTGCAATACTAACGATAAGTGTCTGCAAAAAGACTACAATGGAAATAACTATCTCATGCACTGTCAGCTGCTAAGATTCTCCAAATTACTCTAGTACTTGGTGACTTCAGTGCAAAAGGTGGGAAAAGGTGCAGGAGAAATATATGGGAAAGTATATTTTGGGAGTGAGAAAACAAGGGGTCAAAGAGGACTCTATATCATTAACACTTTCTTCAAAAAATAAAAAAAAGAGAAGAGAAAGAATTGGTGGGTGCTGAAAATAATATTACATGTAATGAAACTGATACTGTAATAGAAAAAGACATTATTATGGAAATGGTAGTTATCGCTGAGTTAGCTATTTGCAAAACCTGTCAGAGTTAAGATCAGAATTTATAATAAACAAGAATATTAATGAGAAAAAGTTGGCATACAAGAAGATTTAACTCTGAATTATTTTTAAAAACTATTGAAAGCCAAAAATGCAAATTGAACTAGAGAAATGACAACAATATTGGCTATAATAATTTCAAACAGAATTATTAAACAAGAAAATATTAAACAAAAATGATTAACTGGTCTCAGGCCATGGAAGAGCTCAAAAAGGATTTGGAGAAGCAACTTAGAGAAGTTGAGGAAAAATTTGGAAGAGAAATGAGAAGGATGCAAGAAAACCATGAAAAGCAAGTCAATGACTTGCTAAAGGAGACCCAAAAAAATACTGAAAAATATACCGAAGAAAACAACACCTTAAAAAATAGACTAACTCAAATGACAAAAGAGCTCCAAAAAGCCAATGAGGAAAAGAATGCCTTGAAAGGCAGAACTAGCCAAATGGAAAAGCAGGTCCAAAAGACAACTGAAGAAAATACTACCTTAAAAATTAGATTGGAGCAAGTGGAAGCTAGTGACCTTATGAGAAATCAAGATATTATAAAACAGAACCAAAGGAATGAAAAAGTGGAAGACAATGTCAAATATCTCATTGGAAAAACCACTGACCTGGAAAACAGATGCAGGAGAGATAATTTAAAAATTATTGGACTACCTGAAAGCCATGATCAAAAAAAGAGCCTAGATATCATCTTTCAAGAAATTATCAAGGAGAACTGCCCTGATATTCTAGAAGCAGAGGGTAAAACAGAAATTGAAAGAATCCACAGATCGCCTCCTCAAATAGATCCCAAAAAGAAAACTCCTAGGAATATTGTCGCCAAATTCCACAGCTCCCAGATCAAGGAGAAAGTACTGCAAGCAGCCAGAAGTAAACAATTTGAGTATTGTGGAAACACAATCAGAATAACATAAGGTTTAGCAGCTTCTACATTAAGAGATCGAAGGGCTTGGAATATGATATTCTGGAGGTCAGTGGAGCTAGGATTAAAACCTAGAATCACCTACCCAGCCAAACTGAGTATCATGCTCCAAGGCAAAATATGGACTTTCAATAAAATAGAGGACTTTCAAGTTTTCTCAGTGAAAAGACCAGAGCTGAATGGAAAATTTGGCTTTCAAACACAAGATTCAAGAGAAACATGAAAAGGTAATCAAGAAAAAGAACAAGAAAAAGAAATTGCAAGGGACTTGCTAAAGTTGAACTATTTTGTTTACATTCTTACATGGAAAAATGATGTGTATGATTCATGAGACCTCAGTATTAGGGTAGCTGAAGGGAATATGCATATATATATATATATATATATATATATATATATATATATATATACACACACACACACGTGTATGTGTATATATGTATATGTGTGCGTATGTATGTATATGTATATATATAGAGAGAGAGAGAGACAGATGGCACAGGGTGAGTTGAATATGAAGGGATGATATCTAAAAAATAAAATAAAATAAAATTAAGGGATGAGAGAGGAATATATTGAGAGAGGGAGAAAGGGAGAGATAGAATAGGGTAAATTATCTCGCATAAAAGTGGCAAGAAATAGCAGTTCTGTAGGAAGGGAAGAGGAGGCAGGTGAGGGAGAATGAGTTAATATTGCTCTCATCAGATTTGACCTGAAGAGGGAATACCATACACACTCAATTGGGTATCTTACCCCACAGGAAAGAAGGAGGAAAAAGATAAAAAAGGGGTAATGATAGAAGGGAGGGCAGATGGGGGAGGAGGTAATCAAAAACAACCACGTTCAAAAAGGGACAGGGTCAAGGGAGAAAATTCCATAAAGGGGGATAGGTTAGGAAGGAGCAAAATATAGTTAGTCTTTCACAACATGAGTATTGTGGAAGGGTTTTACATAATGATACGCATGTGGCCTATGCTGAATTGCTTGACTTCTTAGAGGGTGGGTGGGAAGGGAAGAGAGGAGAGGAGAGAATTTGGAACTCAAAGTTTTTAAAAACAGATGTTCAAAAATAACTAAAAAAAAAGTTTTTGCATGCAACTAGGAAATAAGATACACATGCAATGGGGCATAGAAATTTATCTTTCCCTACAAGAAAGTAAGGGAAAAGGGGATGGGAGGAGAGTGGGGTGACAGAAGGGAGGGCTGACTGGGTAACGGGGCAACCAGAATATACACCATAGTGTAGTGGGGGGAGGGTAGAAATGGGGAGAAAATTCGTAATTCAAACTCTTGTAAAAATCAATGCTGAAAACTAAATATATTAAATAAATTAAATAAAAAAAAGAAGTCTGCTTCAAATCTTTGCGGTAAGAATCAAGACTTTAAGGAAATTCAACAACTCGGCATGTAAGATTAGTAGTTAGACTTAAAATCAGGAAAACCTGGGTTCAAATTCCCACCTCTCATACTTCCTAGTAAGAATAGGAAAGTTTCTACCTCTCAGGTTCATTTTCTTCACCTATAAAATGGCAATAATAATACCCAGAATAATATTGACCTTACAGAGTTACTAAAATGATCAAAAGAGATAATGCATAAGCTTTGAAAATTTTAAAGCCCTATGGGAGATGTCAGTTATTAACTCCTGGCCATGGTCAAAAAACAAATACAATAAAGTCTAAATCTCCAACTTGTTAGCACTATCTTAACCAATCAGAATATATCAATCAAGTATGTTTCTAGCTAGAACTCATAGAATTACAAGAATTCCAGAAGCTACTGGGAATGATGATGTTAGAGAAAAATGGGAGTTTTATGGAAGGCCTACTAAGTACCCTCTCTGGAACCTGTAGGCTAAGGGGAGCATTTTGGAGCAAACCCCACATCCAAATAAACCTAGCACTGAAAGAAGGCAAGCATCTTCTTAAGAGGCAGCTCTTGAAGCTATTGGACTATTTTTCCATTCCTGAAAGGCAAACAAAAAAAGCCAGAGGAAGAGGAGAAGGAAGAGAAGGAGGACTAGGAGGAAGAAGAGATGAAGAAGAAAGAGAGAGTGAGAGAGAGAGAAAGAGAAAGGAAGGAAGGAAGCACCAGAAACAAAGAAAGAAGGAAGGAAAGAGAAAGACTTCAGAGCTGAGAAATGAAAAAATTCAGTTGTTTGCACTAAATGGTCTATACAAAGAAAATTCAAAGGATTCTAATTTAGTTTTATAAGGAGCTGTGATAATCAGATGCAACAAAATCTTTTTCATTGGAAGTCTATATCAACATAAGATGTCACTGGGTTGCATTGTGATGACATATAATGGGGACATAAGTTGACATCATCTTTGACTGTTCTTAGTGACATCCTCATAAGAAATCAGCAAAGACAAGTTATTTAAATTTCCATGGAAACTGTTCTAAGATGCTTTGTTAAAACACAATGTTGTGATATTATGCTTTGCCTATTTAAGTGCAAACAACATGCCAAATTTTTATCTTTGTTTCTTCATCATCTCGAAACTTTGTGGACATGTTGGGTAGATGGGATATTACATGTAAGACTTATATTTTAGTAGAGAATGATGGATGCATTTAAGTGTTAAATAACCCTTGTCCTTATCGCCTTATGCCTATAACAGGTGTTAACATTTTGACTCTAGTCTATTGCTAATTTGGCTTTGCTTTTATACTAATCCTATTATTGTTCCCTTCTATAAAAATCTTTCAATACTGTCTCTCCAAAAATATCCCAGTTGTATTACAATAAAATTAGAAGGTTTTTAAAAAATTAAATACTAAACTTGCCTTTGACATCTGAAAAGAAGAAACTATGGTGTAGATTTGGAGGTTGGGAATCAACTTATTGATAATGTCTGTTCAAATAATCAGTTCTATTCAATTCTAGAACTATTCAATGACTGCAAAGGATTTTTACTAAACTATACAAGATATTTTGTTGTTGCTGTTCAGTCATGCCCGATTCTTCATGATTCCATGGACTATAGCATGCCAGGCCCTTCTTTCCTCCACTATCTCCAAAAGTCTGTCCAAACACATATTTGTTGGCTCCATGACACTATCTATCCATCTCATCCTCTGCCATCCCCCTTTCCTTTTGCCTTCAATCTTTCCCAACATCAGGTCTTTTCCAATAAGTCTTTTCTTCTCATTCTGTAGCCAAAATATTTAAGCTTCAGTATTTGACCTTCCAATGAATAATCCAAGTTAACTTGTTCAAGTATCGCCTGATTTGATCTTCTTGCTGTCCAAGGGACTCTCAAAAGTCTTCTCTAGCACCACAATTTGAAAATGTTGATTCTGAGGCACTCAGCTTTCCTTAATAATCCAATCTCACAGTCGTACACTACTATTGGAAAAACCATAAATTTGACTATACAGACCTTTGTTGCCAGGTGATAGCTCTGCTTTTTAGTATGCAGTCCAGATTTGCCATAGCTTTCCTTCCAAGAGGCAAGTGTCTTTTAATTTCACAGCTGTAGATACCATCTATAGTGATCTTTAAGCCCAAAAATATAAAATCTGATACTACTTCCATTTCTTCTCCCTCTATTTGCCAAGAAGTAATGGGACCATTTGGCTCCTCTTGGATCACTACCTTACTGTGACAGAGAGGTTTGTGTAGCTCAATAAAGTAATGAGCTGTGTCATGCACGGTTACCCAGGACAGACAAGTCATAGTGGAGGGTTCTGACAAAAGGTGATCTACTGGAGAAGGAAATGGCAAACCAGCTCAGCATCTTTGCCAAAACAAAGCAAAACAAAACAAAATCCATGGACAGTATTAAAATGATATGAGAAATATCAATCAAAGATGACTAAGACAGGTGGTTAAAAAAAATCACATCATGGGAGAATGGCAAAAAGTGTAGATTTCATGTAATATGTCAAATGAGGATTACCTGTACTCTATGGTAATACAGGAATATGAAGACTATGGATACAAGATGCTGAGCCAACTATGACATGCTTAAATTTTACACAAGTAAATGTAGAGTCCTATACAGGGGCTCAAAAGATTAACTGCATCAGTATAGAATGGGGAGGTGGCAGGGACAGGCATGGGTACTCAATTCATGTGGGAAAGATCTAGGCAGTCCACTGTAAAACTAATGGGTTAAAAACAGTTATAGGGCAGCTAAAATGCTAAATCAATCTGAAGTTTCATTAGCAATGATTGAATGTTTAAGAATGACAAAAGAGATGGTTTTCTTGTATTTTGTACTCTAGTCATACGACATAACGGTATTTTGTTTAGTTGTTATGAAAGACATTGAAAAGCTGAAAGACATCCCTCCAGGGAAGGCAACTAGCATGGCTGCATAGTGAAAGTACTCGAAATCATGAAAACTATTTGAAATTACTGAAAATTCCTAGCCCAGAGAATATAAGACATTAAGATAGCAAACTAATAATGAATCATTTAATTTACAGTATTTTCCCTTTGAAAATAGGAAAAAGGACTGATAAATAGAAAGCTGATTTATTTAAATATTGCAAGATATGATCATGTACCTTAGGCAAGGGCAAAGACAAGGCATTTAGTAGAGTACTTAAGTAAAGTACTATACTTTAAACTTCAGCAGAACTTTGATTTCATTTAAATGTTATTACCTCCATTGATGTAGATCACAGCCTCAAAATATCTTTTCATCCTATGCAGTTCTTGTCCAAGTTTTCCCATAGTTTCCTCCAGATGTTTATTTATTTATTTATACTTCATTCTGGCTGTTAATTTGATAATCCCTGCTACTGTACTATGATCAGCTCACCTCCCTTCTCTTCTCTCTGTTCATATGTGTCCTCGATATTATTGTATGTGAAACATTCTGCAAACCTTAAAACGCATTACATAAGTATTAGCTATTACTGTCATGCCATTTATATTACTTAGTGAATATAGGTTGTCATCTAAAATCTGATAAAACCAACTCTGCCCAATATTCATCTCTCCACTGATCTTTGGGTCAACTTTGATTGAAGATTATGTTGTTCCAAGATCTGCAATCATACATAATCCTCAGCACATCTGTGTTAAACAGATGGGCTTTTGTGCCAGGAGGCAGTTTAGGGCTGCTAAAAGCCCTAGGCTGTTTCCCAAAGAAATCTAGCCCATTCTCTTTCTCCTACTCAATTTCAGCCCCAAAACAGTGGCATTCCATAATACCCAGTCAACTATGCAGATGTGTGTGTGTGTATAAATACATACATACACATATACGTACATATATATGTATATACACACACGTATGTGCTGATATATGGACTAAAATTATTAACCTACTAAGTATATGTCCTGATCTTGATAATAGGCATTTTTCATCCATTTATTTTTTCCTGTTTAGACTGTGAGGGCTATATGTTTTCTGTTACCAAAGTTCTCACGTGAGAGAAGCTATAAAGTTCCGAGGCTTACTATAATACTCCAACAGATCTATGATGTCATGGACGTTAGCACTCATTATGAAAATACAAATTACAACCCAACCTTATACACACTCTTGTCCATGTCCTCCCACAAATCTTCCATAAGTAGGCAGGGGTCCACCCAGCATGCTAGGGGCCTTCCTCTCACATTCTTCTGATATTGGGAAGATACTAATGGAGAACACCAGCTATTTGTCTGTTATTTCTTGTCCTCACCACATGATTAGCTCATCTTCTTTTTAGACTATATATTTCTTTGATGGCATGCTTTACTCTGCTTCTGCCTGATTCTCATTTGTAATGTGTTGCAGCCTGATCACACCCACCATGTGACTGTCTGCTGTCCTTTGGTTGATCCTCAACTTTAATTCTTTGAAAACCATAGTGTTCTGTGAATCACATCCGTACAGCATCATGGGGAGAATATTAGTGATAAAGAGATGGGCTTTTACGGAGAAGAATGAGGTCATTTCAAAAAAACTGTAATCTCCTGAAATCAACATAATTCATCCACAAAGAGGAGGATCTAGAGAATGTCATCGTCTATGGGGAATCCATCTATTTGGTCTCTGTACTGGACTTCCTCCAAGACAGGGAGTACTTTCAAGAAGGATGTCCCCCAATTTGGTGCCTTACTTGATGTTAATAACCAGAAGGTTGTTGAACTGAATTATCCTATGGCTGTATTTATCAAAGAATTTTTATGTACTTAATATATGAAGACTGTCCTTAATTTAAGGCTACTGTGCTTTAGCAAGTCAAAAATTGTTTTTTATAAAAGAGGAACACTGTAAGATCTTCTGTACCTTTTAGTCAGTAGGATGCCTATAAAGATGTGATCTACTACAGAATATCATTTACGAAATATTTCCTTTTCAAATTTTTGTCATGCACACTCTTGAAACACCTATTCTCACAAAGATATTTATGAACAAAGTAGGTATTATGGATGGGTAAAAATGAATTAGTGAATGAAAAAGCATTTATTAGGAACCTGCTATATGCAATGCACTATGCATTAGGGATACAAATAGAAAAGTAACACTTCCTTCTCTCAAGAAGCACGCACATTGTGGTGGGGAAGACAACATATATATCAGATTCTTAGACTGTGGAGGCAAAGCAGATATCAATGTTTCATCTTTAATTTCATTTTCACTGGTAAAATCATATCATTTTCTGGTATTGAGCTATTTCATCATGTCAAGGATTTTGGTGGTTAGAAATTTCTATTCTGGGTGCTACAAAATTAGTTGGCAGGGATGCTTCCCAGGATGATGGCTGTCAGGGCTGAACTGGAAACAAAATTCGTGGCCTGATGGGTACTGTCACTCTAGGACTCTTGGATTTACCTGTCCATTGGCCAGCAGTTGATGGTGGTGGTAGCAAAGAAGGCAGGTAGTTTACTGATCTGTCCTCTAAATTATCTGTTTGGAGTATTAATACTGTCTATGTTGGCTTTTTTTTTTCTATTTTCTTGAGACCTTCCCTTCCCTGAGACATATTATACATTATTACAAAGGGATCTCTTAATATTTTGAAAATTGTATTCTCTCCAGCAGTGTGTACACACCTGTGTGTATATTTGGCCTAGTCCAGACATTCTTCCTCACTTTGTCTTCTTTGTTGCCATTTCTATTCCCTCATCTTAAAAATGGAGGATTGGCTGTGATGTTTGGGATCTATCTAGATAGATATAGGGTGGTCCTATTGTCACTGATGATGAAAACAATGACAACCTGTCTCATTTTCTATTTGTTGGCATCTTGCCAGCATCAACTATGAATTATCTTGGAGGTGAAAACTCTAGTAGGTCTCATGCCAATTACAGAGTTGTTTATACCTCCACTGATTTCTATTTTCTAAGGAGATACTGCTCATGATCTTTCAAACATCTCCTCTAATATTTTACAAAGATATCGAGATTCTAAACTGTGTTACCTTTGTACTTTCTCTCTCTAGCACTGTGTCTAATACATGGTAGGCACTTAATAAATGCTTATTGGCTGACACCATGGTAAGGAATTTGAGGCGATACCGTGTAGTGGACAGGACATTAGATGGATCCTGGATATGTCCATTTATTACCTGTTTGACTTTGGGGAGGTCACTTAACACCTGTGGGTCTCACTTTTTCTACCCATAAAATGAGAGGGTTTCATTCACTAGATGGATGCTAAGGTCCTTTTAAGTTCTGAGTCAATGAACCGAGTGTTTGCTCAGGTGCCTTCTGCAATCCTGTGGTCTCTTCATTGTGGCAGTATTTTACATCTGTTAAACTTTTGTAGGAAATGGTGATAGTCTAAATCAGTATCTTTGCTTTTTTCTAGTTCTTGTATCAGTATCAATAACCTATATGAGTAGGTATTGATGCAACTATATATAGTGTTTTATCATGATCTTTTTTTCTAATTTGATGGGGATTTTAACCTTTGGTCTAACTAGTCAATGGGCTAACTGTACATAGCTCTTTCTGCACATAGATCTCACATCATTAACCAGTTGTTTCCTATCTATTAAGATTTAGATGATTTCACTTCTTTTTTTGGGGGGGGGAGGTTGTTTGGTGCTCATCATTTTCAGCACCTTAAAAAACCTTGTAAGAACATATTGATATCCTCCAGTCTCTAAGCTACTCAAATAACAATATCAGATTTGCAGCCAAATATTCTGCAGCTTGCTTCTGTATGTGTACACGCACGTGCGCACACACACACACACACACACACACACACACACACATACACATACACCCCTCATACACTAAAGAACTACACAAAAAACTTTTATTCATTTAAATATATGTTCCATGAAGGATTCATCTATATCAATTAGATTTTTAAATAACCGTGCCATTCTGATTACTTTGATGAGGAAAGAGAATAAATTTATGACAGCATTCTCAAATTTCTTCATTTCAGAATGCTGAGAGCTTCTCTGACAAAATATGAAAAAATAGAAAAAATAGGTTTATTCACAGTAAAAAGTCACTGACTTTAGTGATCATTTAGTTCAGTCTCCTCATTTCACAGATGAATAAACTATGGCTAAGTGTGTACTTAAGATCATGGCTATGATCATTATCTCTGATGAGAAAATACCAATGAACAGCATTGGCACTAACCATAACTTCATATCCTTTTTGACTCTAAGTCCTGTGCTTTCCATTAGGTGAACAGAGGCACAAATTATTTATATGTGGCACTCACTGAAAGAAACATACATGTGCTCATTCTTCCTGTGCTCCAAGCCCCGCTACACTCAACATTATTTTTGGATCACAGGGACTTAGAGCTGGAAGGGATTTTAGTAATCCCGTAGTTCAAACGCCCAACTTTAAAGTCTAACAAAAAGACAGAAGGTTAGGTGATTTGTTCAATATCACACAGGTAAGCATTAGCACTGGAATTTGAATTGTGATCCTTTGATTCTAGACTACATTGCCTTGAAACACAACTGACGGTAAAAAGGTGAAATGGAGGAAGCTACAGATAATCCATGAAGTTGATGGTATTATGAGTAACGAAAGAAAAATTTTAAGGACTTTGTTAAGTAACCAAAGATCAGGGAAAAAAATGGTCTGTCTATAAAGGGGGGTGGGGCACTAAAGAAAAAGAAAAAAATAATAAAACAAAATTTCCTTTACAAATTCATAAATACCATGAGGGGACAGAGTTGATGAAGGTTCTGGGTATTGGAAATTAACTACAGAAAGCTGTAATTATTTACTTATTAGCAAAGGCTGGGCTTGCTATCTCTGATGAGAAAATACAAATAAGCAGAAGAAAACGGGAAAGCAGAATTGGCTCCCAGGCACAAAAAATAATGATGAATACAGATAAAAACTTTCAAGTCTATGATATTTCACATCGTGTTCAAAGACAATGTTCAAGGTACAATTTTAAAAGGAACGTAAGGATAACTACGAAATGTGTGTGCTTAATCTGAATATCTCTTGAAATTCCCTTGGGTGATAAGTTTAGTTTGAAGAAAATCTTACTTTTTTTTTCTTTTTCTTTCTTGGACAAATGTAGAAGTACAATGAAAACAACATGTATAGATTTTTGAAGCAAAAACCCCATTAATCTATTCAAAACCAGGAGAGAGAAGGGGCTGCCAACTAATCCCAATTCCTCTCACCTGCTTTCTTATCCACATAGGCTTTCAAAGAAATGACTGAGTTGAAAAGAAAAGAGAAGACAGCAACAGAGTATAAGATAATTAGATTATGTTGAAGTAACAAGAGGGCCTGCCTGGAATTGATTATTATAGCACTGAGTTTAACCTCCATAGGAAAAGAAACAGAACCAAAGCATGGCCTGGGCCTGGGGCTGAACTTGTGATTTCATTGTCATGAGGAGCTCTTGGATGAGAAGCCTACTTGGACCACTACAAATTGGCATCTCTTCTGCAACTGGAAGTCTTAAAGAGTTGCCTAGATGTTAGAGACACATGGAAAGAGTTATACAAACTGATACACTGTGAATTAAGAAAAATCAGAACGATTCATACTATGACATCAATATTATAAAATGAACTATTTTGAGAATTTTTAAAAATGAAGAATGAAATAACCAGAACCAGAACAGCTTACATAATAACTACTACACTATAAAAACAAAACTTTGAAAGCTGTAAGAAACACAATTAATGGTACAAACATTCATGATTCCAGAGAACCAATGATGAAACATGCTATCCGTTACAAAGAGGTAACAGAGTTAGGCTACAGAATGGGACATACATATTTTTTGTCTATAGCCACCAAGGGAATTTGTTTTGTTTTATTATATTTATCTGCTACAAAAAAAAAATCTTCCTTTCCTTTCCATTTCTGGGGATAAGACGGAGAGAAAATTTTTCTGCTTTTTTTTTTTAATAGAGAGGTGGAGGATGGTGGGAAACTACTACAAATGTGAAATGCTGCAAGTACTTGGCTAATGGCATGACTGTTGCCAGTGAAGTCACTCAACAAGCAAACTCATGCCCAAGAAGATGATGACACTCAAGGGTTTAATGCTGAGGTCTCAGAGAGCAGTAGAAAGCAGATCATTATTCAAAGTTTCCTCCACAAACCCTCAACACCTCTTGAAAGAGATTCTCTTCAGAGGCTAAAGGCATAGTGTTTTTTGATCAGATGTCCAAGAACCTCAGCAAGACTAGGAAGCCAAGGCACAGTGGGTGATGCCATCTCAGAATAGTCTCAGACAAAGAGTCTGTCTGTGTGGCATAAGAATCAACCACATATGTGCACATAAGGTGCATATGAGGGGGCTCAGTTCAACAAATGTTTACTAGGTGCCTAACATGTGCATGGTGCTATTCCAGGCACTGAAGATATAAAAACAAAAATCAAAGCAGTCTCAGTCAACAAGGAGCTTATATAGTAACGGGTGGAAAGAATATGGACACAAATGAGTAGGTGCCAACCACCCACAAAAGTAATGAAAAAAGATTTTCAAGAGAGAAAGAGTGCTAGCTAATAAGCGATCAGGAAAGGTCTGGTATCGGAGGAGACATGCTGAATGTGCCTCAAAAGAAGCTTAAGGATTCTATAAGGCATATACAGAAGTACCTTCTAGGCATGTGAGAGTTCTCTCAAGGTCCAGAGGTGAAAGATGGAATACCTCACATGGGGGAACAGCTAGCAGGCTACTTTGCTTGAGAAGTACACTGTCTAGGTCCAGGATGACTATGTTAGCTGAGACAGAATAAAGAATGATTGAAGATTTTAGAATTAGGGCAGTATAGGGCATTAGCCACATTACCAAGACCTGCGTAGTGCACAGCCTGTGTAGGGACCAGATAACTACAAAGTTCCAAGTTTACCTCATGAAGGACAAGTCGGTTTGGCCATGTATAATGTCCCTCCAAGATGGTGAAATCATAAAGCCCACTAATAAGGACCAGAAAGGGTAGCGCTACTTCCCAGATTTTGAATATGAACTTCCCAGCCCAGGAGGCAGAAAAATAGGCCAAAGCCAGTCACAACTGACAACTCACAAGGCTATGACCAACACATCCAAAAGAACTCAATATTGGGGAGTTGATTCAGAAATGTAACTAACCATCACTGCAGACTAAGACTCCACATGGGTAAGAATTCCAAAGATGAGTATTTTTGATAGATTTTACCAATAAGTTACAAATAAAATTACATATTGAAGAGAAATGTAAAACGAGTATATTACAACGTAGTTTTTTTTTTTGTTTTGTTTTTTTTTTTTTTTGCGCCGGGGGAGGGGAGAAGGAACATTGCTAGTGTCCAAGGCCAGATTTGAACTCAGGTCCTCCCATCTCCAGGGCTGGTGCTCTATCCACTGCACCACCTAGCAGTCCCTCACAACATCATAGTCTTCATAAACTTTAAATGTCCATAGATTTTTACTTTACACTTTAAGACAGAGAGATAAAGGATTTACAGATATAGTGAATTTTGTCAAGTGACTAATCACCATGTGTATGCAACAGACATGATATAATGAGCTATAAAACAATCTTATAATCTGTAAATTATTACATTTAATGTGATATCCCTAAATTTCCTCTGGAGCCACTAAAATACTGTAAAGCAACTTGGTGCTTAACAAAAAGATAAATTTTTTTTGTGTGAGGGGGAAATGTTCCTGGGGAAATTATTCTGTAAAATATTAATCTAAATAAAAACCACCAAAAATATTTTCATTAAGAAATACAGAAAGGTTATCAGTGGAACAAATTACATCTATAACATATAGAAGCAAACAAACTTGGCAACTTAGTCTTTGATAAGACCCAAACCTCCAATTACTAAGTAAGAACTTAATATTGGACAAAAATTGCTGGGGAAACTAGAAAGCAATCTGGTTGAAATTAGGTTTAGACTAACACCTATAACTAATACTATATGCAGCCTAAACCTCAAATGGAAACACAACTTAGATATATACAATCACACCATAAATAAATTAGAAAAACAAGAAATTTCCTTTGAATTCTATCGTTAGGAAAAACATGAATACTAGAGAAGGGATACAGAGAATTTTGGAAGATAAAACAGACAATTTTGATTGCATAAAATTACAAAGATTTTACACAAACAAAATCAATGCAGCTAAAGTTAGGAGGGAAACATTTAGCAGGGGGATAAGTTTTTCTAATAAAGGTATTATTTTCAAAATACATTACGGAACGGAGCTGACTTAAATGTATAAAATAACAGCCATTCTCAACCAATAAACCATCAAAGAACATGAATACACAATCTTCAAAGGAAAAAATCAAAACTATCAACAAATAAAAATGCTCTAATCACTGATGATCAATTAAAGAAACCTAAATTAAAGCAACATACAACCAGATTAGCAAAGCTGACAAAAAAGGGAAAATGAGAAACGTTGGAGGGGCAGCAGGAAAACAGACACATTAATGAACTGCTGATGGAACTGTGAATTGGGAGAGCCATTTTGAAGATCCATCTTGAACTATGCCTTAGAAGTTACTAGAGCTCAATTAAGCATAATCTTTGATCTAACTATATACCCATCTACATCAGCTCTATCCCCCCCACCAAAAAAATTAAATAAATATGAAAAAAACCCACATGGTCAAAAATATTTATAGTTCCTTTTGTAGTGGTAAAGAACTGGACACTAAGAGGATGTCCATCAATTGGGATGACTGAACCAATTATAATAAATGAACATAATGGGACATTTTATGTGCTATAAGAAATGATGAGGGGGCACCTAGGTGGCGCAGTGAGTAGAGCACCGGCCCTGGAGTCAGGAGGACCTGAGTTCAAATCCGGCCTCAGACACTTGACACATGTATTAGCTGTGTGTCCTTGGACAAGTCACTTAACCTCAACTGCCCTGCCAAAAAACAAAAACAAAAAACAAAACAAAAAAAATGATGAGAGATATTTCAGAGAAACCAGACTTGTATGAAGTGATGTAGAGCAAAGTAAGCAGAACCAGAAGAAAAAAAATTAACATTGTAAAGACAAACCATTTTGAAAGACTTAAGAACTCTGAATCAACAAAATGCCCAACAATGATTTCAGAGGTTAACAATCATAAGCCATCCTCCACCTCTTGAGAGGTGATGAAATCAAGATATAAAATGAGACACACATTTTTCAAAATGGTCCTTGTGGGAATTTGCTTTCCTTAACTATGTATATTTATTACAAGAATTTTTTCCTCCCCTATCCTGGGGTGGGGAGGGGGGGGGAAAGAGGGCTGGGAAGGAAAGTTAATACTTTGTTGAAAAAAAGTATTAAAAAAAAAAAGAAAACCTGTTACATGATATTGTATATTTAAGGGAAAATAATCCCTGCCCCAGGTTATCCCCAATATATACACAATAGCAAGGAAAACAATAAATACTATTTCTAATTTTATTCCCTTAAATCAGTGGTATCAAACTCAAGCAGTCATATATTGACATAGAAGGCCACAAATTTAACATTATCTATATTGTAGTGTATTTTTTATTTTATTAAACATTTTCCAGTGACATTCTAAGCTGGTTCAGGCTGCACTCAGGAGTTTTGCAACCACAGTGAATTTGACACCTCTATTTCCTATGATTAGGATCCTCTATTCTATGGCTAAATTCTATTTGGCCTACAAGGCAAGCATGAATTTTAAGTTTTCAAAAACAAGTCCCCGAGAAGACAAACAACAGATAAGCATCTTCCACAGAAAGAATGAAGCCTTTCTGGGTGGAAGGAAAATCTATGATCTTTAGCATACATAAAGCACTATAACTTCAATCAGCTTATCTTTGTCAAATCTATTTTTAACACTTCTTTAATTAGCCATTATATAATATAGAATCAGTTTTCTTTGATAAACATTTTAAAATAATTTTAGGATCTTAGACTTCATAAGGTTCAGCTTCATTTTAAAGATGAAGAAAAAGAATGGGGCCCAGGGAAATTAAGTGAATTGCCCAAGTCTACAGACTAGGGCAGAGCTAAGACTAGAACCCTGGTCTTCTGACTCCCAATCGCAAGCTCTTTCCAATACACTATATTTATTAGATGAGTACATGTTTATTGGACTTCATTTTAAAATTATATAATAATGGAAGCAGAGCCAACAAGCTGGTAAAGGCAGGGACTTGCCTGAACTCTCCCCCAAGCCCCTCCAAATACCTTTAAGATACACTCTAAAGATTCAAGAGCAGCAGAACCCACAAAAAGATGGAGTGAAACAAATTATCAGCCCAAGACAACTTGGAAGCTCAGCAGGAAAGGTCTGTTGCACCAGGGTGAGAGAGGAGTGCAGTCCAGCACAAGCTGCACCAAGCACTGACCACAAACCCAGAGCAGGCCTCAGGATAGCTGAATCACTGGCAGTCTCCAGACCTCTCAACCTACAGACACCAGAGATAACTTAGAAGGTCAGCAGGAGGGGTCTGTCCCAACTGGGTAAGAGTAGAGCCCAGTCCAACACAGGCAGTACTGGCACAGCCCCAGCCCCAGCAAACCAGGAGCAGGCCTTGTGAGTAACTGAATTGGCAGCAGTGACAGCAAGCAGCTGTTTCTGGACTTCTCAGCCCACAGGCAGTTTGGGGGTTGAACAACTGGTCAGAAGGAGATTACAGGGGTCTCTTTGCTAGCACTGAGGCAGGACTCTGTTGCTTTCCCCTATACTCAGATTCCAGTTCCAGTCCTGGATGGGAGTCCCAGGACAAGGAGGAGGACTAGCATAGCAGACCTTGCAGTCACAGTGGAGAGGGGGACTCTTCTCACAGTTCCAGGGCTGAAAAGAGTGCTTATGGTCGCTCACAGACCAGAGCACAGGCCAGGAGAGTAGTAAACACTTCTCCTTAAATCAGACTACCACGGAAGAAGTGAAACCTTACAGGTCCCTAGAAGTATCTTTGAAAACAGCTGTACAAAACCCCTAAAGCTTGCTCTCCACCCTGGAAGCAGAGCCCTCCTTTAACAAAGAATTAAAAGTCAAGTAACAGACTGGGAAAATAAGCAAACAATAGAAAAAAAAAACTCTGACTACAGAAAGTTATTATGTTGGCAAGGAAGATCAAAACACCTCTCAGAAGGCGACCACAAAGTCAAAGCTCCTATATCCAAAGCCTCCAATAAACATATGAATTGGTCTCAGGCCATGAAAGAGCTCAAAAAGGATTTTGAAAATCAAATAAGAGAGGTAGAGGAAAAATTGAGAAGAGAAATGAGAGTGATGCAAGAAAATCATGAAAAATGAATCAATAGCTTGGTGACACAAAGGAGACACAAAAAAACCTCAAGAAAATAACACCTTAAAAGACAGACCAAGCCATATGTTAAAAGAGGTTCAAAAAGGCAATGAGGAGAAGAATGCCTTAAAAAGCAGAATTGGCCAAATGGAAAGGGAGGTCCAAAAGCTCACTGAAGTAATTCATTGAAAATTAGAATGGAACAAATAGAAGCTTACAACTTTATGAGAAATTAAGAAAGAATAAAACAAAACCAAAAGAATGAAAAAATGGAGGACAATGTGAAATATCTCACTGGAAAAACAACTGATCTGGAAAAAAGATCCAGGAGAGAGAATTTAAAAATTATTAGACTACCTAAAAGCCATGATTAAAAAAAAAGAGCCTAGATATCATCTTTCAAGAAATTATCAAGAAAAATTACCCTGATATTCTAGAACCAGGGGGTAAAATAGAAATTGAAAGAATACACCAATCACCTCTGGAAAGAGATCCCAAAATGGAAACTCCCAGGAATATTATAGCCAAATTTCAGATTTCCCAGGTCAAGGAGAAAATATTGCAAGCAGTCAGAAACAATTCAGGTATCATGGAATTACAGTCAGGATCACAAGATTTCACAGCTTCAACATTAAAGGACTCTTAGGTTTGGAAGGATATTACAGAGGACAAAAGAGCTAGTATTACAACCAAGAATCACCTACGCAGCCAAACTGAGTGTAATCCTTCAGAGGAAAAAACAGACATTCAATGAGATAGAAGACTTTCCAGCATTCTTGATGAAAAGACCAGAGCTGAATAGAAAATTTGACTTTCAAATACAAGACTCAAGAAAAGCATAAAAAGGTAAATCAAAAAAGGGAAATCTGAGGGACTTAAAAAAGGTTAAGCTGTTTATATTCCTACATGGGAAGATGATATTTGTAACTCATAAGACTTTTCTCATTATTAGGGTAGTTAGAAGGAATACCTACACACACACACACACACACACACACACAAACACACACACACAGGCCCAGGTGTGACCTGAATATGAAGGGATGATATCTAAAAAAATAGAATTAAGGGATGAGGAATGTACTGGAAGAAAGAGAAAGGGAGAGGTAGAATGGGGTAAATTATCTCACATAAAAGAGGCAAGAAAAAGTTTTTACAGTGGAAGGGAAGGGGGGGAGGTGAGAGGGAGTGAGTAAACCTTATTCTCAACAGAATTAGTTCAAAGAGGGAATAACATACAAATTCAATTGAGTACAGAAATCTATTACCCTACAGGAAAGTAGGAGGGGAAGGGAATAAGGGGGTTTGGGAGAGGGGCTGATAGAAGGAAGGGCAATTGGGGGAGGGAATAGTCAGAAGCAAAACACTTTTGAGGAGACACAGAGTGAAAGGAGAGAGAGAATAGAATGAATGGGGGGAAATATGGTTAGCAATAGTAACTGCAAAAAAAAAAATTTTTGAATCAAGTTTCTTTGATAAAGGTCTCATTTCTCAAACATATAGAGAGCTGAGTCAAATTTATAAAAGAGCCATTCCCCAACTGATAAATGCTCAAAAGTTACAGGTTTTCAGGTGAAGAAATCCAAGCTTTCTATAGCCATATGAAAAAATACTCCAACTCACTATCAATTGGAGAAGTGCATATTAAAACAATGCTAAGGTACTGTCTCATAGCTATTACATTGGCTAATAGGACAAAAATGGTAAATGACAAATATTGGAGGGAATATGGGGAAAATTAGACATCAATGCACTGTTTCAACCATTTTGTAGAGCAATGTGGAACTATGACCAGAGGGCTATAAAACCCTTTGACCTAGCAATATCACTACTAGCTCTATATACCAAAAGATATGGGAAAAAAGGTGGAAAGGACTTATATGTACAAAAATACTTATAGTAGCTCTATTCTGGGAGCAGGGAATTGGAAATTGAGAGGATGCCCATCAGTTGGGGAATGGCTGAACAAGTTGTGGTATGGGATTATGATGGAATGCTACTGTACTATAAGAAGTGATGAACAAGATGTTCTCAGAGAAACATGGAGGGACTTGCATGGGCTGATGCAAAGTGAAATGTACAATATTACAACAATATTGTAAGATGATCAGATGTGAATGACCTAGCTACTCTTGGCAGTGCAACTATCCAAGACAACTCTGAAAGACTTATGATGAAAGATGCTATCCATTCCCAGAGCAAAAACTGATGGTGTCTGAATACAGCCTGAAGCATACTTTTTAAAAAAAATTTCTTTATTTTTTTGAGGTTTTTTTTTTGTCTATGTTTTCTTTTACAACAATACTATTAGGGATATTTTTTGCAGGACTATATATGAATTACCTAGATCAAACTGCTTGCCTTCTCAATGAGGGGAGGGGGTGGGAAGGGAGGAAGGGAGAGAATTTGGAACTCACGAGTTTTAGAAATGAATGTTAAAAATGGTTTTTGCATATAAACTGGAGGAAAATAAAATACTAAATAAAAAAAAACATAAAAAATTATATGCTAACTTTTTCCCCCAGACCTGAAATCGGCATTGGGATTCACTCTCTACCAATACAGATTTTCAGTTACTCTGGAACTTAGAAATAAAGTGATTTACACAGTCACACAGTTAGGATGGGCCAGACATGATGCTTGCCAGGTTTTGCTGATTCCAACCTCCATCCAGCATACTGTGATGCCCCATACTAAAAAAAAAACCTCAAATTTATATATGGTTTTAAGAGTTACAGAGTACTTATATACATTCATCCATTTGATCCTTGAAATAGCCCTGTGCCTAGGTAAAGCAAGTGTTATCCCCATTTTACAGATAAGGAAACAGATCAGAGATGAGACTATAGCTAGTCAGTGTCAGAACTGGGATTTGAACCCCGCTCCTATAAGTCCAAGATAATATCCACAAATTCTTTCACATATTTCTCTTCATAGCAAAAAACAAACAAACAGACAAAAAAAAAACAAAAAAAACAAAAACCAACCTTGAGTTTTTTAGTCTATGGGCCTCAACAGAAAAAAAAAATTCCCAATTTCTTGCTTTTAATATCAAATTCTCTACCATGTATTTTTTCCATGCCAAAGTAAGATATAACTATACTGATAGATCCCAAAAATATTTTTAGCAAAATGTAAATTAAACAGACATTATATTGGGACTACTATATGTCATATGGAACTAAAATGTCTTACTTTAAAATCACTGGGAAATTCTAACTTAGGGAGTGCTTTTCCCAAATTGCTGTCCTTCCTTGTAAATCACAAGTGATGCTAAAGATACATTCCTTAAGATTTTTAATGTTTATCAGAATGACTTTGATTGTAAAATAATAAAAGTCAAAGCTATTTTTCCACCTTTCTGAAGATAATATGGAATAGGTCCACTTGTCCATTTTACCATACTATACTATAGAACAAAAAGGAAAAACCTTTCTTATCACCAGGAAAGGAGAAATATGAAAAAAAAAACCCTCCAAAATATGCTCATTTCCTATATCAATTACTCTATGACCTAAAGTCGAAGCAGGGAAAACTTTTAGAGTATGTACATAAGACAGATCAGAGGTACTCAATAATTCTGAAGCCTACTATTACATTGTAAATGACTAATTACTATATCCTTTATATTTTAATCTAATAAAGACATTAGAGCTCTTGAAGAACTATATGTTAAAAGTGAAAGAGATAAGTCTGACTATCACTAGAGAAGATGGAATTATTAGGCATTACAATGAAGATTCATTCTCAGTGGTAACTGGCCAAGTAACAGGCTTCATCCCTTCCGTCTCCAAGAATCCACATTACGGATAAGAACTGGCTTCAGTATCAAGAAGACATGACCTTTAAGTCCTGTCTCTGACACATGATGATTATGTGAGTCTAGGTAAGTCATTTAACTTTTCAATGCTCTGAGCGAATCTAAAAGGTGTGTAAGTTGCAGAGAGAGTGACATTTAGTAAGGAGATCTTATCTTAACATTTCCTGTATCAATGAAAACAAAGGGCCGAGCCTATTAATTTATTAACCCTATTAATTTTTCAAGACTTGAGACAATGTCTCAATCCCTGTCATCAGGCTGAGTCAATCAAATCTATTTAAATATGAAGGAAATGTAGACCCTTATTTTAGTTTGTAATTCACTACCAAATGAAGCCAGAGTGAGCAACAATGGTGCTGTTTAAACCATCACCCCAGACAGGCAGGACAAAACTCTCAAGTGAGTTAAGTCTGAGGTTGATTCCTTTAAAAAACAAACAAAGAGGCCATACCTAATCAGGGATCAGAAAAGGATATCTGTTCATTTCAGGATGCAAATTTATGACAAGGGCTCACATTATTTATGTACTATGTTATTTCTAGATTTAGGAGGTCAGCCAACAGAAATTTTAAGGTTTGAAGTATCACTTAATTTCTAACTGGTCTGCATAAAAAAAATCAGTTATTGATTTAAGAAAAAGTTATAATTTTTAAATAATCAACAAATCAAGACAATTATTACCACTTTAAATATTTTGAGGGGAATTTTTTTCTGGGTGAGAAACTGCTATACCTAAATTTAAATTGACAGAAAAGTCAATAATTGCTGCCCCTGTCAAAGGATAATCATTTACGAGTAGGTTGTTTAGACTTATAAACAATGTGGCAAGTCAAGTATTTTTAATGGCCTGGTAGGTCAATTTTGTTCTCTGCAAAATTTGTTGTTAATCATGTGTTGTGCTCCAATCTTACACTTCCAAGTCTGCTCTGCCTGTAATACTAAAGGAAAATAGGGCTACCAGCACTAAGCTTTTTTTTTTTTTTAAAGATGAAGACAAGGTTTCAATCTCCGTCATCACTCTGAAGAGAATAAAACCATTTTAAAGTAACTAAAGTTTATTCCAACCCCAGGATAATTTTGGCTTGGCTCCTTCCTGCAGTTTTAAAAAAAATAATGGACTTCAAAATAATGAGTTACCAATAATAAAGGTGGGCTGCTATAGAGGAAGGAAACTGTCATGATGTGATTTTGGGCAACTCAGAACTCTAGGAATCTAAGGCTTAATTTTCTCAAGGCCAATTTTGAGAAGCAAAACAAAAGCAAGCAAAAAAGAATAGGCAAACTGGAATATTTTGCTGGAGGTAATGGCTATCATTTCTTTTGGTGATATGGTCTCACCTCTCTCCCCCTCTTTTATGGTACTTGAAAACCTGGTAGAACTAAAGGAAAAGGGGATAGGTAAATGAAATAAAACCATATTAATTCTAAAGAAAAACTACAAAGCAGGGTATTACTTATCCTGATCTCTGTGTGTGTGTGTGTGTGTGTACATACACACGCACACACACACACACACATATATATATAAAGATCAAAGGTCATTTGTAGAAAAAAATTATGTAACAGTCAATAAAAAAGTTTATTATGCTAATCCATATAAAATAACTGCAATGCCTCATTTATCCTGAATTTTCATGCAATGAAGAGCTACAAACAAAAGGCTTTTGTGGGTTTTTTTTTTAAATTTTAAGTCTTTGGTAGGGAAATCTAATTAAATTTAGAAAAATTCCTTACTAAAAGAAGAAATGAATTTTCCTATTTTAATCAGAGTATGTGGAACATGATTCAGCCATCATGATTAACATATCCGTAACCTGACATTTCTGTGCTATTTCCCTCATGCCCTACTATGGCTTTCTAAGTTGTGCCCATGTCTCTCCACAGGCTGTTGGGATGTCAACTCTACCTTCTTGTTAAAATGCCACTGCTTTACCCTCTATTCATCTGCAGTTTCTAAACCAGTTGGGAAGGTTCCTAAGTTTAGCAGAGTAAACAGCTGGACTGTTGGCTTAGGGGAAGAGGGACGGAGGGAGGTGTACTTGCTTCTGTGCTCTGCTTTTTAAGTGAAATACATGAGGACTACAGAACTTTGTGATGATCCCAGAAAGATGGGTTTTGCTTGCTTCATTGCAGGGTGAGGTATTTCTAGAATTTTTAAAAATATAAACCTTATAAAAGGCTAAATTATGAAATTTTATTACTTTGTTCAATTTTAGAATGGTAATCACATAATTGTTTTACTTCATTCTGACAATTTTGTCTTTCCTCTCTGCCACTTGCTTATGTGGTTTATGGGTTGCTTTATGGGTTTCAGTTTTCTCATCTGTAAAATGAAGGGGTTGTATTAGATGATCTCTAAGATCCCTTCAAAATTTTAAATTATATGTTTACATGAATTTGAAACTTTGGGAGCCTTTGTTTTTGTTTTTTTAACATACATACAACATTTAAAAGAGTAAAACAATATAATTCTCAATACTGAGAGTATAATTTGGTAAAAGGCCACTTTCCAAAATAACTGTTAGTGACATTTCTAGAGGATGGTAAAATGGCATCTTTAAAAAAAAAGTCCTTCTTCCTTTTCCTCAGGAGACTGAGCTAGTCATTCAGATTGATTTTATTAATATAAAGATCCTTCAATTAGAAAATTAGGGAAAAATCTGACACATATTAATGATGAGCTAGTTCACTTGGTTAAGGTAGGAAGCTGAGGCCAAAGGTTAATGATACCTGCAGAGCATTTACTTTTGTTGTTTTTGAGGCCAGCCTCCACCCCTTCCAACTACATGGTAACTCCTCAAATTATGGAGACCTAGTCTACAAACTGCATAGTAAACTGATTGTTTAGAACTTGGAACAAACGTTTCTGGAAGAAACGAAATCACAAAAGATGCTTCAATTCCCAGCCAGTATGGCCCACAAGTCTGATCCATGTACAGAAAGTATCATAGGAACTAATCACTACATCTAAATGTTTCCAAGGAAAAATACATTCATAGTTCCATATTAGGATAATGTAGCTACATTAGGAAGCATTAATCTCTTTTTATTTCCCTCCAACTGGATGCTAGTAGTCACATGGGCAGGACCCTCTGCCTAGGGCGGAGGCTAGAATAGTGTTGAAACAGAGGATTAGAGTAGGAAAGGGCAGAGCTTTTTTTTCCTCTCTTGGCTTCTTTGTCTAGTAAACAGTAATAACAGCATCTGTTTTTCTACAGAGCTTAAGGTTTGCTTCATGAATACTTCCCTTGAAATAGCCCTGTGACACAGTCATCTTTAGAGGAGTTAAAATGATCTGCTCAAGGTCAACTGAATCTGAAGCCCAGATTCAAACCTAAGTTTCTCTTGATTCCAAATCCAACATTGCCTCCATTTCAAGGCAGGCACTTAATATCTGTTGAATCTGTTAGAGAAGAGACTGACATGATGGTGGTGTTGAATTGAGGATACAGGGGTTTGGCATGGGTAGTAAAAGACTGTAAAGTCAAAGGTTTCCCGACAAGAGGGTATTTTTCAGTTGGAGCCAGTTATCCCAGTACCTTCATTTTTCTTTTGAGTCCCCAGGATTTTACTTCACACGTCTTCATTATGACCAGTGTGCACGAGTTTCCCTGACATACCGAAGAAAATGAACTCTGGTGGAACCTCCCCTGTTCTCTCTAGGGTACAGAAACCTTTACATTTCCCCCTACCCCCTCTACGGGCTTTTCTCATTTCAGTCTTTTCCATACACCACTATTTTCCTTCTTTCATCAGTTTTCTCAAGTGGAAAGATATACACACCTAAGTGGTGATAATGACTATGCAAAAGACTGAAAAAAACCAGATTTGTTATCTATGGATTTCACCACAGGAGTTCTAGAGGGAGCTGCTCTGCTAAAACTGGGGAGGGGTTTAGTGTAAGAGACTTCACCATGACTGAAATTATGGCTGCTTGGGATTTGGGTGAGAGTGCATCCTCCCTCCCAATCATTGGCAGTATCAAATTCTGTGAGACTGAGGGACAGAGGCAAAAAGAGAAAGAAGTTCCAAACTGCTGCAGGTGGGAGGGAAGGAAAGTTCCAGCAGCCATCCAGTGAAGCTGGTCATTCAGGTAAGGCATTCAAGTCAAGTGAAGAACTACTTGAAGATTTTAATTTCACAGTGAATTTTTCCTGCCACCTACTTCCTGAACTAAAACTGGTATAGAGGAAAGAACGCTGCATATGAAAATTAGAAGACCAAGGTTGAAATCCTGGTTTTCCTACCTCCATGGCTTTGAGCAAGCCACCTTACCTTTTTTTGGGTCTCAGTTTTCAAGACTGTAAGAGGGTAGGACTGGATGATCTCTAAGACACTTACTAACTCTCAATCTTAAAATACTATTGAGCTTCCTTTCCCTCTTCCCCACCGTCAAAGAGCTGGCTTTTGCTCAGGCAATGCAAAGTAACTTATCAATGGAAAACCCCATCTGATTGAAGGAGTCACAAAGTATTTCAAAAACAAATATATGACTTTAGGATTAACTAGGGATTTGGATTATTTTATACTATTGTTTCCCCTTACTTTTGTGAAAAGGAGGACTAGTATGAGGATCAAATGAAGTAAGTATAAGGAGCCGTGTAAACCATCAAGCCCCAAGTCAACTGTTATTGGACACATTTGTAAAATAGGCAGAGGACTAACAGAGCGGATAAATGCTTCCCCCCTCCCCTGGCTCCCTTTGCTCAAATAACACTTTTCCTGAAATTTCAAATACTATAACCTTTGAGGACAGAATGTTACCATTCACAAGTCCCTAAATACCTCTTTAAATAAATTATATATGCTTTTTTTTTCTTATACAGCAAAGATATATGCTATAAAAGTCCTGCTAGAAAACTAGGAAGCACAAATCTGGAGAAATATTTAATTATACCCCTTTGGAAAACATAAAGGCTCTAAATACTTCCTGAAGAAGTGTTAGTACTCAAAAGATATAAAAAACTATTCCTTTTTATAAACATTGCTAATGTGTCCCAAGCCTGACATATACAGGCTATATAACCACGGGCAAATCACTTATCTCTTAATGCCTGAGGCAACTCACAAAGACAAGGTTGAGGAAACATTGGCCACCTGAATATAGTACACCCAATTTCCTCAAAGGGAGGTACCTACACCAAAGAAATCATAGGTCTAGAAATGCATATTGTATATACCCCACCCACAATAAGCATGCCTCACCTAATATTAATGGGCTCCAAGATGAGATTAAGTGAAACAATATTACTGGGTACTATTACTGTCACAGGAACAACTTAACAAGTGGAATATATCTTTTTGTATATGAAGGAACGGGGCTGTGGGTAGCTGTGGTTACTCTTGAAAAGAATTGCTGGGTTTGGGAGACACTATGCAGGGGAAAAGGAAGGCTGGCACAGTAAGCAGCGAAGAGTGCTAGGTGCCACAGTAAAGCTG